>NW_010973114.1:4329597-4415045 GCF_000737465.1 Haliaeetus leucocephalus
GTCCGTGTCACCGAGCACGCCGGGCCGGGGGAGAGGGCGCGGGGCGGCTGCAGTGCGGGGACGGCGGGGACCCTCCGAGAGGCCGGTTTGGGAAGGGAAAGTCGGGAAGCGGCTCTCCCTCCGCCTGACGAGAAGGGAGGGAGCGCTGGGGAATGAGAAGCAGCTGCGGGGAGAAAAGGGACGGCGGCAGAGACCTGGTTCCTCCCATCGCTCGCTCACACCGCCCGCCGGGCCCCGAGGGGCCGCGCTGCTGGAAACCCCTACACGCTCTCGGGGGGCCGGCAGCCCGCTGCCAGGCCCCGGGATTATCCCTGCCCCGGGTTCCCACCCGCCCTCCGGATTTTCTCATCCTTCTCCTCCCCCTTCCCTCCCCGGCTGCCAGAATAACGCTCTCCCCCCCAACACCCCCCTGCTCCTTCCCACCAGGACCCCCACCTGGGTGGGAAGCAGGCGCCTTCCCAAGCCAGCACGGGCTGCGTACGGCCACGACCGGCTGCTCCGGAGGGGTACGAACAGGGGTCTCCCCGAGGAAGGATGCTCCCTGCCCCGCAGTTCAACCCCAGCATTGCCCTGGGCCGGCTTTGGGGTTGAGACCAAGAGCCAGGCTTCCCAAGGCTTGAGGCTGTTCCCAGGTGGGGTTTGGGGACAGACCGGTCTGCCACTAGCGCACATCAACTGGACATACTGGCAGTGTGGAGGAGGCAGCTCTTGGGAAAGACCCCCCCAATGAAGAGCCATGGATGCCACCTACTTCGGAGAGAGAGGGTAGACTGAACGACCCCATGATAAATAAAGAGAACTCCACCAGGGTGTTAAAATATTGTCCCCTTGCCCGGCTGGGGTATCCCTTTGTGTTGGGCAAACTGTCATCCGCAGAGAGAAAAGTTAGTTAATTTATGAGACCAAAAGCTGTGGTCATGGGAGTGGCCATGGGAACTCCTAAGTTCATCAATTAACCGCAACCAAAAGCCAGCTCAGAAATGATGACTGTAAACCAGCATGTTCCCACAAACCACCAGGCCACTGTGCCCAAGCGGACAGCAAGCCCGCGGCAGCGCGCATCGGCTTCCTTACAGCACTGCCCCAAAACTTGCACGCGATCAGATACAACTTCTTTTAATATTTCCCCTTTTTTTTTTTTTTTTAGCTCAGACCTGACCCGTGCATTAGAAAAGCCCGGGGATGTCACTGAAAGGACACGCACAGATAAAAGGCAGTGCTGACACTGTAATATCTCTGAGTTATTCCTATACCACTCTGAGTTTAAAAGAAACATCTGTTAGCAAGGTATTTGGACTATGAATCCATCAAAATTTGTGAAATATTGCTATCGCCATTTCAGATGTATCACACTGTGTGTTATTCTTAACAAGGGAAAACAATTTTTGGAGTAGCTGCTGTGCAACTTTTTAAAGTTAAATAACATTTTCATTGAAAATACTCCAGTCTATAAACAAAGTTTACGCAAGGGCCTGTATAGCACTGCTCTTAAAACAGACCTCTGGATTTGGAAAAGCAACTCGCTCCCTCTTTGTGGGAGCAGCAGCAATACGTTACACTCTTTGTCTAAAGACCTCACTCGGATTTTGTTGGGCTCAGAGAGCGGCCGTGTTTGAAATGTTTGTCACTGAGGAATTCAGTCCCACGGCATCCAGTGCCTGCTCTCGTAAGCCGTCCCGTTAAACCGAGATCCAAAAAGTTGCTTATGTAATGCTGGTTAACCATGCCTCTGTGTAAGGAGGTGGCCAGCTGGGGACAGAAAGCCAGTGGAGAGCAGTGTGGTTTAGGCTCTTGTAGGAGGCAATAGTGTATTTGAGTAGCTTATTGGTTACTAAGAAGTGTTAGTCATGGGGAAAGCTGTAGTATTTATTCCGTAAAATGTAAATACATAACCCAAACCACAAAGGAATAACCATGGATGGAAATAGTGTAGCATTTACAGAGGGAGCTGAAATGCATTTCTACAGAAGCTGTATTTCCTTAGCCCCATAGAGAGTAATTCACCTTGAACGTAGCTTCTGCTCAAGCCCGTGGAGTTACACACAGGCTGAATTCGGTCCAGGCATGCTAAACAACCGAGTGTGTTATATATTCCAACCAAAGAAGTGAATGCCAAAATGGAGCTAAAAATACAAATGTGGAAGGTTTGAAAAGCAAACACTGCTTAATTCAGTGGTAGATATAACATTGTGCGTTTTAAAGATCCAGCATGTCAAAAATAGAGAACATTATGTCTATGCTCAAGGCAAGAGACACCTCCCCCTGCATCACATCTCGCGTGGGTGAGAGGGGGGGTTGGTGTGGTTCTTGCCTGTGATCCAGTCCCAGCCGTTTTTCGGGTGCCAGGTTTTTTCCTCTCTGACTTCCGTGAAAAACCTTCCGGGAATCTCTGCACCTGGACAGCACGACCATTGGCCTCCTCTGGAAGCTAAGCACCAGGTCATTGGGGACGTCACCCTGCAAAGAATGGCCAGACAAAGAGGTGATTCATGTACGTACAGACCTTGACTGTGACAGAAGACTTGTTTTGTCAGTGGCAGCAAGAAGCCCGGGAGCTGGCAGGTCTCCTAGAGCCTGAGTACCCAGCTCTGCTTGCAGAGGTCACTAGCCAAGGGGCAATTATTTGCTCTCTCATTTTTTCAACCCGGTAATTGTGGATTTGCCCAGATGAGTTCCTGATAAAATCCCAGCCGCTAACATTTGCCCCGTTTCCAGGCTTCATGTGCTCAGGACCTACCACCAAGCACTGCAGGTCGATGTTCAGCACCTCTAGAAATTAGGCCAGCTCTGTTTACATGGCAAACTTTTCCTCTAATGGCAGCATTTCAGGAGATGCCTCTGGACTCAGGCAGAGAGAGACCTTCCCAAACCAGTTCTTGCATCCTATGTTATTTTTAGAGCAGCTGCACCTTTTGGGCTCCAAAGTTTGCAAACAACCTGCCTTGGGAAAAAAACTTGTCTCACCAGATTTGTGCTTGAGCAGAAACAAGCCTAAAACCATAAATAAATAAATAAAGTCGTATGTCAGAGATGTTTTAATGACATGAAATACAGGAGGAGATGCCCATAAGTGTGCTAAGATCAATTCCCTCCTACCCTTTCCTTTCAGCTGCCTAAGCTTGTCAATTAAAACAAAGAGAACTGAGCAAACAACTCCAAGGGATTACATTTTCCAAAGTAGCTCTTCACTAAAGAGCCGGGCTACAACCGGTGAAAACAAGTGCAGCTGCTTGAATGGCGAAAGGAACATTTTTTACAACCACTCGGAGATTTTCATGATTTCTCTGAATGCTTCAGAGCTGGCCTGTTCTACCAGAATTTTCTACCTTCTCTTGAATAAAGAAATCCATACTTCTGAAACACAGGGCTGGGCCTGGCTTGGACATTATTTCTGCTTTACATTAACGTGTCTCTACTGAGGTGCAGGACCATGTCTAGAACCACTCCTGAGCTAAGAAGAGAATCAGGTTCAGGATTGCTGGTTTATTCCAAATAGCTTTTTTACAAATGCATGCAAAACCAGTGTGGGAACATTAAAAAAATGCAGTTATAAAAAGGCAGTCTTTGGTAATCAGATACACAGCAGTCGCAACAGTAGGATTGTCTGCTTTTTCTATTTTTAAGTTTTTAAGGACGATTTTTATTGTATTTTAAATGCTATGAAAAGGTTGACTGTCCGACGCAGGCAGAATGTTTAGTTGCTTTTACTTGACTCCTTCATTTTTTTGCTTTTCAAAGATCCCCAAGACTGAGCAAGCCTAGAAATGTCACCCCTTGCTTTTCATACATGCATTGTCCATCTTCTGCTGTGAGAGCATAAGGTCTCTGCTGCTAAATATTGTTTCTTAATAGATGCTTGTGCAGTGCATCAAAAGTAGGAGGCCTGGGTCTTAGGGAAGTGCTTCAGCAACACAACTTGGAAAATAAAGGTAGAGCCATTTTAATGGTCTGTTATTAAATTCTCCTGAACTGTGTTAGAAACACCTCTTTAAGCCATCTGTTGTAACATCATCTACACATCAATTGGTTTCCTTGATCAATGTTACAAGAAGAATATGCACTGATCTCGTGCAGCTTTTGGAAAGAGATGTTGCCTTTAGCACACATTTGCTTCCGCACTGTATTACTCCCCACTCAATCAAAGCTTCATCCCTGAGAAGCAAGAAGGACCTCAAGAAGATGAAGAATGCATTCCTCCTGCTCTGAAATTGTATCTGGTACTAATAAAGACCATCATTCTTCTAACGAACGCCATACGGTCCTATGGCTATCTAAGATAAGCAGACTCATTTTGGATTTGTTGAGTCATGAATACTTTTTGAGAATACCACAAGCATTGGCAGCTCCCTTAGCATACATACCACTTCAGTGTGTCTCTAACACTGATATGCGGCTTTGTCTGAGTTCGGCTGCAACTCTGATATTTCAAATGCTTTGCTCTTCCTCACTGTCTAGCAACGCTGCCAAATCTACCATTCCACACAACCATGTGGCACCTCCAGGGTGCCAACATTTGTCTTTGTCCTTTAATTGTATCTTGAGATCTGCTATCATCTGAAGCTTTAATGATTTCAAACACTAATACAAGGTGTAAATAAGCAGAGCAAGACAACTGCTGCAAAAATAGTTCACACCAGCTCTATCTGATTTTCAGCAATAGCAAAGGACTTTACTGGTAGGTGTTATCACAAGTGCTGGGAAATGTCAGCACATGGCTGAATTTTGAGTTCATTAATGCGAACATCCTCACTTGAAAGCAGAGAGGAAGGATCCTGCTAGGGATTCCCAGTCGGGAAACACGAGCTTGCCTTGTGGCCTCCATCTCCAGCAATAATAAACTGGTGGGGCTCATTTGTACCAGTTGCCTGGTGACAAATAATCATCAGACCAAAGATCGTTTTTAGAAGGTGCTCACTGAATAACCTTACACAATGAACGTGTATGAACAGAGCATGAGCTTCCCACAGACACGTGACAAGAAAAAGATCGCTTTTGAGGGAAAGGCTCCTTCTCCACACACATATCCATGAGGCTGCAGGTTGTATGGGCTTTGTGGGTGTTCCTTGTCAAGCTACTGTCCTACTTCTTGCTCTGTGTCATATGTACTCTTAAAAACATGTATGTGTATATAAATGTGTGTACACACAAACACACCTAGACACACATGTATCCATCACATTTGGCTAAAACATACTAAGAGCAGCAGGATCCTAACCAAGGCAGGACCTTGATGGCTTATTCTAGTACAAAACAATCCATGTTAGTGCAGCAGCTTTGTCCGGACAACCCAGTTCACTGCAAATATCTTACAGGTTTAATCCTTATGAAAGGGGTAATGCCCTGTGCGGCAGAAGGAAGGAGCTAAAACAACCTGCAGTCCTTCCTGCCAAACCTTTTAGCAGGACCTACTTCACTACAGTGCGGCAGGGCTCTCTGTTTTATTATTGATAAAGCAAGCTAACGAGTAAGGTGTTAGCTGGGTTTATTTTCAAGGTAGAGACATTCTTACTTACTGCTACCTGCTCTGTTCCATTCTGGGGCAATAAAAAACGCTTGTAAGTAAAATCAAAGCCCACATCCTCTCCCAAACAACTACTAGACAAAAGCACCCGAGCAGGGGCGCTGTTCGTGTCAACAGCAGTGAAACCTGATTTCATTTTTGGCTCTTTTCTACGTAAGCAATTATCTATTTTCCCCTTCACTGCTTCCATCATACGCAGACACTGACTCAGCAGACCAAAGGCAATAGGTTTGGTGCAGTGCTGCAAGTACTGGGATGCCTAAAGGAAGGTTGGCCTAATGATGAAGGAGTTGATTTGGACTTCAGAAGGTCTAGGTTCAGCTTTGTGCTTCTCTGACGCTGGCTGAATCACCAGGAACCTACTTTATCCAAGTGGCTAAGCATATGCTTAACAGTGAAAAGCAATTTACAAAAATGGGGAAAGGAGGCAATTAGAATTAAAGGCATGTCAGAGCCTCCATTCTGGAAGGACAAGAGCATTTTGCACCATTCTCAGAAATAAAGCCAAAATAAACACTAGTTCCAAACAGGTCCTCAAATTCCAACCCAGCAAACCAAAAGGCTTTCAAACCATTTCAGTGGGGCTCCAGCCCCTGGGAACATATTGGAAGAGTAATGTGACACAGAGACTCTGTATGATCTCTCTCATTTACAGCACATGAAATGAAAGTTGTACTGCCCCATACGTCATGGAGAGACACCCAGTGATTCACGTCTCATCTACAGCAAGAAAGACCTGGGCTGACTCTCTCTCCTGTCGCACCCGCGTGAGAAGAAGAGCAGAAGGGAATCATTGCTGTGGGACATTTCCAAAACTACAGAAGCAAAATCTCCTCCATAAGGAAGAAGCGAAACTGAATATGCCTGGAAACTCGGAATTCAACACATTGTAGTCAGAGGTGGGTTTCCAGCATTTTCCAGAAATAGTCATCAGGGCTTTAGATTACTGGCTGGCAGCCACACAGCCCATGAACTGAAGGGAGGCCAATTTCTTGACCTGCAGGCTTCAATGCAAAGACAGTCTGTACTCTCTGATACCTTATCCAAACGATGTGGGCAAACCAGCGTTCTACGTGTGTACCGTGCGTGTCTAATCCCACAGGCAAAGTAGGCTCTCTATTAAAGGCTGTTTGCAGGATCTACTTACTTTATTTTTTAAAATACCAGTCACCAAACAGCTTACAGAGGAATAAAACTGAGGAACTGGCTTATAAAAAAGGGAGAAGAAGGACTTTTAGGAGAGGAATATCTAAAATTCAATTTGAATAAGAAAAAAAATGAAATGGCAAAAAGGGAGTAAGTCTGAAGACATCCCATATCTCACTCTCTCTTGCATACGAAGGGACCTTGGAAGCGAGGGGTTGCTCACCCCCACAGAGGTCCACCTGGGCAGAAGGGTTTACAGAGCCAGACCACAAAGGATAAGCAGGAAGACAGAACAGGAGAGAAAATCGATATGGGAAAGAAGTGAAAACCAAGAAGGCAAATTCAGTCTGGGCAAAGGGCCAAGCCAAGGCCAAGTGCAATTCTAGAAAACAGGGCTGAAGCCAAAGGCACCAAGGTGTCATGACAGGCTAGCACTGGTCTGCAAAGACAACACAGAATGACGCAACTGGCAGGTGCACAGCATCACCCAGACATGAAGAGAAATAGGCTTATAACGAGATTTTTGAACAAAAGACTCGGGACAAAGGGTCTGAACCAGCAGTTCCTACTTGTGCAGAATCTGGGGTTAGCATAGCACTGGTATCTCCCAGTACCAGCCCCCTGGGCACACTGGTGTTACACTTTGAGTCACGGAAAGCAGAACTAAGTTGCAGCAATTTCCCTGAGGACCTCTTTGCTCCCCTAGTCGCACCCTGCATTCCTGCTTGTTCCATCTCTGTCCTGCTGACTCTGCTGCCTTTTCCCACCCTCTGTAGGCATACCTGATAAGGCAAAAAACTCAGAACCAGGTATTGTATGCAAATGACACCCCCCCAATTTGAAGAGATATTGCAAAGAGCAAATGTCCAATGTCATTTATAAAAGTGGCATCACATTATAAACATTCCTCGCAAAGACCCAACACTGAGCTAACTCCATGGCTGCCAAAAACAGTCACCTGTCGCACCTGTAGAGGCCCTCAGCAAGTCACTTCATCTCCCATCACTCTTTCCCCATGTAACAGTTAGGTGCAGAGGCAAAGCAGGGCAGGAAATTCGTGCTGCCTGTCTGCTTCAGACCAGGCTGAGCCCAGGAAGGACAGAGGAGAGACTGAGTGGGCTTGGGGCTTGAGGAACTGCAAGATGAAAATGAAGTGGATTAAGACAGACGTTTGAAGAGCAGAGGATGAAAAGAGAGCTCAAAGAGGTCTTAGAATCAACAAGTATTGACTTGAGTCAAGGATAGTGGGCAGATCCAAAGCACAAAATAGCAGCCTTCCAAGGTGAGCCTGACAGAATCTCTCTCAGTGTGGTGCCATGAGGACAGTTGGACTTGCAAAACTGTCGCATGGTTCATTTCCCTCTCTTGGGATCACTGGCAGCCACCAGCACAGTCACCATTCCTTTTTCAGAGGTTCCCCGGCTGGTAAGCCACCAAGAGCAGCCCAAGATGAGACCACCATGGAGGAGGTGCCTTGAAATGGATGGCACAACTGGATCACTTCCATCATGTTTTCTGCTAGGTAGAGGTACTTGAAACAGGTGCCTGAATGTTATCTACAGGGTTGAGAATGGCTACGGCCTGGGAGTGAAGCAATAGTCACCAGAAAATTGGAGACCTAACTAGTCTGCCTATGCGTGCAGGAGGTGCACAGTTCTGCTGTCTCAGAGGTAGCTCCCAATCCACTCTCAACCCTTTTCAGGATACAGAGAATTTCTCTCACCTAGCATCATCCATTCCCTGTCCACATAGGATCACCCTTGCCCTGCTGGGCAAAAATTCCTTTCACCCAAACCAGCACAACTCAAAGACCAATCTGGGAAAAAAAAACCAAACAAGCAAAACCAAAAAAACACAGCCAGTGGAAAAAAGGCATTTTTTAAATAAAAAATAAATAAAAGCTGGGCTCTGTTCTGTTGCTTGAGACATGTAAATGCTGTGTTCGTACATTTCAGACTCTTCCCAGCAACAGAGCTCCCAAAGCACTTTGCCTCTACAGGGTGAGCAGCTCCATGTCTCCCATGGCAGAGGGCACATATAGTGATCTGGCTCGCGTTACTGAGCAGATCAGATGATAGGTGAAGATCCATGCTGCTGAGCAGCAGGCACAGCTGGTCAGCAGCTCACAGGTCAAAGTCTTTTCCTTCTGTCTGAAAATCCTCCTGCATCTTTCTTTTCCAAAGTAAGTAGAGGCCCTTCATTCTCCAAAGACTTTTGTTGCTACCCGGCTTTATGTACTTACACATCTGTGCATGAGCAAGATTTTAGCGCGAGGGCATTGGCACAGTATGTTTCAGCTCACATATTTTTTTTATAATCAATTGTTTTGTAAAACTGTTCATTTTACTGCCCCATGAGATGTGAATAGCAAATCCAGCCAAAAAAATCTGCCCCTCATCCCTGGGTCTTAGGAAATGTAGATTTGTCACCCTTCACTCTTTTTGTATGCTGTTAGATTTTCTCTGTGTAATTTTATGCTGCTCAGACACCTAATGACCTAAGTGGTCCCAGGAAAGGAGAATTGGCTTCCTCTGCAAAAAGCCTGGTGTTTATTTGCAATTTAGCTTACCTGACTTGTTTAAAGTGTTATCAGAATGCATCCACCTACTTTCTTTTCTTCAATTTCACTTGATATCCAAGATTTGCTTGAATTGAGAATGTCTAAAGCCTCAGGCATGATCCTGGGTGTTCTCAAGACTTAAATGCCACTGCTTAAAGAGTTAAAGATCTAGATGGCTGCACTAAGAGGATGATAAACTAATCACTCAGTCACTGCTGGTGAGCCTGGTGTCATTTACTGAAACATGGAATGCATTTAACAATGTAAAAGAAACTCCATCCAGTGCAAAAGCCAAAGATGATTGTTAGATTGTCAAGGTTTACTTTGGAGAAAGTCCTCAGTCTAATTACCTACATTTAAGAAACAGAAGTATTTTTCCACTCGTTGAAGAAGTTAACATTTCCCTTTCAAGCCAATGGGTTCTTTTTTTCTGTGACTAAGGACTGCAGATTCTCTTCAGAGGACTACAAAGATTTAAGACAGGGACTAGGTAGAAGACATAACTCTTCCAGGGAACAGGTAAGAAAAGTTTCCTATCATCATAATCGTAATTAAAGTAGAAATAATAATTACAGTACTAGTACTGCACATTTACCTATTGATTTGTGTCTTCCAGTTCTGTGAAATCGCTTGAAAGAAAAGGACAGCTCTCGGCACTCAACAGAAATATTTATTTAAAAGCCACGTTCTGTTTTGGTATTCCAGGAAGAAAATGCTTCTAATAATTCCCCTGCAATCTCTGAACCATGAAGGAAAAGAAAGACCAGGTCCAACAGTTTGGTTTTGCATTTTAGAATTTGGGGAATATTGGCATTTTTTCTCTAGTGTTAAAATGAGATCTCAGTTAAAGATCAAGGTACTAAAAATGAATAAAACATCAGAGGGATTTTGTGGGGCTTACCCAGTGAGCACCCAAACTGCAAATAATATCACTTTGTTATCTCTTACTCTATTAAACTTAGAACGGTACAACTCCGTTGTGCTAAGCAGTTGGTACAGGACCCTTTCCCAGCATGCCAAATCCCAGAGCTACTGTCAGTGGATACCATCAGAAGTTTTTCATTGATGTGGAAGTAAGACCCGGAGTGGCAGAGGATATTTCTCCAGAGCAAAATGGAGGTGTGACCATAGCTCATCTTTGTAGATCAGTGTCACTCTGACCTAGCAAACATAGGCAATAATAGACAATGCAGCGACATGGGTTTAGCGCATACTAACAGCTTAACAATTCTCCAGAGACTCTGGACGGGTACTCTGATGTGGCCATAGCACATCCTCGCAGACCAATGTCAATTTGACCTAGTAAACACAAGTAATAATAGAAGAGGAAGCAATATCAGCTTAGCAAGCGTTAACTGCTTACCAGTTCTCCAGAGACTCTAGATGGGCACTCTGCTTGCTAGCTTGGCCAAAGCTTGTCCCATGGCTCTGATACTGCAACCCAAATAACTTCCGAGGAGGAGGCAGGAACACATACATTCTAATGACACTTACCTTCATGACGAGCCTGACAAGACAGCGCATGATCTTTTTCCCCGCTGGGTGATGGCTGGTGGCTGAGGCGGTTCTGCTGATGTTGGTTAGGGCAGTCTCTGCAGAAGTAAGGAAAGCTTCAGCCTGAACCATAGAATCAAAATCCAGCTGTATGGGTGGAAATTCAGCTGATCAAATGGGAGAAATCTCCAGCATTGTCTCATCCTGCAATGATCAAAAATAGATCAAATTGCTCTCAAACAGCGGCTATTTCCCTGCACCCCTAAAAAGAGAATCCAAATGAGTAACTGAGGTGTTGCTGTATACACTGTAGAGATCTAAAGGCAGAAAAGATGAATGCTATTCAAAGGAACCTGCTGTTCCTGTTGTGTAAACCTTTCCCTCTACAAATAGGCAATATTTACCATAGGAACTGTATCACACTTGCCTCACTGCACTTCATGAAAGAAAGAGAGCAAACACTTTAACATCACTGGGACCAAGAAATGGTTCTACTGATAAGAACTGGGAAACTTTTGAAATACACTCACAGCTCCACAGACCATAATTGCTACTGCAGAGCAAACTATTTCTACCTCATCTATATGTGCATGTATTTTAAGAGTTGAAAAACTGCCGCTCTCGTACTTCTCAGCAGCTAATAAAAATCCTTGTTAGCAACATCTGGATACAAGATAAGGGAACCTTGCAAAGAAACATGAGGTATTCAACAAGTTTCTGCAGTGGGTTCATCATCAGTCCTCTGAGGACTTTGCTCCAAAGTCCACTGAGGTGTTGGGGTGTTTTTCCACTGACTTCATTGGGCTCTGAACCAAGACGTAAAGTCTCCCTGCTGTGTTTTGGACATTTATTTGTGTTTGATCTGTAATAAGATCTTTCATTTCTCTTATTTCTGTAAAAACAAATGAAGCCACAGTACAAGAAAGCAACTAAACACATGCTTATCTTTAAGCATATCCCTAAACCCATTCACTTAAAGTCCTTAAATCCTATGGACTCCTGGGAGACAAAAGCACATGCTTAAAATTAAACACGTGCACAGGGTCTTTGCTAATTAGTGATGGCCCTTCCTTCTTACAGGGCCCTAAACACATCTTAGAGCATCTGGGGTTTTAGGGTCCATATGGGAGAAATTACACGGAGACCATCTCAGAAGTGCAACTTTTAGCATTGTACCTAATGTTGGAAGCCTTTCTTTAGTGGCTAGAAGACTGATTCTGTTACAACACCATTTACAACTAGCTAAAGGAAGTAGCGTTTCTTAGATATTTGTAAAAATAAGAATATCTAAACCCAGAGCCTTCTCTTGGCTATTATGACAACACAGTCCCATCATGACGACCAAATTCATCAAAGCAAAACTGCTTTTTGGAATGCATGTGTTTGCTGGCATCTCAAGAGCAAATGTGCCTCACTTCAGCCAAAATATTGTCCCTGGCCTCCTTCACTTTGCTTAGAGGAAGCACTCATGCATCCTCTGGAGTCTGGCTCTTGGAAGATAAGCAAGCCTTTACCATTGGATCAAACAGCAAAAGGAAGACCATTCCCAGCAATCTGCACAGAGCAAAAAGCATTTTTCTTCACCACACCTTGTTTATTTTGGACCTCTGCTAAAGAGTGTTAGAACACTCAGCTATCTTGATCACAGGCAAGGCCTGAAATTTAACATGTCTGACATGTCAAATCAGTGTTGTCTCTGGTGAGAGAACATCTGGGAAGTTTCTTTGCAAAACAGTCCTTTCGGTAGGGTTTTGCCTGTCTGAGAACTACTTGCACTTTCTACTGATTACTTCACATTCACATAGGTACCACACGCCAGCTAACATGAAACCTCTTGCCTTTTCAGCATCTCCTGTGCAAAGACTGAAACTTGTCCTTCTGTGGCTTCTACACTCCATATCTTTTTCTTTTAACCTATCTTCCTGAACTCCTTTTTCAAAGTGCATCAGCGCACTTCACTTGAAGATGCTCTTGCCCCTTCAGCTCTCTCTATAAAATACTATGCCATCCCATATTTATAGATTCATTGTTCTGCAGGCTGAACAATGAGGCCATATTTCTGTGTCCATTAATGAGGAATCTGCATCAGATGTTAGCACACATTTCTCTCAAGTTAGCCAAAGCATGCTGTCTGGTGCTCCTGCCGGCTTTACTATTTATACAGGCTGTGGAAAGACAGGTGATATCTGAACCCCGCATAAAGCCTTCAGAAGAGTATTTTTTAAAATAAAAGCAATTGTTTGAATGCTTTACATCATGTGGCTGCAGTGTCTTTGATCTGAAACAAGACTTACCACAGCTTCACACTTTCCTTTGAGTAAGAGGGAAGTTGCGAGTCAATGCAATGACCGTCCAAACCACCAAGAATAAAAGGATGCTGCAGGCTGCACTTGCCTAGAAGCATTACCAGCATAGTCCTCAACAATCCAGGATCTAGAAAAACACCTAAAATAGCTTCAGCCCAGCTCATGCTGTTTTGAGGATGGAAGGGATAAACACAGGAAACTTCTCTCGGATCCTTCTGCAGCCTCCAGTTTTTAAGTTGACAGTGGTAATCTCCTTAACTCCTTGATTCTTCAGTGCCAAAGACCCAGCTCACAGCAACTCTAGAGAAGAGACCAAATTTTTGTAAGAAGCATTAGATGCACCTTCTCTGAATCCCAAAATAGTAGATCCAAAGCAAAAGGGCCCAGGTTGTCCATCTAATGATAATCCATTTTCAGCCATTGGCTCTAAACTATGAGACACTCTTCTAAATCAGCTGTTACACAAATATAATGTCCTGATTACAGAACCACATAATTACTGAGTTTAGAAGGGACATCTGGAGGTCACCTAGTCCAACCCCTTTCTCAAAGTAGGGTCAGCTATAGCAGGTTGCTCAGGACTTGCTGGATCACTGTCTTGATCCAACACTTCCATGCATGCTTTGTCTGGGATAACTATTCTCTCTTCCCTCAGTTTCATAATCCAATCAGTGGTCAAGACAATGTAGAGACCAAGCTTTTAAGAGGACCTGGTGTGAGCCATTTGGTAATGAATGGGATATTATACAAAGGCTAATACACTATGGAGCTGATGAAGCAGACAAGGGTTAGAGTTCTGGGCTCTGGTAGATGGCTGTACTGATGGATGGCTGAACATAGAAGCAGCAAGAGTCTTCTTGTCAAAAAAAATCACCCTTATAGAGAGAAATGGTTGCAATCCTTAGAGCATTCTTTTCTATAAAATAGATTTTCAGATGGACTACAGCCTTGGATGGTATACGTTTTTGCAGCTGAAACAGTTGCAGTGGTATTTCCAATGCTCTCTGAGCAGCTTATGTAATAAAAGACAATATTACAACCAAAACAGAAGGTGAATAGTCATCAGCATCTTCTGTGTTGAGGCTCTGGTTGCGTTAAATGTCCAAGAGTTATGATCCCCTTTTAAACTACCTTTTGAGGATGACCTACATCACTTGTTGGAGAACAAGGCTTGATATCACTGCAGGCAAGTTGATTTTAGAAAGTCTGCACAAAGAACATGCCATACGATTAAAAATTACCTCTCTCTGGTACCCTGCCCAATGCTTTCCCAGAGACCACTTTGCATACAACCTGTGGAAATGAAATACTGTCTTCCTTCTGGTAGCAGATAATTTAAAAGAGTTTCCCAACAAAATTTGGGAAAGAAAATTTTGTTCAATATACTTCCTAAACCCAAAGAAGAATGGAAGGCTGTACTCTCAATAGACCTCAGAAAATTCACTTCTTTCACCACCAGATTCCTGTTCCCAATGCTAACTCTAACCTCTCTGTTTCCCTTCCTTTCTAAACAAGATTGATTCACAGAACTTGATTTAAAGGATGTTTATTTCCATAACAAAAATGATCAGGGGTCTAGAAAACATGACCTATGAGGAAAGATTGAAAGAATTGGGTTTGTTTAGTCTAGAGAAGAAAAGACTGAGGGGGAGACATGATAACAGCCTTCAACTATGTAAAAGGTTGTTGCAGATAGGAAGGTAATAAATTGTTCTCCACGTCCACTGGGTATAAGACAAGAAATAATGGGTTTAAATTGCAGCAAGGAGGATTTAGGTCAAACATTAGACACATTTCCTAAGAGGAAGGACAGGTGAGCACTGGAGTAAATTAGTCAAGGAGCTACAGACTCTCTGTCACTGTTGAGGCAAAGATTTGCCAGGAATTGGTCAGACCTGGCAAATCTCCCCTTGTGGTAGAGGGATAGATGATCTCTCAAGGTCCCCTCTGCCCATTTTCCTACTAGTATATGTTTATACCAGTCAAAATTATCACAAGTATCTTTGTTCCATAGTAGGAAAAGAGAAAATCTTTCTTGACCACTCCCAGAGATTTTTACTGCTGGTTTTTTTTTCTATAGTGGCTGTGCATTTGAAGGCATACACATTTATTTTTATTAAGACAGTTAATTAAAGGACAATTTTTACAGACCTATTCCCCTGCACATGTTTTCTCTTATGGTTCATGCTATAAGATGACATGTCTTCACCCCATTCAAAAGCTTTCCTCCAGATAAGAGGATTCTCAGACAAGCAGATTCTCTCATGTCTGGAAGTGATGCCTGCAGACCCAGCCAGCATAACATCATCTGACTGAGGGGGCTTCCTCCACCTCAGATCCTTGGGTCTTACAGTGACAACCATACACATCACCCCCATGCACTGCTCAAAATGAGAACTTTGACACATGGAACTACAATGTTGACAGAGCATGCACTGCTGGCTAACCTTGGCAGACAAGGTTCTCCTCCTTCCGAGGTAGGCAACTCAATCCCACAGCACGTGTAGGGTTTGGATTTTGAACCCCAGCTCTGCTAGTATTAGTTGTGTCAACCCATCCTGTTCACTTCCAATGCAAAGGACAATGGCACTGCTTTTTAAAAAACGCATCGCAACTTCCTGCCATTGCAAGCAATCCTTTGCCATAAAAAGCCATTTGCCCCCTCAGTCAGCACATGCCATATTCAATATACACAAACAAGGGGATGCTTCTCCACATACTCATTGGTTCAAGACAATCATCCTCTTAGACACACAGCCAGAGGAGTAAAAGAAAAACCTCCCTGACCAGTGAGGAAAATACAAATATAATCATTCAATGGTGAAAGAAATCTCCATCTTATGGCCTCAAGCAAACCAAGACTGCTTCACAATCTAACAGAACATGAGAAGGTTAAAAATTATGCTGCAAAGCAGAAGCTGCTCATTCATTTTCAGGCCTTTCTTTCCATCTTCCTTCCATTTCCACTCTTTCAGAGACAGGGGCTGAAGCTATGCACAGTAAAGGAAACATTTTCTTTTGGCATTAAACTTTACGGAAGCAAAATGGTTCTGCATCCACTTGTGACTTTTTTGTGTCATCTGGAGAGCAAAATTAGCCAACCTGAGGCAATATCTTCTGCCATTTACACCTTAAGAAAACTTTTGTGATTCAGTTTCTTCATTATTTTAATTTATTTTCAAGTGGAATTAAAATTAACTTACCTGTGGAAGTCTGGGTTGCTTTCTTAATTGAGGAGAACCATCACAATTCAATCTGATTAAAATGTTTCATATAGCTATCTATCTCATTCACCAGGAAACACAGTTTTAGAGTGGTCAAGCCTAAAGGTTTACTTGCATCAAGTCCAGTGACAGTTTACCCTCCACGAAAAGGAAAAAAAAAATCAGAAAAAAGCAAGAATATTTCAGTGAATCTCTTTTAAATGTTCTGATTTTTCATCTGAAACGAAGTTTTGAAACTGTTAGAATAACTGCATTTTTAGTGTATTTTATGCATACACACATCTACATACACATGCAATCCACTAAAAATAAGTGAAACATTTTATTTCAGGCCAATGAAACATTTAAGATGGTCCCAAGAGATATTTTTTCTTTTAAGCAAACTTCCTTTATCACTACGTTCATGCTTTATTAAACATGTGCAGACATTAATGGCAGACAACATTTTACAAAAAGTGTTCTACCTTCAGGTTTCCAGTTCAGCTTCCTATAAAAAAAGCAGTGAACCCTACAGGTCTTGCTAGCCTGGGCAGGTCTGATAACAGGGTTTGTCTCCCTCTGCTGGTGTCATTTTATTTTTTAGTGTCTTGAATGGCTGGAAAATACTAATAGTTTCTAAAAGATTTGAGAAATCCAGGAGATACTCCTCACTCAGTTCTCTAATTCCTAATTGTTATTACTGAGACGAAGTACTGGCTGTAGGGCTGGGTGCAATTAAATGAAATAACATTGATACATTGATGCTGATTAGGAATAGATTTTTCTCTACTCACACTGCTTTAAGGTTCTTTTTCTGCTATTGCTTAACCTCGTTCTTGAATCAAACCTACCAGGGAGGCTAAGAGATTTATAAGCAGAGTATAACCTCTACATCATCACCACCCAAATCGCATAATAACCAAACAGCCATGTGCAGTGTACAGGTGGACAGGTCTGTTTAAACCAGAGCCCATTGAATGAGGGCCTTAACTCCAGTTCATCTTCAAGTTTTCCCACTCTATAACTGGCACAGCTGAGCTCTGCTCTCAGTTCATGCATGAATGGATCATGCTCTGCCCGTGGAACCTACAGTCCCAGCTAGGTAGCACAAAAAGCAAAATGAAGACCAGAGAGGGAATGCTAATCAGTTTAGGACAGGCTATTCACGATCCTGAAGTTGGACAGCTACTGTAGGTGATCCTAGTGAATGTAGAGGAACCAAGTCTCATAGCCACGAAGCATAGGCATTCAACTTCAAGACTTGCTCCATTGACTTTGGACTGACAACATTGTCAGGAATAATCCCATTACACAGGACTACTTCCCTCCACTGATGACAAAGTGTGACAAGTGCAGGGATGGATATCTCTCATTCTGCCATCTAAAGCTATGAAAGGCAAATCTCATCCTATATTCCTGAGATGTTAATTGCACCCCGTGGGCTTGTACCCTCAGATTACCACAGAATTCTTGTCTTCCAGCTGTATTTAGCTGGTGAGGGACCTATCCCAGAGTCTCTCACACCAAGGCACAAACATTTACAGTGATCTGGCAGCACATCTAGAAGTCGGGAAGCTGATACACAATACCATGTATACATCACATGGTAGGATTCATCTTACCTAACTCTATCTACCTGAAAGGCAAGCATCAGGTCTGAGCTAGTCATATTAGCTCCCTGAATAGTCAACAGAGATATGTGTTTCCAGAGGGCAACTTATTCCAGGACTTTAAGACACCTGTCTTTGGCGAGATAAATCCAACCCTAAGAAAACTTTATCACCTACATTTTTCACTTCAAAATAAAAGATTGCTGTAAGCCTTCCCACCTGGCAAACAGCAGACCAGATCTGTACTCATCATTCATCTGACAGACAAGTGAGGCTCTGGAGAAAGCAATGGAAATGCCCTGAATTACTCCAGCTGAAAAACTATAGTCATTTGCCTAAGTCAGAACAACTACCAATGGTCCCCCAGCCTGATCCTACAAAAGCTTTGCATTAATTGAAATACCTTTGCCAAAGATATTTAGGGAAAACTAATCTGAGCAAAGCTTTGATGGATCAAATCTATGGCTTTCAGTGTGAAAACAGAATCCTCCTTGGAGCAGCTCCAGCTAAATCTCCTTTCTGGGAAATGAAACATTACAGTTGCACGTTAAAGAAAGTGATCACTAGGATGTTCATTTCCTGGGTATAAGAAATAGGGTTTTATGTACAGTATTCTTGCTTAAAAGAAGTCTCCTTGTAACTTGTTTCACCGATGATTTTAAAGATGATGACCATTTAAGTCACGTGTCAGATCCTAACGTAGGCTGCATTTACTTTTACATTTAAATACAAACATGCACATAAAAGCAGCCATCAGAGTACCATTACATCAAGAATATACTATTACTTTAAGATTTATTTAACTGAATCCCCCATAATTAGGTCATAACATATGATCAAGCAGTTGTTAACTGTGTCGTAAGGAAATCTACAAAGGGAATGAAATATTTAAAACAGTAATAACATACCTATCCTGCTTTGCTATTTATGCACAGTTAAACACATAAAAACAAAGGAGCAACTCTTAATTACAAGGACAATTTATTTTGCTGACCTTCTTATTGGGACATATGCCAAACCCACTGAGGGTTGGTTTGTCAGTTGATTTGGTTGATTTTGCAGCAAAAATGTTCTGGCCCATTGTTGGACACGCTGCAGTCGTCTGCCGGAGAAAGCAGAGCATTTTGCAGTGCTAATTTACAGCCTTCTCGACTGGTCAAGGGCAGCAATGAAGTATACAAATTACAGTTAAAAATAGAGATGGCTTTATGGAATCTCATTCCGGTGGCTTCTAAAGGTGTGGGGCCAGGAACACATACATCTCATTCCACGCTGCCTCTAAGTCCATTTTCATCTTTTTACTTTTCCCCTTGGATCCTGAGCTCCACTTCAGTTTTGAACTTACATTGGAAGGCAGGAGGTTAAACCAAACTGCTAACTGTGTCTCTTCAAAACTGACATTTAATACAGGGTATAAATCACTGTGGGAGCCTGTTATTCCTTCAGGAATGCAATTACATAGGGTCAAATAAAACATGAAAGAACCCAACAAGTTTTAAAATGTAGTATGTTCTCAAAAGCAGGCAAGAAGGAATGCAAAGCAGTCCAAATATGCTAACATCCACATGTTGTCCTGTATGAGGGGGATTAGAAGGAAAGGTTTCTGTTCTTTAATGATTATGTTGTTAAGCATAGGTATGTATGCAGGTTCAGGGCTCTCACTGAATACCAGTCTATTCAGGGAGCTTTGGGCAGATTACTGTATTTATTTAAAGCAGGTGTCTTTTATGTATCTCATTATTTTAATTGCCACTGTAGCCCTATTTAAGATACCACGGCCACTTAGCACACAAATGGGATATGCAAAATGGACATTCACCTTTTCCTTCAAGGCTCTGGGCCCAGAATGCAACCCCCATTCATCTGGACCATAGTGAGGGACAGTGTTGGGAGAGATAGCATAGTATTGCAAAATCATCTCTTTAATAAGCCACCTTTGATTTAGGCCACCTCCACCTCAGTCTCACTGGTTTGCTTTTGAAACAAGGATGGAGAGCAACTGGCAAATACATAAATTAAACTTCATGACGCCTGTTAAAATCTGAAAAAAAGACAGATTAAGCAGGTTCAGCACCTCCTATAAAATCACTCACTGTCACCATTCACATTTCACTCATTTCTCTGAGTACAGAAAACCCCTTCTGCTTTCATACTTTAGCAATGTATTTAAATAGCCTAGAAGGAAAAATCTAGCGATTCTAGCAAATTTTTGAGGTCAACTTTTGCCACCCTCAATTTCACTGCTCTGTACTTTACACCTTGAATAGTTAAACTAAGCAAACTTTGAAGTTTCTTAATTGAAAATCTGGGATTTATTGAAGGCAACTATTTTATCTGAAAGTAACTTTTTTTTCAGCTAAATGAGATTTTTTAATTCAAAATGAAAGGCTTTATGGAAAAATAAAATTCTAAGCATCTTAATTTGAGAATTGTTGGAAATGTTTTTCTTTTCTCTTTTTTAAAAAAGCGACTCCTCCCCAAGAGCGAGTGATGTTTAAAAAATACATATAGGAGAGTACTTTGCTTTTTAAAAGCCTTTAACTTTTTAACTTGCTTTAATCTTGCTTTTTAAAGTTTTGCTTTCCACATTTAAAAATAAAACTTTCACTTGTTAATCCTCTCCCTAAGAAAGTAACACAAATAATACTTTACTTACTAAATGTTTTCCAGAAAAAAAAGAAGTCAAAAAGACATATATGAAATAACTCATTTTTCATTTTTCTCTTTTTAAATCAAGCCAAAAAAGTGGGAAAACTTTAACAAATTGGGAAAAGGTAGGGGTTTCCTCCAGATCTTTTAAAAATTACTTTTCTACAGCAAGTTTCCAAATAGGAAAATTACACGTGGAGATTTTTTCCTACAAAAACCCTATAACTCCAGCTAGCAGACTCACTGATTTCACCTCCACTAAGACTGCAAGAATAAAACCTTAGATTTCTCTCACTTGTTTTATAGCAACTCACTGCATTACAGTTACATGGGTCACTGGTCCTGCCAACACTTACTTACATATATTCTCAGAATGAAGCCTGTGAATAAGCTTTAGCAGAACAACAACTTCATTAAAGGTAGAGATAGTACTACTGTCTATTATAAATATTATTATATACTTCCTATTGTATGAATATGGCTTTAGCTTCTTAAAATGTTGCCTGACTCCAGCCATACAGGTGAAATAACTCATGCTAATCACGGGCCTCAGGGTTGGTTTGTGTGTGGGGAGGATTTTCAAATTTTTTTTTTAATATCAGCCAGAATGACTCACCTGTTTCAGAGAAGGAGGTCTGGAGAACAAACACTGCTCAAGGGTTTTCTCAAACAACCCTGAGCCCTTCAGTTTGAAATGTTCTCGTGTCCTAATTCTTTGCAACGAGGGCTTAAAAATTGCTAGCAAGGGAGTCTCTGGATAAAGAATAGACCTTTCACTTGTCATGTGAAAGTATCCCCAAATGCAACCAAATTACAAGCACTTGTGAAACTGCTGTCTGCACTTTTATACAAATTGACTGGTGTGACTGCACAGCGCCAGGGATCTACAGTGCCGCTTCCCAGGCAGGGAGAAGATTTGCAAAGGGTAACTGTAGGAGAGAAAAAGAGAGCTAAAAAAGTGAATAGCAAAATTTGAATTCCACTTCTAATCTGAAGCTATCTGACATGCTTAGAGGATTACCCTTTTTTAGTATTGTTTGGAAAAAAACTTAAAGTGAGGAAAACCACATCCTTACAGAAAGCACCCACAAAAGCTGAGGACACACTGGTTTTGTTAGTTCAGGGCCATTGCTGGCAGAGGTGCAGGATCTGTTTGGTGCCGATGACCTGAAGCATCATGTGAGACTCCAAACCTGGTGCGTGTGACACGCTCAGAGCCTGCCACTCTGCCACACTTCCATATGAAATTAGCTTGGAAGATGCTAATAACCTGGCAAAAGTTTAGACATTTTTCATCCTTTCTAGAAAGTCATCATTCCTTCAGCTGAGAAGGTTATCTCCTTCAGATCTAGTTTCTTGAGCTTTCCTCTGCTGAAAAAAACTAAACCAACATACAAAGTTACAACAATTAGGGATAACATCCCTGCACTTCTGTGATAACTCCAGTATATTCATACTCGGTATAGACTCCTCTTCGTGTCTGCGGAAGGGTTGCCCTGGATCTCAGCCATTCTGTCTGCCAGTTCATGACAAACAGTCCCTCCTTTCACAACAAATCCCACCTTATCATCCAGAGAGGTCTGATGTAAATGTAGGCTTATTTCAGCCACACTTTCTAATGAACATTGGTTTGTCTTCTTTAAGCAGTGTATCCTGGAAAGGTAACAGACTTTTCATATACTTAACTTGAAATATATGAAAACCCCAGTTATTAAAACCGCTCTTTAGCAGGAAAGTGAAAGACTTCCTTCTCTAAATCTGGAGCTAACAGAACAGTGTTACGTCCATTTTGTGTATACCTGAGCCTGTTCCAGCAAAAACTCCACACACCAGCTTAGTGACAGTGGACATGCTGCAGGGATGCTACCTGACTGCAGAAAGCCCCAAGATAGAAGTTGAATGCTGCATGTGTACAAAGTTAAAGTTCCATCTTTTTAGCTGCATTTGGTCCATCCCAATACAGAGTGTGCTGTGGTCCCTCACGAAGAAATATAGAAGTCACTCACCCAAGTAAAACTTAAATACTGAATGTGCTTGAGCTGGGAGGAAGCAATGTCAATCCAGCTCTGAATACTGAAAGAAGTAGCATATGGAATTGCAAAGCTGGCGATAAGATTTATTATATTGAAACTGATACCTTACAGAAAAGAAAATGCAGTGCCTTTATTTAAGGAGAAAAAATCAACTCGGTCACTCATAGGCTTATAACACCAATATCAATATCATACAAAGCTTCAGAAGAAACATTGGGTAAAGAATAAGACAGCTGTGGCAAAACGTGACATAGGGGACAAACTTCAGTCTGGGTATAACAATGTCAGGCTTTTGTACCAGGCTATTCTATCCAAATATTAGGTAAATCCTTGATATGTTGCCACACAAAATTACTAGTTAAACTGGAGAAGATAGGGAAAAGACAAGAGTTGTAAGGAGGATAATAAATTGGCTAAAATGGAGATGATAGCACTTTGGACTGACAGAACAACTGAACTGAAGGGAGGTTACTGGAGGAATTCTCAATAATAGTCGTGGGATGACTGCATTTAACACTGCCTCTACCAGTGCTGCTGCAAAATGTAGAAGTATTTCTAACCAAATTGCCTGAGGCACAGACTTAAAAGACATCATCAATACCAGGAAGATCAGAATATCATACCTGAGGAAATTATATACAAACCACAAGATCACTCAGGGACTAATACAACATCCTACTACAGTCATTGATGTTGTATAGGGCACTGGTGATTCTTCCTGAAGACTTCTCTGCTCATTCGTATTTGAATGAGATTAATTCAAACTGCGATAAGAGTGGAAAACAGGTGAAAAGTCTAGTCAGGATACAGGAGGACTAACTAGGCAAAGGTCAGCTACAGCAGCCTGGCTTGGTGAAATCAGGTGGATCCAAGACTTGGAGGACTCACCTCAGGGGGCAACATCATGACAGCAAAGGGATGGAGTAAATGAAAGGTCAGCACTGGCAAGTGGGGCCAGGAATGAGGAGGGGAAGATTTCTAAGGATCATGGTAGCAGGGTTCACAAATAGGACCCGAAGAGGAGTACCAGAAGTCTGAAGCTACACCCTTGTTAGGTTAGAAACAGTTACAAAATGAGGCTGCTTGCTCTGGTTTATTGGGAGCTCAACCACGAAAAGGGAGAGGGACTTAATCTCAAAAACCTGATAAAAACAACACTAAATATGGGTTATTCAGCAGGAGGAGGAGAGTGCTGAAAGAAGGAACGTGACTTAACAAGCACTTAGAGCTGAATATCTGTGTTCTCTGCTGATAAATTTGTGGCTCAAACTCTATTTCCCATTTCTTAAACATCTGAGCGAGCACACATTTCAGACTAGCAATCAAATGCAAAAGGCACTACATGTTAGATAGGATTTCCATCCCCTAGAAAGAAGCCAGCATTGAACTAGAACTGCCCCAGAGATCAGCAAATGCATGAATTACTAAGCACTGTTATCTTAAAACAAGGTTCTGATTTGGAAAATCCAGGTCAGATTCAGGGTTTCAGAGTAAATCATATACCATGTGCATTGGCAGTTACTGTGTATGCCATAAACACAGTGTCTAAGCTGCAGGGGCAGACCCTGAGGATCATATTCAGTTGGTGCTTGATCTGTCTTATTCCACTGGTGAAACTGAATTTTGACTAAGTATTGTGCTAGAGATCCTCGTTCCACTCCACACACATGCACACACACGCATGCATTCAGGCAGGCAGTCTCATAAACTTTAACTACATGCAGAAATTCCCATATTGCCTCTTGGATATGACCCAACACATGAAGGGGTGCACTGGTGGATGATCAGTACCCGTCAGGTACAAAGCCTTCTCTCTTCTCCCGGGGTTGAGTGCTGTCATGAGCTGCCCTATTGTCTTTGCAATAAAACTCATCAAATTCCACCAGTATAAAGTAACGAGCTGTAGCCCTTCTACCACCCTACATCTGCTATTTAAAGCAGGCCAAGAAAACAACCAGCGATGTCAACTCTTCATTCTGTTCCTCAGATCATCAACTCTCTGAAAATAACAAAATCTGAAAGGCATATGGACCTTCCCATAAAAACAACAAACACACAAACAAACCCTCAGATGAGTTTCCCAAGTCAGCAGGATCTGTCTGCTAATTATTACCGTGCAGAGGGACCAACTACCCTGTAGCCAGAAATTACCCAAGAAGAGGGCTGAGTTCTTCCCCCCAAGCTGGGCTGTTTGGGCAGGCTGAACTCCTTCATTTCCAGGGGATATAGCTCCCTAAATCAGCATGGCCACAGGACCTAGAAGGCTAGCAGGGGACTGCTGGGGGCTGCTTTCACTCTCACCTTCCTGCCCATGCCTCTCACATGTAGACAACGTGGGCTCTGCAGAGACAGAGAACCCCTCTCTGGCTCAGGAGCCCTTGAGGAGATGTTTTGACCTGCACAGAGAGAAATATGGATAGATGAATTGTATCGGGACTGGAATAATGTAGGCTGGAACAAAAAGAGGGAGAAATGTCTGTAAGCACAGATGGGATTTTGCCTGGAAGTGCTCTCTCCCTCACCAATCCCTTCGCTAACTTCAGAGCCTCCAGGGAAATGTGTCCATGGGGCATGGAAGAAAGGAGACGGGAACAACACAAGTCTACAGCATCCTACACAAACAAGTCCTTCCCTGCAGATCCACCAAGACCTGGTCTCTCCTTTTTGCAAAGGGCAGAGGGGAATGATGTGAACCAACAGGGCAATTACCTTCAGCAGATGGGCCCCCCGTGCAGTCCCCACATCTCAGCTCAGAGCTGCTGCCAGCCCTCTCTTCCAGGGAGAGGATAGAGCTCACCTCCCTATCCAGAAAAAAAAGTAGCATCTGTGGGAGAAAGACATATGTCTGGCCTCCACCGTGAACCCTGCGCCTGGCAGGAGAAAGCGATGCCGATTCCAGCCCCAGCTTTTCATTCCTGTTGTAACAGTCATAAACGCCTGCTGAAACCTAAGAAGAACAAGACTGTAATCCTAATAAAACAACATTCTGGAACCCTGAAAACTAGATGGAGGCTTCTCAGGCCAACTTTAAAATTATATTCGCTTTTGCAAAAGCTGCACTTTCTGTGTGCCGGCCGGATGGACACTGTCGGCCTGACCCCAGGAAGCACTGTGATGTGGTATTTCAGCAGGGAAAGCAGAGAAGACAGTCCCTGCAGCACAACAGCCATCCTGTCACCAAAATATAGAGAGAATCCCCCATGCCCAGGCTCCCAAGGTCCCCTCCTAAAAGCAAGCTGGGATCTTTGACTCCAAAGCCAGCCTTCTTTTCCAGGTGCCCTGAAAGCCTGACTCAATAGAGCAGGCACAGACTGTGCTTGTTTGGATGCAAAAGCTGGTGCAAAGGCACAGCTTTCCATGCTGAAATCTTTCCCTCCCTAGTCGGACTGTTGTGTTGAACAGAAGCCATAGGACTTCCCTTTGTGCACCAGCCACCCCTAAACCGAAGAGCAGGAAGAAAGGGTTCAGCTTTCCCTCCTCGCCATCATGCAGAGGGCAGCTCTCTGGGGAGACAAGTAACAGCTGTGCTCACTAGCTGGCATGTGTCTCTAGCAAGGCACCACATCAGCTAGTGCTTCTCTGTGGTCCTTAAAATGCAGAAGAGACTGACCTGCAACGAGCCCGAAGGTTACAGATCCTCAGCAACTGTAAATTTGCATCCTTCCTCAGGCACCCATAGAGCTGGAGCTGCACCAGCAAAGGAGCTGCTCTCTGGAACGTCTGCGTGTCGAGCTGCGCTGGCCCTTTCAAAAAGAAAACCCCTCTGTTGCCAACTCTTGTGATTTTACTGCAAATCTTCCCTGATGTTACAAGAAACCCAAGCTCCTGATGTGCCACTCTATCCAGCACTTTCACTTTAAGAAAAAAAATCTGTGGTCTGTATGGTCTTAAAGAAAACACTTTTCAGGAGATGGCCTGAACACATGCTAAAGGCTAAAAGTAGCATTCACAGAATAAAACCATCTCATGATTTTTAAAAGACTCGTGCAATTCTGGAGGCCCGACCTGTGATCTAGGGAGTGACTGGCTATAAAGAACCCAACAACTGATTGGGAAAGTGCATTGTCTGATGACAAGGATTGGTCTCTTGGTGATGAAAGCATTTGACAGCCATCTAATCAGCTCTACAGTAATGACACTGTAGCAATGACACGAGTCAGTCCCTGCAGGGAATAGCACATTTGAATTGCAAATGCCCACAGGGCGCTAGTAATATTTATCTGGTAAACAGCATTTTCCATCATCACGTTGTCTTAGAAGCATCAATTATGAACTCTACTAACTCACCAGTGAGGTACGAAACATTTTTTCGGGCAGTGGCTGGGGAAGCTTTGAAGGTGCATAGAGGCTCCATATCCCAACCCCAGGCCAGTGAGGCTATCAGGGTCAGGGCTGGCTTCTTAACAGCTCAGCACTTAGGCAGAGGGCGAGCTTCCCTGAGTAACCCCATTCCCACTCAGACACCACAAAAAGCAGCCAGATTTTCAGAAGATCTCAGCATGCCCTTGTGCACCATTGTCACAGTTTAACCCCAGCCACTAACTAAGCATTAATTAACTCCATCCCAGCCAAAACCAGGACAACCATGCTCTGAAAATCTCATCACAACTGTCCCGGTGGAAAATGAGAGGCTGAAAATCTGCTCCCAGGCCAGAATGCTGGGCTCTTGAAACCATACTCTGAAAGGCTAATCTTGGTGCCGACACTGAGGGCCTCTTTGGCCTTGGGTGAATCATTTAACACCCACATAAACATACACAGATACACAGCTCCTCCCCATGCCACAAGCCGTTACCTACTCATTACATTAAGATCACTCTTGACTTCCTTACTTGGCCCTGACTGTGGGTGCTGAATTCTTAGAAATCTGGCCCTGAGCTATTTTGGATTGGCCCTGCAAAGCACAGCAGGAAGACAAACCTCAGCTCATGTGTGCCCTTAGCACTGCACAAAAGGGGCAGATCCCAACCCATCCACAGGAGCCTCAAGCATGGAAGAAAAGAGAAAAGATCTGCCTGCATTAATGCACTGTTTCTGGTTTATTTTGAGTCTTTGCTGAGTGGAGCCTTTAATCTCTGCTGAGTGGAGCTTTTGTGAAGGGGGTCTTAAAGATTTGGAAAGAAATCAACAGACATAGGCAACATCACAGATCAAAATAATAGCATGTATTATAGCTGGCCATAAAAGAGTGAGCATTTCTGAGTGCAATACTCAGATGGAGGAGATTCAGGTATCAGTGCCTTTCACACACTACATTTTTCTCACTTTAGCCAATACAGGCATCTCCCCTGTGCTTCTTTCTCAGGATCTCTTCTGCAATGGAATATAAGCCGTATAAGTCACATTTTGCTTTCAAATCAGCTAAGTAGAACATTGCATGATATTTCAGTCCACAGAGAAGGAAGAGAGAGTGAGCACTTTACACTTAAATAACTCAAAGCTTCTAGTGTGACACAAAGGCAAACTTCACTAACCTTTAATTTTCCCCACTTCTTAACTGCACACAGATCCAATGAAATCAAATGAGATAATCCCAGCCTGGTGCAGCCTGGAAGCAGAGGTGAAAACCTCCCAGAGCTCGCGCAATCAGAATAGAGCTCGGACATTGTCGACTTCCCCCTCAACTATTTCCAAATAAAACACTTTTGTTGCTTGGCTGCTCCTGCCAAATGAGCTAACAATAAAAGAAGGAACTTGCAAAGCTTCTATCCACAGGAAAAAAAAAAAAAAAGGGAAAAAGAAGTTAAAAATCTTTAGGAAAAAAACAAAAGGGAAAAAAACCCGAGAAACTATAGGCCAGATCCTTTGGCTGGAGTAAATCAGCACAGGCCCAGCTCTGTTGCTTTACCCCAGGCAAATTGTGGGCCTGGTGCTACTCTGCATTTCTCAGGGGTAGGGGGTGGTCTCCACTGGAAGATTGCGACACTGCAGGATACTTTTCCATATTAAAAAGGCGCTTTTTAGCGTTTTGTCTATTGCCAGGTTTTGGGTTTATTGAGGACTCATTTGGCAGAGCCACCCTGGAAGAACAATACAGATGTTTTATGGAGAAATAAACTGGGACTTGGGCTGGATTCTTTCAGTGCTGGATTCCACCTAATTTGGAGGGAGGAATGGCTCTTTTAATGAAGGGTGCAATCAAAACCTGTACAAAAAGCCAATATGCCCTGGGCAAAGGGAGCAGTAGATACACTGCCCCTCTCTGCTTCAGCAGCCCAGTAAATTCTGGTCTCTTTATCACAGCAAAAGCCTCCCTTCTCACATACCTCTTCAACCAGGGAATCAGAGCTCCAGGGCTTCATCAGGGCTTCCCCTCCATATCCTCAGCTGAGTCTCTTGGAGGGAAGTGGTGGCCCCTCAACAATGAAGGGTCTTTACAGGTGAGATCTGCCGCAGCTTTGTAAGGAGCTGATCCTGTGGAGACAACTTCTGAGCTCTCCCTCAGTGGGGACCCACGGTCATCCTCTTCATTAGCAGCATTTTTCAAATGGCAGCTCCTGGAGCACTTAGAGATGATGTAGGACCTTCACTCATGAAAGATTGTAAGGGAAGGGTTGAAAAATTATGACTCTACGCTCACAGGCAGCTATGGCTGGGCAGGTTGGGCTCACTCCCCTGAAAGGAAGGCAATGCCAGATGACTGAAAAATCCAGGTTAATTGTTTATTGTCAGCTACTTCTCTTCACCCAGTCCTTCTGTCATGAGTTGTGCCTAATGAAAACATTCAACTTGATTCACTACCTAATCCACTTTGTTTAGTCTCCACTCCTTATACACTGAAAGGAACATAGTGTGAGTACCTGTTAAACCAGGGCAATTGTCATCTACAGAAGAAAGCATTTGCCCACCTCTACAGCAATGCTAAGTACTCACTGTAATTCAGGTCAGATCAAGCGAGAGGAAAGCTGTAGCCTAGAAAGCCTTCTTTATCTTTTCTTTAGCTTCTTCCTTACTTCACATCACACAAATTTTGCTCTTTGCATCAACCATCCCTTCAGATCTTTTTGTGGAGCTCAACACTTTGGTTAGCAAAGCAAAGGAAGAGAGACTTGAGTGTTAAACTGACATGCTTTCCCTAGGGTTATTAAAAGTGGCCAGATGTGCTGGGCTATGCTATAGAAATGTCCACAGTGGAGGACTCCAAAAGTGAAATATTGGAACAGAATTTATGCAAGTTCCTAATCACAGTCTTGCAGGAAACTGCAAGGTACCAGAAAATAACATACAGCCTAAGCAGCTCTGAGTAGTTGACAGTTTGCAAGTCAAGGACTTGGCTGATGGAAAGAAAAGAGTTTTCAGGAATTGCTTTGGGCCAGCATCTAGCAAGGTAGATTAGGCTGGCTGTGATCCAGCAATGCCCTTAAGCACATGCTTAACTTTAACCCTGAAAGAGCCACTGAAATGAATGGAACAAGCAGCACCCTCGTGTCTCAGACATTCAAGTGCCTGCTGATTCAAGAAGAGCTTGTGTGGCACTTTGTAAGACTGAGTCACAGCAGTGAAATGAGCCCACCTTTCCAGCTGGAGGTTTCTGTTTCCAGCACCTGCTCAGGCTGCATGGGGTCAGTGCATCAGGCTACATGCAGGGACAGAAATCTCCTATTCTGAAACCATTTCTAACTTCTTCTAATTTATTTTCCTGTCTTTTGAAGTCAACAGCCAACTTTTCAAAAGCACCTGTGAAATTTACCCCAGTAGGAGTGGCTGGAGACATTCCTGCTAGCTCTTCCAGAGCCTGGATTTCACTGACATCTCTCTGTTTCAGTTTGTTTTTTAAACAGTACACGGGGTTTTTTGACCTGTCTTGGGAAATTCAGTTTAGAGGATAGATAGGTTTGTTTAAGCTGGAGTTTCTCAGCTCTGGAGTAGAAATGGCTACATTTAAGGCAAGGATGGAAGGTCCCTTTGAGCCCCATGGAAAGCTTGTCCAGGGGTACAACAAGGGATACAACAAAGACAAGGAGTTGGTTTTGCCTAGCAGTTGAACATAACAGTACTTCTATTTATCTGTTACTGCTACTGCAGACCTAAATACTTGATTTTTAGCCACCAATGACAAGATTAACAACTGTACTCCCTGATCATTGCTGGGTTAATATATTTTATTTCCTATTTATCTGATGAAGGCAGTGATAGCCAGTTATATGCTGTGCAATGTGCAATTTTTGGCTGGGCCTTCCTTTGTGGTCTCTGTTTGCATTTGCATTAACCTTGGGAGTATTAATCAGGTCATGTAGACACCCAGGAACATAAACCAACTCAAACACCCAAAAGATACACACCACACTCAGAATCAACACACAGAAACCACAGGATCGAGTGCAGTGTCCATTAACTGAACCAAATCAATCACATACACACTAAGGGAGACCAAACATAAAACATCTGATTCCCACCAACCTCTAACTATACAAACCTGAGTAAATACTAAAGCACCCTGAGACATGACCAGCTTACTGTCCCTAACAAATATGATGTTAGCACCCTGAAAACAGGGTCCTGTCCAGGTAAGGAAATTACTAGCCACGAAAAGCCTTCTGATATGACCAGTGGTCTAAATCATGCTGAAAGCTAAGTCATTCAAGGCTCAGCACTCCCCAGGAAACAACCTCCAAAGTCCATACCCTCTAAGCCCAGGTGTTATAATACTTTCCACAAACATGCCAAGCTTGTTCTTATAACAAGGTGTTATTTGTCCCCAGCTCCTACTGGAAGGCAGTTTCAGAGCGTCCCTGCTCTGTAGTCACAAACCTTCCTCTGATTTGAGCCTAGTGTACTCGGGCCAATTTGTACACATTTAGCCTTGTGTTCTCTGACTTACATAGCTTATTTTCCTCTCTGATGTTTACCATCCTGATGTATAGATGTATAGCCATCACCCTTCTTCTCAGCTTTCGTTTGTCTCAGTTAAAAACTTAGCTCTTTCATTCTTCTCTCAAAGGAAAAGCCCTCCGTCTTCCCAGCATCTTCACCATCCTTTTCTGTATGCAGCCCAGGTCAAATTCACACCTCAAGAACATGGGGACCAGAATTGTCCATCAGATGCCACACAAGGCTTCACCAGTTCCTGGGAAATGGCATGCCTACCTTCTCCATGAAGAAACACCTTCGGGGATATATTTGAAGTTATGCATACCTTTTTCAGAGCCCATCCTGTGACTGAGCTATCCACACGTGTTTCTTCTCCTTTGTCATCTACAGCTGACGAGTCTTTAGTTTATAGTGGAAATTCTTATTACTCCCTAAACTCATGACTTTGCATTTTGCACTACTGGATTTCATCTCATTTCTATTACTCCAGTCTTCAAGGTCATCCAGTTCTTTCTGTATGGCACGCCTCCCAAGTTTGTGTCATCAGCAGACTTCAGCAACATGCTATGTTTTGTGCCAAGGTCATTCATGAAAATATTAAATAAGATCCATCCCCAAGACGAATCCTTGAAGAACTCCACTCATATACCCAGCCAGATACTTTTCCTTTTAACGCTACTTGTTGTTGCTTAGTCAGTTCTTCAAGCGTCTTAACGGTACTCATTCTAATCTCCAATTTATGTGATAAACATGCAAACGGCACAACATCAAATGCTTTACTGATGTCCAGATAGGTAAGACTCATTGCATTCCTCTTGCCTAGAAAGCCCAGCTATCTAATCCAAGAAAGCTGCCAGGTTTGGCATAACTTCTCCCTGCACTCACACAAATTATTCAGGATGCCACCTCACTCTTTCTGACTGTGAATTCTCTTGACATCTACTTCCCTCAGGAACCACAAGTCTCCTCAACGGAGACCCCCCCACATAAGCATCCTCTTGCCAGCTGGCCCATGGCTGTGGAACTCATTTCCCATAGGAGCAGAATGACCATGAACCTCAGTGCTACCAGTATGAAAGGAAAATAAAACCTGAATAAAGCCTCGCCTTTACAGAGAAAGACTGTTTGAACTCTCCCAGACCAATGGTCCCAAGTAAACTAGCTCATAGTGAGGCAGTTTTCATATGACAACTAAGATACGGTGAGGATGGTTCAGCTTGCTGGTAAGTAAAATCTTACACCTGCCCGACCTATTGTCTAGTGCCAGGTTCCTAGGAATGATTATGCCTTTGTGCACTAAAATTAACAGTGTTAAATTCATGTTGTTAAAGCATGAAGCAAGTACTACTAATGAAAGAGGTGTTGGCTGAGTTACTGTAATTTTGCCTAATGTAATAACTGTTACAAAGAGGCATGTGGTTTGATGCTTACACACATAGATGGCTTTATGTACTGGCATTTTATTATTGATAAAATCCACCAAATGCAGTACAAACTTGCATCTATTTTTGTCTCATCTTAAGCAGGGAGGAAAAGAAAATGACATCAATCCAAAGGGAATAAAGGTTATGTTACTTTCCTTTGATAACACTGGGAAATAAGCAGCTTGCCATTCGGGATTCATTGGTATTCACTGTAATAAACACACTTCCTGATGTATGTATGTGATTATAACGAGCACTGTACAAAAATGACACTGTAATTTAGAAATAAGACAAACACAAGTGATGTAGTTCAAAGCTCTGCTGCGCTTACTGGATTTTTGTTTGGTTTTCTGTTTTGTTTTTAACTGACTCTCCATGCCCACAAAAGCAAGGATAGCCTCAAGGGTTGCCCCAGCTGAAAAGCATCTGCAGTGATCCCCGCTGACCTTTCTTTCTGATAGCACCCCTCCTGCCTTTTAATGGAGGCCTGAACCGAGTCAGAGGTGAAACAGATAAATGACTGAAGATCCAAATGTTTTCTCAACAGGCAAGTTCCCACATGCTCAATTTTGTTTTCCTCCATGAAGAACAAGAGGGGAAAAAATTGCAAGTGATTAGCTAATGAACATCTGTTTTGCTTTATTTGGGCTTCCTTGCAGCCAGGGGTTGCATTTACTAATTTTTATTTCCTACTAAAAACAAAAAAGGAGCATTTTTTCCAAAGCCTGTAGAGGAGTAGGCTCCTCACAAGTGTGGCCGTTCTTTCCACCACTGTGATTACCTGGCCCACATGCCACGTCCTGTGTGGTTACCTTCTGTCCTGAACTTTTCATGTGGTTTGACATGTCTTTAATTTAGACAATCAGACCACGTCTAACCTGAAACAAAAACACTCTTTGGAGATCCTGAGCCCTTTCTGAATTCTACAGATGTCAACCCAGCAGGATGCGATGTCAAACTGTTAATTATATGTGTAAACAGGGTCGATGGTAATTACATACTAAACACAAATATTATCCGATGTAAATATAGACTGATTGTGCTCTTGCACTACTGACTGCTAAAAATAGCCAGTTTAAGGCCCAGCTCTGCAGTGACTTCAGTTGGGCAACGCCATTGATTCACGTTGACTCATGCATGCTCACTTCAGCTCCTGAATTCATCTCTCTAATTGTTTATTTTCAGGGCTTTTCACAGAACCGAACATCTGACCTTGCACAGGAATAATCAGAGATGGTATTTATGAACAAGCACCTCAGAAGAAAACAATGGAGATCTGCTCTCCCTTCAACGCACAGAAATCCAGTCTTCCAAGAGGGCTGAAGCACTCACCCGAACTTTCCCAGCCCTTTCAGAGAGTTTCAAGCAGGTTCCTAAAACCTTTTGCCGCTTTGGGGAATTACAGCCTTTCTTTGCATGACCAATTCATTTCAGAGGCAACTATGGCTCCTTCATTGTTTACTGTTGCCCAGCATTGAATCAGGGGTTAAGGAAATAAATTGCTGGCCATAAACCCTTTAAAAACATGTTTTAGTTTCTTCCTCCCGCTCCCACAGATTTACCTTCCACTTACTTTGCCAATGAGTTGCTCACTCCAGTCTGTCTTCACTGCAGTCACAAAGGCCCCCAACCCTGATGATACATTTTTATTCAACAGTCTAAACTCCAAAATTATTGAAATGGCCATTTATGGCAAATCTTGGAGCCAGATCCAGAGCAAAGTTGCAGCAGTGTAAATCTAAAGGGACACTCATGTGACACTTGTAACTGATATCATACTCTGCCCCATTTTATCACCCCCATCTTTCTTTATCGTCAGACTGTCCAACCAACTTGTTCTCTAGAGAAGTATCATAAACCCACAGGTAATTGCAGGATGGCCACACAGACAGTAAAAAGAAAAAGCCTGCAGATGGGTAGTTCAAAGCGAGATTTCTCAAAAAACACCAAACCACTGAAAGGAGCCAAGCTGTGTCTCATTTGCGGATGTACTGAGCATCTATAAGTTTATTTAAAATCAGCAATAGCTGCAATATGCAATGCCTATCAAAATCAGGCATTTACCCACAACTGTGGCTTTTGAAAGACGTGATTTACTTCAGAACTGAAGAAGAAATAACAGGGCTTTTAGACAGACTAATAAATGTATGGTCCAGATACTTTTCCAGTAGCATATTTATTGTCCAAGGCCTCCAGTCAGCAGCACACTTAATTTTAAGCACATGCTTAAGTGCTTTACTGAACAAAGCCGAAACGTGGACCTACCAGGCAGCTCAAGAAAAGTACTTTCACATTAGTCATCCTTCATGAGCAATGATAGCAACTGAGCTTTTTAGCATTATATGCACAATCCAAACTTAGAAGCAGCTTTTCTCTTTGCAGCTGTAATCTAGCAGAGAAGTCAGCAATCTTAGAGAGTAAGAAGGGTTTTCCTCGCTTCTTAGGCTGCCCCATATGACCAGTAGATGATCCAGTATGGAGCCCTGGAAAGGCTTCATCCAGTGTTGCAGGGGATGAGTGGCTGGTGCACAGCTTTCAGAGCAGATGGTGGTACTGACTTACAGAAAGGTAAAGGAGGCAGGATTAGGCAAAGCTACAACAACTGCACTGTTACGCCAAATAATTTTATGCACCTGACTGTTAATGCACATCTGACAAGGTTAGAGGCTCACCAAAGTCTGAATACTGCTTAGCATCCCACCTACCCCAGCTATTTAGTTTGAGAGACAAGGAAGAGATCCAGGGTGACCACATACATTACAGATGTGTAAAACCCTCCTTGCTTAGTGAATGCACTGGGTTAATATTCTACTCCAAAGATTGTGTCCAGAAAAGGGACTGTTGGTAACTCTGCAATCTTTAAAAGAGAAAGGAAAAGTAATAACCATATATTGTTCTATAAGGCGTGTGGTATCAAACGAAACTTGTGTCAGTCAGAAGACTGCAGGGCTTATTTTGATGTAAGAGATAATTTCAGAGAAATAAAATGTTGACAGCAGGTACCAATTTCCTGCAAGATTCAGCAACTGTGATTAGTCACAGCTCCTCAAATAGGACATGAGGCAGGTAGGAGTATTCATTTGCTGAGGACGAGAGTTTGCACAATGGTGGGTGACTACTGGCACAAGCAGTCCCACAGACTTGTCATTAGCCTGACCTTGCTGGGGTCACTTATTCAAGTAATTGCTTGACCTGATGTGCCTGGAGATCCCCAGACTGACCCTCAGAGTCTGTAAGCTGCCTCTCTTCACAGAGGTGCGCACACAAGAGAAAGAGGAGCTATGCGAGCTCTGGGCCTCATGAAGCCTGGGTCCCTTTAGATTTATGCTTTGTGGATGACTGACTGTTTAACTGAATTGTGCTTGCAATGTCAGCTTCCCCTGTATAAGATGCCAAAGAATCCTCATGGGAGAGAGAGGGGTGCTCCAGCTGAAAAAAAATCATCATCCACTGTGCATCATACTAAACACTAGAGAATTCACACAAAATTACGTCTTTAATGGAAGGGTGGATTCTCTGGTACCCACTTACATCACACTGTGATCTAACCTTTTCCTGCTTTCGTCCTGTCTTCCATCTTCTGATGGCTAATAAGGGTTGAGCTTAGCTTTCCCTGTGCTAGGAGGAATAATTAGGTCTCTCTCCAACACCTGGCCATATATTTGCATAAAGCTTGTTAAAAGCGAATATTTTTGAGAGTCTCTCAGATTTGGGTGAAATTGGGCTATGGGTAGAGACTGATGGGGGCAAAAAGCAGGGACAGGGACCCACACACCTAAAGAGTCACACAGAGCATGACTGCATAAATCTTTCTTTCCCCTGAGGAAATCAGGCTAAAAACAATGACCAAAAATGCAGGTGTAACTCTTGTCACATTGCAGACTCTTGCTCATTTAACACAAGAGTCTGTGACATGTCTCACATGTGGTAGTGCTTGGAGGACTTGGCTGCAAAAAAGTTCATGCCAGGCTCCATTCATACGCACTGAGAAAACAGTTCTTATGTTCACAAATTTTTAGTCTAAATAAACTAGACAGGCAGAAAGTTGACAAAATTTTCATTTCAGAACAGGTAAGGGTTCAGATCCACAAAGATGTTCAGATACTTCATTCCTATTTATTTCAACATGAATCAAGCTACAGAGTATTCTTTGCAGATTTGGGCTTAAGTAATTTGTCCAGTGTTGTTCTGGAAATCTGAGAGAACCCAGCTCTTGCACATGTCGGTTCAGAGCCTTAACTGCAAGAGCAGATCTTTTTTCCGAGCAAGTCATGTCCAGCATACCAGAACTGCAGAAATCTTATGAACACTCCAGCGCTAGCGTGGACTCCCACAGAGCAAATCTGAGCCTTCTGACAATTTTCTCTGTTCACTTTTAGAGATCCCGCAGGAGCAGTCTGAGAGTCCCAAAAGAGCCACCAGTTATAAAGCACTGTTCTCTATGCTCCAGACCCATTTACAGCTGCCTCTAGTCTGCCCCGGTTTTGAAAGCTGCGCAAGACATGCAGGCTGCTCAATGTGCCTGGCAGGCACCGGGCCCAAACACTTCTGCCTGAACTGTTTTTCGAGCCTTCCTCCCACAGGTGAGTGGCAATCACAGGAAATAAATTGCCCAGGACCAGTGATGTGTGTAACTATGGAATGGGGAAGTCAGGCCTTTCCAGTCTAGCTGGGAGCTCGAAAGCAAGAGGCTTGCATGCTGTTCTGGTCCTCCCTTTCTTTGCAGTGCTAAGCCAAAGGGTTTGTAGTCCTCTACAGCTGCCCTAAGAGACAAGGAGAAAGCTGGTAGTTTGGTAGCCATTTAAAATGTCATCCACCAACGCCTGCATCCAGTTTATATCCATGCAGAACAAGGACCGCACAAACAGACGTACATGCACAGGTTTAATAAGGTGATTGGCTAGATAAATGCAGGAGAGGAGGAATCATTATGAAAGGCAGCAGGAGACCTGGATTTTCCTTGGTTGTATAGTTGAAGCTCCTCTCCCTCCTCCCCAGTGTGCATAGACCTGGACTCCACTGCACTGTTGCTGTAAAACACGGAACTAAAAAAACCAGTTATTTCCCTCAAAAACTCACAGCCTAAGTAGTTTTTCTCTAGCAAAGAACACTACAGTCCATACAAGCTTCTATTTTCCTCAGCGGCACTGACGGAATCCTGACTCTGTCTGATTTTCCAGGTCACTTTTCTGCATTGCCTACACGCCTCTGAAGCCCACGGAGAAGGGGCTGAGACTCACAGAGCTTTACAGACATCACTTCACAGCACCAAGGAGATGGGTGCTGTCCTTGGGAAGTCAATGAAACCCCAAGGGCACAGAGGTTTCCAAGGCAAAGTAAGTAAAAATCTTCCTGCTGGTTCTGATGGTTTGTGGATCAGAGACTTGTGATCCTACCCCACGCCTCAGCTCCCAGACGGCAGAGCTGAGAAGCAATCCCAGAACTCCCAGCCCCCATTAATGCCTGTGAAACTTAAAGATTTGCAGAGTTTACTTGCAAAGCCTTTTAGAAGCAGAGACGAGTAAACAAGAGTGAAAAGTTAAACAAAGGAAATACATTTATGCTTGTACTGTTTTCAAGTTTATGCAAACAATCCATTTCTAAAGCTGTCACTGACACTCCTGGCACGTTCTCATTCCCCAGCTCAGAGTCATGTTGGAAGCTGAAATCACAAGCATTTCTGAGATGCTTTGGGCAAAATACCTCCCTCAGCTCCACCAGCCGAAAATCAGTGAAGTCCACTGCAGCTACAGAGCCACAGCAACATCCTTGTGCACTGACTGATTCTGGAAGAAGAGGGAGAAGAGTCTGAACTTCTCCGGCCACAGTGGCTATGGAATAAATTGATATAGAGTTAGCCAAATGAATTATGAAGATCAGTTGAAGAAATAACAGCAGGAAATCATCAAGCAGAGCAGGAATTAGAAAATACTACTTTCTAGCTGGTCAGGCAGTAAGTGGAGCTGCGATAAAAGTAACCTTTCGCTCACGACTTGACTCAGGGAAAGGAGACATGGACAGCATGCTCTCCACCAGCACAGCTCACCAAGCTCCATGTAGGAAGGGAGGGCACTCTGCTAGACCCAAGCGCTACCATGAGCATCAGTGCAGTGGGTTCATTTCTCCGGTAGCTGCTCAGGGGAATTGTCCTGCTCACATTAATTATCCTCTGGATGTTGGATTCTGCAAACTGCACAGCATCCAGTACAGGAGGGGTATGGAGGGATGGGGTTCCCATCTGGAAAGGTAGGATCATCCCCCCAGCAACCCTGAGTGCTGCAGAGGAGCTTTGCTTCTGCCTTTTAATGGCAGGACTGGTGGGGAGTGGGGCCAGGGGAGCAGCCAGGGCCTGGCTCCTCCCCAGCCTCCCCATGCAGCCTTGCACAGTAAAGGGGAAGCAGTCCCTCTGCCAGTTTTCACAGGAAAAATAAAGGGTCACTTTCTGCACTGGCTTCCAGGGTTAGAGTCTGCTGAGGTCAGCAAAGCCACAGTTTCCCAAACTATGTCTCAAGAAGTGGCATGGGTTTATTTCAAAGTGAAAGCATGCACATTCACGACAGGCAGCACAAGCTTTGCTTCAGCTAGAAGACAGCGCGGTTGCCATTCAGACGCCTCCTCACCCTTTTTCCTCCCCTCCATTCAGCTGCACGAGACAGCACGTTTAACAGCTGATCCATCTGGAGGAGAGCCTACAAAGTTAATTTCTAGCTTTGAGATGGTTACTGGTAATTGTAGGTAATTTCAAATATAATTGCAATCGAGTTGAAAAAGCTCTGTTTGCAATGTTTATGCTCATCACTCTAATTTAAGACCTAGAATGCTGGATATGCTGCTCTTCAATACACACCCATTTTTCATCTTCCTGATTTTACCACTAGTGATCATAAAAACAGCCCCAGCAAACCACAGTCTGCAATGCAAGACAAATGTTTGAAAAGTTGCATATAAAGTTTCAAGCAAAGCTGCTTGAAGGTTAACGACGGAACATGTTAATGATTATCAAATAGACAAGGAAAGCCGCAAAGCGCTTCGAACACAGAAATGCAAGAGCCCCTCAAAATAAATGGTGGCTAACCTTGTTTAGAATAATACTTCTCTTCAAAGAAATGGAACTGTTGCATGTCGCAAATATGTCCACATGTCGTTTTAATACAGGAATAATTACCCATGGCATGTTTGTTAGTGGAAAAAGCAAAGGTCTCCTATTACTTACACATAATAAAACCTGCATTGTTTACCATGAATGAGTTATATGAGACTGGTAATAAATAAGTGTTGTAACAAACTTTGGTGCCCAGGCCTACAAACTGCTCTTAATATCTGCAGTTTGGTAGCACCTAGAGGCCCCTGGTAAAATCTGTGATGCTGAGCCTGCTGCAGAGTAAGAAATTGCCTGTTCTGAAACACATAAAAGACGGTATAGGTAGAGTAAAAACATTCAAACCCCTGAGCAGGATGACTCAAAACACACAAGTATTTCCAGAAAGCACATCAGAGAGGGTCACACTGCAGGTGACCCATCTGCTCCCTCCATGATGTGCCCTATATGTGCAGCCATGTGGGTGGAAAGCAGGCAGGGGACAGAGCAAAAGCAAAGTTTGCGCTTTCGGCACTGGATAGATATTACCAAAGAGACTGCAATACGCAAAGCTAATTGTATGTGCAACTGCTCACAGACTGGGGACTCTAACATGACCATTTTAAAAGCTAGGCTACACCCTTGAAGTTAAAATCAACAGCCATGTGCTGGCTTATATACACTTAAAATATCTGATTTTTAAAAAATACATTTGGCTTTCTGTAGTTGACAAAACTGCTTTGTAGTTTTAAGCTCTTTAGTAGCTAAAGTCGTATCTGCCAAATCTGTGCATGTATCAGAGTATCTCCATCCATATCTCTATCCATAGCTAATCCCTGTGAACATGTGCCTGCTTGAAAAAAAAAAAACCCAAAAAAACCCACCAAACCAAAAACCTTAGCTTGCTATATTCTCCACTCAACAAACCAAGACAGTTAAAGGAACTATTTAAAGCTGGAACTACTCAGGAAATGATTTGTTTTCCTATGAAAAATTTAGAGGAAAACTTAAAAAAAATCCTTTTCCTCAACATTTTCCTACTTTTTGTTTTAAAATGAAAAAGTGTCTTTTCTTAAACTGTTTTTGTTGGGTTTTGGCAGCCATTGAATCATTTGAAAACTGTTGCAACAGAAAATTATCCAGCTAGCTCTACTGAGAGCATCAATTCTGTGAAGATTTGAGTACTGGCTTATTTTAATGCAACCCACAAAGGTAAGCCTCTTTGCAGAGTTAGGTCTGAAATTCTGTACTTAAAAAAACTATATGTAACATATCTGAAGCAAACTTAAAAACCTTGCTTTAATAATGAAATGGACTTATTTTAACTTCTCAGTAAGTTGCTTTATATAGAGAAGGATTCAGCTGTGGGATTACTGGTAGATGCTACACACAGTTTGTAGCCGTGCACCACTTGACCCAAGATGGATGTCACTCCAGGCAGTGTTAGCTGCTCCTTCATTCACCCCAAGAAATGCAGGCACATTTTCCTACTTATTTCTGTTTATTCATTTGAAGAATAAGGAGTTTAGGACAATTTAAGACCATCACTTTAGGCTCTAGCAAAGTCCTAGTTACTCCTTGTTGGGTGGAAGGGTTTACCAAAGATAAGGGGCTTTAAGGAAAAACAAATGAGCAAACCAAAAGAGAAAAATTCAAGCAAATTAGTTTCATGCCAGCCTTGCAAGTCAGCAAGGCTCCTCCAGACTTATGCAGGAGAAAGCCCAAATGCTTGCTCTAAAATAACACCCCAATCTCACAGGCATCAAACCCATCCCAGTGAGCTCTGCCCTTCCCCAGCCACTTGGCTTGATGTGTTAGACCCACAACCCCACACAACCATCTGCTAAATGTGGAAAAAGGAAAAGCTGAATGACTTACACTCAGGAGTAATGTTGGTGGCCACCAGGACTCCAGATTCATCAGCAGAAAGTCTCTCACCACTCCACTGTCAGTGAACTCCAGTTCCTGCTCTACAGGAGTCAGGGGCCAGCAGGCAGCAACCATGCAACAGGATGGAAGCATCCAGCTCCTTATGACTATTTCCACTCTGTTCTTTCAGACTTGCAAAGTTTTCGCTGTGCTATCTGTGACTATAACATCATATAAGGCTTTACTGAGGAGGCAAAATAATAGGGGGGCCTCAGAAACATGGTAATCAAAGGCAGCTGCATGCAAGACATTACAATCTAGCTCTAAGAATAACCATTAATTGTTTGCATGGGTCAAAAAAATTAGCTCCCATGAAAAATGAATATTTATTGAAGCTTAATGAGAAGCTGGTTAAACATAGCAGAGAAATAACAGTAATGGAGAAAAATTCAGGACCCTGATTCTGAGTGCCTGGAGTAACCAAAACTGATAGAGAAACTGAGACAATGAAGTCTGATCCTAAGGAGCTTGACTGGTTATGTTTATTAGTTCAGTTCATGGGTCACCTTCATGTTATTTAAGGGTGTCTGGAAAACCCTGCAGTGTTATTCAAGTTGAAAGGGCACGAGGACCACTGAGGTAAATCAGAGTCTTTTCCTGGGAGGACTCTGGAACAGGTTAGCAAGTAAAAATAAGGAAAAGGGATTTTTCTTGCCAATATTGTGCATGCTGAATGTCCTAGAAATATCCCTCTGAGAACACAGAGAGCAGTGCTTTGAATGGACTGTCTTCAGCTCACCGATTTGTTTTCCCCCTTTACCTTACATGCTGTCTTCCCACCCAGGCTGAAGGCATTTCTGCATAACCTGTCATCCAAAGAATAATCTCAATCCGTACACAGGGGTCTAAGTAAAACCAAGAAAAAACAGCTAGAGCTAACCCACCACCTCGGTCCACATCGTTTCCTAGGCTGGCATTGTGTTTAGCCCACAGCGATGAACTTGGCTGCACAATTGTCAAGACAAATTTGAAGCTCCCAGCCCGCCAAGCACTCATAAGAACAAAAGAAAGGCAGAAGGGATCAAAGTTGGAAGGGTAAAATGAACCTACTGTAAGGGGTACACCTCTTCGCCTTCTAAGCTAAAACAGCACACTAAAATGCAGGGCAAAAGTATCCCACCCCAGAAACTTCTGCTACTTCTGCCAAAGGCCGGTACACCAGCAAATATAAGACTGCACTCCTTGTTCTGTGGGTAGCAATTAGACCTGAAAGATGGTCTCATGTTATGCCCTTTAGCGTCCCAGCATGGTTGAGACGGCAGCAGCTCAGGAGTCCCAATGTGCCTTGCTCAGCAGTATCTTGCTTTGGTCTGACGGCACCACAATACCACGAGATGGAAATCAGTCTCCTCTTCATGTGTGCATAAGTTAGTATCTGTTAGCCATATGCCTGGGAGGAAGACAGCAGAAGATAATGTGGTATCATGCACAATTTGAGTGAGATGTTACTCTTCCACAGTGGAGAAGTATGAAACCAGCCAGGGAACTTGTTCTTCTCATGAAACCTTTTCATTTCAGTTCTGCCATTTGGTCTGTAAAAGAGGGAATGGGTAATGGATGGGTAATCCCCAAGGAGCATCAGCCAAGTTCCCAGACTTATTTTTCAAATGCTTTGCATTTCACTGTGCAAGTTGGAATACCAGAAAAACGACCTTTCTTGGTAGCTGTTCTTCTATTCCTGGAACTTGGCAAAGAGACACTCAGTGATGCTAGAGATGCTCTAGTGTTCCACAGGCTAACAGGCAACGCAAAATACTTGGAAAAAATGCAGCAACTGCAGGGCCAAGGAAAAATATTTCTGGCGACAAAGATCAACCCTAACCTTTGTAAAATGCATGTCAACAACAGTATTGTTTATTATTACCAACTATAGTCCTGCTGCTACTTTTGAGCTGAGAACTGGTTCTGATTCATATTTCATCTGTGTTGTTCTGCATCACAAACTGCCATCCTTTTGCCTACTGCTCCAGTGAGGAAACTTAACTCTAGTATTTAACAATTAATCCATTGTATTTAGGATCCTCTATTCATTTTGAACCACTTGGAAAAAAAAATACAACCTTAATCTCAATACCTTGCACTCAGATTTTGCTGTTTATTGAAGTTTTCCAGTGCATTGCATAAATACACTTGAATTATAGATTTGATTTTAGCTGATTCCTAATATCTAATAATCCTGATATCTATTAATCCAGATATTTGTATTTGTTGTGTACTTTGAGTCACCTGATGTAGTTACTGTTTCTGATTCAGTGACTGAAGCTATATAAATAGAAGGCTTTTTCCAAAACTCCTACAATTTGATCCTTTCTCTAAAGTCACATTAGTACCTGTATTAGTAAACATTTCATTTCCGGGCACTGTCTTCTAAGAATTCATTCATTTAAAAGACTGAAAAGCAAAAAGGGGTGCAATTCCTGGCTAATTAAATTAAAGACCTTTGTTTGAACATAAGCTCTCTGTCCTGAGGAACCATATTTAAAACAACATTTAAAAAAAATCTGCATTTAGGCTTCAAAACAGAGCACTGCCAGTTAAGGAAAGCAGATATCTCCCTACAGCTCTCTCGTGCTTATGTCTCATGATGGAGTCTTTAATTACAGCATCATTTCAGAACATTTTTACATATCTTATTCACACAGTGAACAGTGCTTAATGAATGAGCAGCTATTCAATATTTTGCTCCCCCCTCACTGTGCACTATGTCTCTATGTCTTCTTTTGCAATGCAAACCCTGCTCCGAAGGCAGGGTTAATAATTTCTCTCTAGGTTTTTCCAAAGAGCATTTCAATGTAATATATGAGTGCCTGCCCAATATTAGTCAATTACTACTCATCCTGCAAAATGGGAAAGTGGTACACTTCCCATTATATAGACCAGGAGCTGAGGCACAGAAAGGAGGTCAAAAGTGCCCATTAATTTTCAGAGCCCAATTCGATATGCCTTGGACATGATTATTCACGGTACTTAGTATTATATACTACTTTATGCATTCAACATACTGCTCTTGTTGAATAAAGTGGCTGCTGGTGGTCCTTTGCACTTCTGCATATCGAATTTGTAGGATTGTAAGTCAGGGACACAGAAGGGGAGCCGCACACAAACAGTGACCCCCAGGAAAAGTCCCGTTAAGGGATGGCCCCACCTAGGAACACAGAAGCCCCATTTTCCCAGGCAGCATTACAACGCCTTAATTTTGGGACCATCCAGTTCGTCATTCATCACCCAATTCCCAGTTGCGGCACCAGCAGAGAAAGGAATCTCGCAGACAATAACCACATTACTAGGAGAACGGGAATTGTTCATACAGACATTTCTCTCATTTACAAAAGAAGGCAGTGGTCCAAGGGCAAAATAGCTTGTGGAGATACAATGAAAGGTCGCTATCCCATTGCAGATGTACAGGGGAGTTGCATGAAGGGCAGCTTTATGCTGATATTTCCTTCACAGTTTGGAGAGTTAATACAAGGAAAGTTTTGGGTTGGCCCTTCAGATTTGCAGTAAAACGTGCTCAGTTTTCCTGAGGGGATGGGTTTGTGTGTAGTTTATGAGACTGTTAAGAGAGACACAGTCCTGAGACTGTTGAGCAACTGTGTACCTGGGCTCGTGCCAGTGCCCATTGAGGAAAAGCCATGTGTGAGATGATATATTTCTAGCTGAGTCTTAAAAACTTCCAGAGATGAAGATTTTCCTCCTTTCCCCTCCACTGCCCACTCCAGTGTTGCACTCCCCTCCCAGGAAAAAGGTTTTCCCTAATGTCCAATGTGAACCTCCCACACTGCAATCCATGGACATCGCCCCTTATTTTATCACCTGCCACTACTAAGAAGAGTTTGATCCCATCATCTTTGTAGCTGCCCTTCAAACAGTCGTATTAAATCTCCTCTCACTGTCCTTTTTGCTTGGCCTCAACGCTGAAAGAAGCCAGGACACTCTGTACCTTCTCTAGGGTCCAGATAAACTCTTGGCCCAGAACAGAAGGCCCTGCTTCTTTCAAGGTTAAGGCCAAGCACCTGTACAACCATCCCAGAGCTCCCATCTGAGCTGCAAGCTGAAGTTTCCCTTCCATGTAGGCAGCTGGGGAGGGTTATTGACCTCTTTGATATGGACTGGGGACAGAGCCAGAGTCGGCATCAACAGAGGAAAATTCACATCAGTGTTTTCTTTGAGAGCAAACATAGTCTCTGATGTGTAACTTAAGGGCACTTCTGCGTTGTAAGGTCTTTCAGGCTCTAGCACACAGGCAGAGTGATGGAGGCACACAGAGTGGGATCCCAAGATCACAGGCAGGCAGAGACAGCATCCTCTCCATCCTGTTAACCACTGAAAAACTAAAAACGACCAAAAAAGCTGCTTTCTCCAGGTACCGTTACATTCTGGGAAACATAACAAGAGGCATCCAAGCAGGGAGGGAGTTTAGACCAGGTAGTACAACAAGAGAAAAGGCTGAGCTGGCTGTGGCAGTTAACCTCTGACAGACAGTCTGTAATATACCTGACACAGAAAACAAACCAGGTGGTGCCACTGCTCGGAAAATACAGACGCACAGCGGGGGGGACTGGGAGAGGAGGAGGGGGAGAGAGGGAAAACATGAGCAGGGGAAAACGGAGAGGGCAGGAGTCGTTAACCCCTGATAGCAAGTATAAAGTATTTTACTCCCCATCTCATTCATTAGACCGCGTCAACTCCAGAAGGACTACATCCATTCCCGCACATAAATCTAGCAAGATTCTCTTTTAAAAAGGCCAGACACTGACTTTGCCATGGCAATCCAGCTGTCTGGCCGGCTGCCTGCCCTGCAAACAGGACCGTGAAAGCTCAGCTTTCTAAGATGAGGGCAGCGCTCTCCCAGGGGCTCCCTGAGCCCTCTGCTCAGCACTACCACTCGCCCACTGCCTCCCTGCAGCCCAGGGAAGCGGCAGATCCCCAGGGGACAGCGTGGTCCTGTCCCTCCAGTTGGCGATGCCAGCCCAAGGGCAGGAGCAGCTCTCATCCCCACCCAACAGAGATCTTAGGGAGGCAAAGGCGTTCAGCAAGCTCCGCAGCATATGCAAAGCACTAATTCGCAGAAGCTCAGAGGAGCTCCAGAGCACCTTTTGGATGACTAATTTCATCGGTCAGCCAGCATCAGGGCTCCAGCATAGTCCTCTCAGGCATCTGATCATAGGAGATAGGATGCAGGAAAAAAATGGAGCTCTGATCCTCTCTGCAGCACCACATCCTTAACAATCCTAAGGAAGGAACAAATCTCATTTACAACCCACACTTAAATCAGGGTACAATGCTGAGAGAAAGGAATTATGCTGAGTAGCTTGCATCTGCTGCTGGTTTGGAGCTTATCTCTGGGCTTCCAGCTCGAGGGGCTCATAATCATGGACACAGAGGGCCCCCATCTTGTCCCATGTTTAAAAGTTGCTCAAATCAATAACCACCCGAGCAAAGATTTGGGAAATGTAGGAAATAGTTCTGTCCTCGAAATCTAACCTGAATTTAGATTAGAGAGCTAATGATTCCAATAAAAGAACAAGGGCACAAAATCGAGCTATTTTTAACACATCTGTCTATGGTTAAACAACATTGTTTTTCTTTGTGAGAACTCAGTAACATCAGGAAAGTTGGATAGCCTTCCTCCAGCTGAGGTATTACAGGGCATCTTGTATACCTTGGCATTGTGTGGCTTTCCAGGACATCATTTTAACATGTCACAAATCAGACTTTATGGGCATTTGTCTATAATAAATCCATTGCAAAGCAAACACAAAAATTACAAGTTACATGTAGCCAGGTAAACTGCACAGAAGATCACCAGTGAGCAGAGCATTTTTTAAATCTATGAACCATAAAGCATTTTTGGTGTTTTATGATGGCAACATTTCTTTTAGGGCCTGATCCAGTCTCTTTGAAGTCAAACAGAGTCTTTCCATTGACATCAGAGGGTGTGGGATTTGTCTCACGGCAACTTATACCAATGAGAACAATATTTTGCTCTGAAGTCATTACTTTCTGCCATGGATGTTTTGAAAACAGCTCGTCACCTGACAATACACCCCGAAGGTACTGACAGTCCATGTGTTTTCATTATTTAAAAATGAGACTTGGTAACGGGCTCAGCTGTTTAGGGAAGGTAATATTTTTCTTAAGTACGCCTACTATAAAGTAAATTAGCAAAATCTTCTTCGAGCTGTAAGTAAAACATAAGGGCACAGCTGCCCTGGAGGAGTACAAGGGCTCCCAATGTAAACTCCACTGATATCATCACCATCAGAAGGTCATAAAATTGATTGATTATAAATACAGTCCTCATTTGTTTACAGCTTGCATTTTTGGGTCCTGGGTAATTAGCACATTAGCAATCTCTCAAAGTGAGCGCTTACAGGTGCCACTCCGAGATAGCCGCAATGGAAAACTGCACAAGAGGAGCCTAATTTTCCTTAACCAATTGCAGGATGGATGCATTAGGATGGAGGGGAGAAATGTCAGTTATGTAAGTGTTTAGCTACTTGATCACACCTACCCAGGAGCCAAGGGCGTAAGAGGGCATTAAAATGACCTGTTAATTTCCTTCAACGGTAAGGTAGCACCCAAAAAATGAGAGACATGTCAGCAATGTGAGGGAGATATCCTCTTTGTGAAGCCTGCGGCTGGGCAAGTCTTTTTAAGATTCTTTTCCCTCCACACAAGCCAACAAAGGAAGATAAAGATCACCCTATTTGTGGTAACTGGTACTTAGTTCCTTTTAGTTACACTTAAAATAAACTCTCTTTTAGTTCTCCAAAGGTTTCAGCCTTCAGACACACCACTGCTGAGCTGTAAGCCAGCCACCTTCCTCTCAGCCCGTCTTGGCTCCAAGTTCACGACTACTCTGTGCACGCAGGACATTAAACTTTAAAGTCACGTTTTATTTGTACAGCTGGATGCATCAGGTTTATGCTTATTGTCTAATTAGCCAACTAAACCACTTTTGAAAGGGTTTTAATGCTTTACCCCCAGTGAGATCTCTGTAGTGAGTGTGTGTTGAAATGCTAATGGAGACAAAGAATTCCTTTTTGTAGGAATTTGCAGTATTTTGGATACATCTCGTGGGCCAAATCTTCAGCTGCTATGGCTTTGTTGGAGTGAGTCAGGCTATTCCCAATCACAGACGTTGAAGGACTCCTGAAATTTAACAGGATACTAGAGAAGCTATTCACTAATGTTGTTGTTTTAAGAAGGTTTAAAGCTCTACGGCTAATTTCCAGATTTTTGCTACCTTCCACAAAAGTTTGTTAGAAATGCCTCCTATAGTTGGAACAAGATAACAGCTACAGGATTCACCATCCCATTAACTATTAAAGTATGCAATATATGCCCTGGCATTTAGACGATTTTACAGATTAATTATTTCAAGACATTTCTGCTGGTATTACTTGCTGCAGAAGTAATTCAGAAATCTCATACCACCATTTTTTTTAATCCATAAAACTGGAGTAGCAAGTGAGCAAAAAGTTAAGTCTCTGGCATGTCCTGAGGAGCTGCTATTATCTGTTCATTAGAAAAGAAATCTTGCTTTACATTTTGGGGGGTATTTCTGTTAATTCTAACAGTGTTCTTAAATGGAAATATATGGGGGAAGAACTGCCTCTTACTATGTATTTGTATAAAATATAGCAAAAAGCAACGTGAGAAGTGCCTCTAAACACTACAACAACACTGGCAGTAAATAATGCTAATAACCCTTAATTATGTGCCTTATTTAATTCCTGTTTCCAAGTGCCATGAATATAATGTGCTAAATGATAGCAAATTAGCTTTAAAGATGTTAATGAAAGTTGCTTAGTGCTGAGGATGTTTTTTGCCATTCTGACTGGGGGGGAACTTCTCCATTAAGATTTCTCTGAATCCACAGGTCATCCATTCACTTTTTAGACCCTCACACCTCTACACACCCAGAGACCCATTTTCAACATAAAGCAATAACAGTTTAGTTGCTTTACTCCTCAGGTTTGTTTCATTTATGGTTGGACTTGATGATCTTAAAGGTCTTTTCCAACCTAAATGATTCCATGATTTGGATGACTGAATCTTCCTTATACAGTTGCTTGACTTAGCACTAACTCTACACCCATCAGTATACACAGCAGCCAACCCCTGAGCTTGGTTCATTTCAAATCTGCTTTGAATTCAAGGAGGCACAATTTCCCCATAATGTTTATCCAAAGACAAACATGACAACTTCAAAAGTAACAACTGTACAGGTGCAGAGTACTACACAATGCTTGCTTGGTCTGAAGAATTCACTGTTTCACAGTGTTCCTATTTTGGGCACGATGCCTCCTTATACAACTGTCTCATGACCAAACCACAGAAAAGATCGAGCAAATTATTCAATTTCTAACATTTGAAATTGCTAGGATTTTTATACTCAAGCCAGTTGCACTGCTAAGCCCATAAACACAACTTCAGTGGAAAATCAGATGGTGTTCCTGTAATATGATGACTCAGCAACATAAGCACAGCAATTTTTCTAGCTGTAATTGATATTCTTTATTGAACCAACTGATACAAAGAAGGGCAAAAATTGTCAACAGGAAGAGCTTTTGTTCCTAAAGTTGTCCATTCCCAGCAGCTGCATCACTTGTGCTAACATTATCCCTCCTTACAAGTTTTGCTTCACATTTGATCTTTGCAAGCACTAAGCGAAATAGGAGATAAGAGACGAAAAAACTTATCTTTGCAAAAAAACCAGACCATGTCTGCAATTTATCCCAGAAATCTCTCTGGCTATTTTGAAATGTTTTGCTACCATTCCCCTTAATTTGTTTTTTTCACACTGCTGTCTTGCTGCACTTTTGAGGCTGGATGATCACTTAATGTAAACTGTCACCTCCACACTGAAGTCAATGAGTTGAGTTGGTTTATAGCAGTTAAGGATCTAGTTCCTGGCAGCTCGACTTTGGCAAAGAAAGGGCTTAACTGTGTTTTGCAAACAAGCAGTGGACTTCATTCTTTTCTCTGTTCATGAACCAACATTGGTTTGGTAAAGAGATATTTGTTATTCAAGTACTTGTTGGACAGCTTGGATCAACAATGGCTCATTCCAGAAACAGTTCATTTCAATTTCTTGCTGCTCATGGGGTGAGAACTGTCACCTAAATCAGATGGAGCTGATTCTAATCTTTGAGGGGATGAGTAAGCCTTTTAAAAATAGAAGAACAAAGGCTGATGAAGAACAAATATTCTTGTTCACATGTAAATACAAGTACACATACAGAGAACAACTAATTCCCAAACTAGCATGCAAATAAAAATCTGTCCAGGCATACACAGAGGAGAGAGTTACCAAGGACCTCAGCAGACTCGGTCTGGCAAGCCCAGCTGGAGTAAAAGTATCAAGCGTTGAAGGGATTGTTATAGCCACTCTAATTAAACTTCTGTCCCAATGGCAATGGGATTTCAACCTCTAATTCTTGCACTGACCCCACTAAACTGTGGCTGAATTAGAGTATCCTCCCTGCAAGGCTATTAAGGCTTTCAGTGATGAAGCATTCAATGCATCCCTTAGTAAAATGCAGCAATGTTTAATTACTCAGTGTTGCTATTTGCTTAATTTTCCTGTTCAGAAATGTTCCTCCTCAGGTTCCCACCTATCAGTTCATGTTATTTCTTTCGCTGCTAGATTAAAACTCACTGCTGATATCTTTTTGTGATGGACAGACTGCAGACAAGTACACACTTCACTTCCTCTTTCAACACTTACAGTGACTGTCTCACAGTACTTGACTGGCACCTTTCTCTAAACTTTGGATAGCTGATGTGAGCTTCAGAAAAAATATCAAATAAAGGCTGAACTTCCTATGAATTTCTTAGGAAGCATCAGGATGAAAACAGTGTCCCTACACTGTACAGTGGTGTGTGCAGGGTTTTCTTTTCTTACATCTTTTCAGGTATGTAGGCACAGGCAGAAAAACAAGGGATTTTAAAAAGCTCTGCTACTTTAACTGCCTTATTAAAGTGGCACTTCAGATCCTGCAACCTCACTTACTACAATGTATTGCTTCTCTGCTTACACCACTTTCAGGACAGTTTGGCTTGAGTATCTGAATGGCAAGCCAAGCCAAACTGATTTCAGAACATTTTATGAAAATGTTAATATGCTTTGTTACATTAGCAGGCAGATGTGGAGTCTTTCCCACTTGGATTTTGACATCATGGTGTTGGTGCATCAGTGCATATGGCTGCCTGGAGCCTTATGGTGCTCCTCATAAGGCTGCATTAAAGAGTTATGTTATTGCAAATAAGAGTTTCTACATGCCATCACTGCAACTCTCACCTCATCATGAGCCAAATAAAGGAACAAGGAAAAATGCTAAAAGAAGAAACTAAAAGTGAACTGGAATTAATTTCACTGAAATAAATATTTTTGTAAAATCAGCTGTACAAGCTAAACTGTTACTACATCACCCAGGAATGAAGATATACTTCTCCAAGTCGCAGATCTTTTCTGTGGATTTTTCTGAACTGATTATGACACTACATCCTCACCACACTTTCTATTTGAAAGTAAGGTGTAACATAAAGAACTTATTATATAGCCATATATATAAGCCCCTGAGCACTAGGTTAATTCAAAAGTGGAAATCAAAGTTTCATAAATGGCTTATCAGATACAAAGACTAAATTTTATCTCCAGATAACCGCAGGATGCTAGGAGTCCCCTTTGAATTCCATGGTAGGTACCTCCCTTAAACTACCAGAAATACCAGAAATGACCAAGGCTGCTTCTTGCTAGCAAATGAAACCAGGGTCTACTCCTAAAGAGGACCTTTCAGCTGGTATAAATCAGATTATCTGCACAGACACCAAAGGGCCACACCAGTTCCTAGCACTGGAGAATCTGTCCTGCACAAATTCAGAGAGCTCCTGCAGAGCTCTCACGCAGAACAACAGTGGTGTATAATACACAGATTTCAGAAAGCCATCTGGGAATTCCCCACTGTGCCCCTCAACCACGAGGGTTACCCTGTCTTGGCTTAATTTAGCCAATTGTGGTCTCCTCCGTGCAGGGAGAGGACATCCTTCTAAACACATTAGTGACTCACCGCCAGTCATAACCTACCATTGTTGAGAAAATTTGTTGTTTATGTCTGGGGAAGCCGAAAAAAGTTTTTCCAAGTGCTTCCTTTGGTAACATCTTATACATTTTAATGTCACAGCTGCTGCCAAGCCACGGGCCCTAATGTCTCCGTAATGATGTATGGCTAGCTAAGAGCATCCAAATTAAAAATGTGCCCTTGAACTGTCCGAAGGAGCTGCTGCCTCACTGTCCCTCCTGCAGGCATACCAGTCCTCTGCATGTGCCCCAACTGATCCATATGCATCTAGCATTTGATAAACACGTGCCAGCAAGTGGCAGGACCAAGCTCTTCTCAGGAGAAAACTCAGAAAAACCTAGAGGCTCTTGCAGTTGTAATTCTCAGGCATGTTCTTCCTACGCTTTTTTTTTTTTTAATACAACTGAAAATAATTAATGGCTTCAAGACAAAAAGGAAAGAAATTAGATTTTCCTGGACATACACTATCACAGCCTCGCAGGAGAATTAAATAAAATCTACCACGCGTTGCTGTAGAAGGGAGAGCACCCAGTCCTGCTTGTGGGAGAGAAAAATGTCCCCGAGGTCTGCTCCCTCAGTGCTACTCTTGCACTTCAGTATGGCCACCATAAGCTATCCTCATCATCTCAAAGGGAATGGTCCTGTGTAAGGTTCACAAGGCAAAGAAAAGATGGCTTTGTTTCTCAAATTGCCCATTAGATCTGCATCAGCATCAGGACTCTCTGTGTCAGGGCCCTGAGGGCTCTAATAGACCTTAATGGCCCTGACCAGGCTCCCCTCCACACCCCTGCCCGTGGGCCCAGCAGCTCAGCCCAAGGCCATTAGCCCAAGGCCATTAGCCCAAGCCTGAGCTAAGTCTGCAGGGTTCTGCCAACCTAACCAGAAAATAGCCTGTGTTGTTCCTCATGCCACTCACCTGAGCATCAGAGCAAGCGTGAAGCTTGTAGCAGGCAGCTGGAAGAAGGGGACCAGCAGATAGTGCTCAGATGGCAGCTCAGTTCATCCCACCTTCGTAGAGCGCTACATCTCAGGGAGGAGAAAATCACACATGGAGCTTTTGGACCGTGGCATTTTCCACACAGGTAGAAAACCAGTTCTATAAAACTTACTCTAGGTTAAAACACTTAAAACACAGATGAGTTTGGGGGACGTATCTCCCAGGAATGCCTCCTGTCACTATTCCAACTTTCCCCAGAAAGCTCTCTGCTCATAGAAAATCATACACATGAAACTGCTTCTTGCAACAATCTCACTCTGATAACTTTAGAAAGGCAACAAAAATTATAGAAAAATAAGCACAGAGAGCGTTTCCCAGACTTGCACATGCACCATTCACAATTTGCTTTGACATTAGGCTCGAGTTTCTCAGAAGTAATCATCGATGTTTCAGGTTTCTATTTTTCATTGCCCAGTTTGGGGCCTGACTTTCAAAGAACAAAGAACTTCCTGAAAATCAGTTCCTGACATTATCGGCTAGTTGTTAATTAGGGATGCAGGTGCCTACATGAGGCATCTAATTTGAACATTTTTGCTTACACACTCTGAGCTATCGACTTCCTCCTTGCTAATCGGAGAGCTAACATGTTAATCATTTCCAAAATGAAAATAAAACTTAGGAAATGATTTTCTGGCAAGTGCAATGAAAGTATGCCTGCTACTGATGCGGACAAGATTTAATTTATTTTTTTGGTGGGCAAGATGAGTTCTGAAAGAGCAGTTCCTATTAAAATCACACTGGCATTTAAGTGACATTTTGGCAAAACACCATGGAAACATTTGGTCACATCCTCTCAACCCTTAATTTCTTCCTTAAATGTGCTTTTTAATATGTCACAGTTGTTAAATTTGTAACAATAATTCCCCTGAGACTAAACAACAGTGCTTGGTATGTGAAAAATGAACAATACATTTACATCAGTAAACCAAGAGGAAATTTTAAATAAACGTATAATTGAGTACAAATAGTCTGAATGTTACCTTTATGAAATTTGACCATTCTGTAGGCTGATTTTAGCAGCAGGATGTCCTAAATAAACTCAGCTGAAACATATGCTGTCATACTCTTTTCCAGTTGTGACATAACTATCCAGATTCGCTTCTTCTGATGGCTTTATTAGTGTTAGTCAAACACCGCTGTACAGAAAGGCAACTAAGCACTTAATTTTAAAACTTTCATTTTTTAAAATGACCAGCAAAATCCTAGAAACAAATCTTGTAATGTGTTGGCACTTTCAGCTATATATGATGGGAGGGAGGAGGAGTTGAGATTTGTATACAAAAAGACTCATATAAATTCCTGCTAAATCTAGTATGGAATTTGACTGCACAAACATTGGGTAAATCAATGCCCTAGGAGCAAGGGGCTGGGCTGGGTAGGGAGAACACAAAGCTGGTGTGTTCCCTGGTATAACTGCCTTCACAGGCTCTGCAGTCAAAGCTTCTGTTCTTGCTGTCCTAACTTTGCTTGTGTAGGGCTAACATTGCATTATACAAATCTTCAGGACAAGTAATTAACAACTTATTTTATTTGTTGTGCAAAGCGTTGAGGACGTTTCTAGGTCCTGTGTAAACGCTAAAACTACTATTAACCTGTGTATTTCCTAGCCAATATAAACACCTTCAGTACGGCTGCATCTCCCACCAGGGCTCAGGGCTGTAGTCCTACTCCTTTTAATGGGATTTCTCCTCCTATAACAGAGGACTCACTGTGTGCTATGGTGGCAGCAGGACCGTTCAGAATAGGAACCGACCCATTTGCTTTTTTCTTTAAAAATAAAATCGACCGGTTTTGGATTCTGGTTTCTAGGGCAGAAATCTCACAGTGCTTTTAGCCTTGAGCATTTACTCAGACCTCCTTTTGGCTTCAGTAACTGCAAACAGCAGTACAATTTAACAGACACATCAGTGCACTGGGATTCAGAAGTTCAGCAATCAGCTCTGCTGCTAACCATTGCCACCTGCTTTACCTCTCAGTGCTCTTGCTCCTCTCCCACTCTGTGTCTGCCTTGTCTATTTGAACTGTAGGATCCTTAATGCAAATACCATCTTCCTCTAACAGTGTTGAGTGCCCAGCACTGGAACCTTGACCTCTTTTGGCACTGTCAAACATTTGTATTATAGAAAATGAGAACACAGAGACAGTCCTTCCTTCTTGGCTTTACAAATAAACAAGGGTATTTCAGCCATGACGTATCAGCCCTGTGCTCTCCACCTTTGTTATCTCTAATTACATATCTGCTAAAGTTGTTCCCTTCTGAACAGCATAAACCTTGCCTGTCTCCTTAACCCATTGCTCTGTGTTATTCACCAAGACTATGTTCAGAGGAGGATAGTACAGTTGCAAATTCAATCATTCCACAGTATTAGAAAATGCGCAGGTCAAGACTGCCTGTGCCTTAAGTCATTGAAGGGCAGGCAATGATGTACACGCCTTCTTTCTATACTCAACCCAATTTTTTTTCTCCACTGGCTTTAGGCATGCTCTACTATGGGTAGCAGAGGTGGAGACAAATTCAGGTATGGTGGGATGGTGTGCCCCTGGCTCCAGGTCTCATTCCAGCCTGGAGACAAGTGGACATGGATCTGTCCACTGTTGTCCCAAAGTCGGACTCCTCTCAAACTGATCTCATTTGAGAACCACCTGTAGCTTTCATGCAGCACTGGTCTCCTCTCAGAGTCAACTCACTTGAGTTCCCATTTCCACACCCAGTCTCGGTTCTCCTCCTTACAGCACATTGTCTTCTTTTGCCTGGCCAGCTAGTCCCCACTCTGTCCTATTTATGTATCCCTTCCACATACATTGCTTCTCTGTCCCTGCCTCCTCCTCCCCTTCTCTGTCACAGACCACTGTTTCTGTCCCATGCATTCCTGATTTTATTATCCCCACACAGTTCCCTGACTCCAGCTCTTTGTGTCCTTTGCCAGCCAACTGATTCTATCCTATTACTTGTACCCACTCTCTCTTCCCCTTGGCTTATTAGGACCCATCTCCATGCAAGCCCTGTTCAGTTTCCTCATACCGCTTCTTCAGACATCACCTTGGAAGACTCCTTGCTTCCATATTCCCCTTCCCCCATCCTTGTGGTAGTCCTGGTCCCCTCTGAATTTAAGTCAGAAATTCCTCCTCTACACTTTCTGGCATTTGATGACCCAGGAAACAACACAGGCGGAACAAGTTCTCAAGCCAACCTGCATCTCCCTCCCAGAGCAGCAACCTCCACTGCTGCCTGCACAGCAGTTACGTTTAGGGCAGGCAAACCCCTTAAGGATTTCAGCGAAATCTCCACTGAGCACATACAAACTGAGATTTTTCAATCTCGTGATTTGCCAAGGTGCAGGCAGATTTTTATTGGTATAGCAAAAATACAACGTCCCTAGAAGCAGCAGGACAAATACACCGTGAAGAAATTATATAAGAAAAGCTTTTTGCTCTTCTTCTGAATGAAATTCTTGTACTCAGTCACTAAAAGAGTACCTGCTGCTTCTGGGCAGATATTTTTAAGGCACTTGATTCATTAATTGCACTTCACCTGATAAGTTTCTGGGCCAGTACCAAAAATAACTGTATTCTCCACTCAGACATATTTTGAATGGTGTCATGTGATGATGGGGGGAAGGGAGAACATGCAATCATGTAACCTTCAAAGCTCACAGTTCTCATTAACCTACACTAAATGTCAAAGTCTTTCTAGCTGAACCTGGCAAAGTTATCAAGAGAGTTTCATACTAGGACTCCTACAGGAACAAACCCACTTAACATTTGCCCACATCAGCTCTGCTGGCCACGTATGTCATGAATGTGTCTTTGATCTATTTCTGTGAACGTGATAAAAGGCAGTATATCCTCAACCAAAGCAACACCTTTCATGACTGGATGGATTTCCAATATTCCGGAAACAAACGGCACCTAATAGCCTAATCATGTTGGACCTAGCTTCCCTTGACAGTAAGACAGCAGCACCTTTCCTCCCCACCTGCTCTCAAGACCATGGATCGCATCTCTAAAAAACAAAGCATCAAAAGCAATTCAGCTGCAACAGCCCAGCCCAACAGCTATGCAGGTAGCAAATTCCCCCAGGAGTCAGTCAAGACAATGCTACTGCTCATTAGGGCTGGGTGGGACAGGAGAAATGGGAATAGACATTTCCCTTCATTCATCAAACTGGAACAAGACTGAGAGTTTAGAAAAAAACAAGCACTTGGCAGAGTCAATGACTGGGGACAAATCAGGAGACAGAGAGACTTTGATCATTAAAACTGCAAAGAATGAAGGTTAAAAAGAAGTTGTTATATAAAGGGGATTCTTTAGTTATGGGAATGTTTGATCCGATTCGCAGCTAAGGATGTGCACCCATTTTAAACGGAAAATCCTTTAGCTTTGGTATGAATTTATCTAGCCTGCCAGACAAATTGCTCATATCAAACTGTCATTTGGATGTTCAGCCATTGAAAACACAGTTAAAGCATGTCCCTTAATTAGAAATCCCATGGAAATGAAAACAATCCTCTCTGGCATCTAGTTACCCTGGATGGTAAATTGGACTTATCATCTGGCACGGCCCCTTTCCTGTTTGCGTGGGTGGACCGAGGCAGACAAGGAATTCTGCTCCCCTTCCAACAGCCCTCGGAGACAAGCAACCTCCCATGCCAAGGTTTCGTCTCCTGCAAGTGTCTCACTACAAATAGGTCTGGTAGACTCAATGAGCTTCTCAGATTAGAGGTGGATGGGATAGGCGTCTTCTACCCAACAGGGACCAAGAGAAGCTTAGCACCGCATTTTAATGGATTTTCATTTCACTAGATAGGAGTGTCTTTGATCAGGCTGCATTCATTTTCCAGAAAAATGTCTTCAGTCATCTGCTAGTAAAAACAATACAACTCAGTAATTACCTTCTGCTACTGGAAAGACTAGGTAATTTGGCAGTATCAGTCCTTCCAACGCTATCCATTTTATTGCTGGTCTAGTATTACTAAATATTTTGTTTAAAGCCCCATGTCCCAGCAGCTTGTTATTATATAAGAATTTCAGGCTCATTAAAAATTAAAACAGGTCTCAAATCCTCACAGTTGTGAAGAAAATCTTAGAAGATTAATCCCAAAGGTTAAAAAGGAAAAGGTGTATTTTAGCAGTGAGGACAGTTAACCATTGGAACAATTAACTTTGGGATATGTTAAGTTCTTTCTCATTTGAAGTCTTTAAGTCAAGATGGTATAACATGTCCTCTTGTAGGCAGCAGGCAGTCTGACACACAAGCTTTTGAATTCTACCCAGGAATCACACAGTGAAATTCTCTGGCTTGCATTTCACTCATCAGATTAGAGAAGCACAGCCACTCCTGGGGGCTTCAGACTATTAACTGGTGGGAAGAGAACCCAAAGCGCTCTGGCTTTGTGCTTGTGGTGACAAATTCACAAGCTTGGATGTTATACATTGGCAATGTTGATAGGCTGCATTCAATTTCTTTGAAAACTTGCTTTGTTTATGGCCCCTTTTTACAGGACATTTCTCTCTTTATAGGAAATAGGTCCTCAGTTGTCAGGCAACATAGCTAGTTGACTTGAGCTGAACTATGTCAGTATTTTACCAAAAGTAGATCTAGCAATTTCTCCACTCCTTCAGGAAGAGCTCCTGAAGTGGTTACCAGATCCAAGTATGTTTGCAAGAAAGCCTCATCCCTTGGATTTCCCAGGTTTTACAGAGGTTACAGACTAGCTCCACAGAGGCTCGGTAGGAATTTCCTCTTATCCCACAAAAGGACCTGAGGAGACTGAAGAAGTGACATAATCTTGTCCCACTTGGACTCCACATAGACGGGTTCGGAGGTGTGAAGACAAAAACAGAAGGAGAGGAATCTGCCCTGTGCCAATCTTTCTCTGGGAAAGCTACCTCCGCTGTGGGACTAGCATAACAAATTTGGTGTGGTTCTGTTCCTTTTCCATCACTTTCCCCACCAAGAAGTTCCACATTGCTTGGCTAAGCTTCCCAGGACAGAGGCTGAAGAGAGGAGATTGACTGCAAGAAGCAATAAAAATAAAAGTGGGGTATTAAATAAGGCATTGCTGTAGAGTAATAGGAAGGGTGGAAAGGAATGGGCTCATGCATATTACAGTCCTATAAAAGAGAAAGAATTCTTAAATGAGTATTAAAGAGGCCTGAGTTACAGCATGAGAAAACCAGTTTAATCACCTATTGTACAGCTGTAGTTAATTTTGTACAGATTTTACAGACATCCCAGCTATCATGCAATGCTCCTTACAATCACTGTGGGTGACACTCCACTTTTATCACAGGTGCTGTTAATGATGCCATTATTTGAGCAAATCTTCCATCAACCTCAGTTAGATATTTCCTTAAGTAGGACCTGAGGTCAGATAATACCTGATGAATATACATGGCAGGAGGACGACTCTACTTCCTGACTACACAGAAGAGAAACACACGGTATGTGGGGATACATAAATACACACACACATGCTTTCCACCCAGGCAACCTCTGTTGGATTAGCTGCAACCATCTTTGTAACAAATCTTTAAAGTCCCTCTGGTGAGGGGTGTCTCCTTGGGAAAGTCATATAATAGTCTAAAATTCATTAGAGTCCTAGCCCTTGTTTGGAAACATAAACTACTTTCTACAGATTGGGTTTGAAAATATGCTACTAACAGCTGATTCATCTTACTGTACATCCAAGTTATGACTGAGTGGTCAGAAGACTAATTGCTTTTGATGGCCACCTGAAAATCTAACAAACAGTTAACTGGATGGTCAAATAAGCAATTAGCAGCCAAATCAGATGATTAGTTATCAATCAGCTCAGCTGCTGATGTTCATCAGCCACCTAGAAGAGTATCAGCAAGCTAATGGAAAATTATCCTTAACCACTTAGCAGTTTGCTAAATCATGGATAGTCAAATAACCTCAAAAAGTTGTTTCTTAAAACCTAAACAAGCCCAATCTCTTTTCACAGTGCTTTTAAATCTCCAGGAGTCATGTGAATTGTGTATTAAAGCATTTCACTGTGTATCCTGAGAGGGACATCCCCAGCACATGCAGGAATGCAAAAAAAAGGAGAAAAGTCATATTTAGTGTAACTCAGTGAAAAGCCTATTTTTCACTTGCCAGACCCCTCACCCCTTAGAAATAAAACTACAGATAACACAGATCCCCAGATCACCTGTAGCAGGCTCATCAGCATGGGGAGTTACACAGGAGTAGGAGGAATATGCAGAGCTTCCAGCGTGGCAAACACGTGCAGATCGTCTTGGGACAACATGGATTCCCTCCATCTCCTGCCTCAAGAGAGAGGAAGGAGTGGATTAGACCTTCTCCTGGGGCTGCAGAGACCAAAGGCTGGGAGGGGGATAATCTAATGCTCTGGCTCAGGCAGCCTTAGCTTGGCCCCAGAGCCAGAAAAGAAAGGAGCAGTAGCAAATGAGGGATGAGCTGATTTGCACCCTACCCAGTGAATCCACAATTGTCTGCCCTTTACATTACCCACATCTGGAGATAACCCACACAAATGAACTGCAGGCTGCACACTTAAAAATACCTTAGTTTCTACTTAGTTTGGAACCAAATATCAAGATTCCTTCCATTACAATGGCTACTGCAGCACAGCTGCTGCTTTCTGTCACTGCTGGGCAACATGTTGTCACTGACCTCCATGAAATAAAGAGCAATCAGACCTTATATAGGCTATACATTGTGGTAACTCCTGCAACTTCCACTGGCTTTAATGCCTGGTGAGAGCACTAGCACTTTGGTGTATTACAGCACCTGCTGTCCCCAGATCTCAGTGTGTGCTACCAAAGGAAGGCCAGCCCTGTCCCCGGGGTACTGATGGGAAATTGCAAGAGGAATCACTGATGTCACCACTTCTGATGTGGGAATCTGTTGTAAACACACTCCCTTGCAAAATGCAAAGTTCTCCAGAAGAAGAAAGGAAATTCTGCTATTTGGGAAAAAATGTCAGATGACTTAGGATACAATAGTTAACTTTCCTCATGGTCATAGAAAAAACAGTTCCTGGCTTGACTGGAATCCATATGTGTTGATGCGTGTGTTAATCTTAAATCACTGGTTGGTTGAGCCTTCCCTGGTGACCTGGAGTAACAGTGGAAGCCATTTCAACTCTTCCTTTGATTTTCATTGGTGTTCTTCTATGGCTTGCTCTAACTGCTTCAAACATAGAGCCAGGTTTTCGCTAACCTGTGGACACATCATTGCAGCTACTACTTTCCACTGGTCTCTTAAGTATTAGGAAGAAAACAGCTAAGATTTAGAAGGAGTTGTATTTGCAATATTTTTGTATACTATAGACCCAGGGCTCCTGGTTACTGATGCCTTTTGTTTATGTGACCTTTGATCTGCTGAGCAAGTATTTGTCAAATGTCATATTTCAGCCCCTGTGTGTTTGAAGTGCCACAATCCTGACAGTTGTGGAGCAGATGGGTTCAGTGACACAGCAATATGCTGCAACCACTGAAGAAATGAAAATGCCAACTTTATTTTGCATGAAAATGAGAAAAATTCATTTTGTAAATAATTAAACGCAAGCTTTCACAGCTATTTTGGTGTAATTCTGAAAGAAATGTGTTTTTCACGACTCAGGGTCTTGTCTGTGTTCCTGGGTGGAGAGCTCTCCTTACCAGACAAGTGCTTTTGATGTCAGATTTTATGTTCTTCTACCATTCCAAGGTGATCCTCTTCACCCCTTGTGGTAAGGTTCCCAAACATGCATGAATGATGAAGGATCACAAGTCTGTCAATGTAACACATATTTAGACTGGTAGGAATTTTTGAAAATGCCAATCTGTGTAGATAATTTTTACTCACTCTTCCAACTGCTGATTCCTCTCCTGTTCTCTTCCCATGACTACACATGGTATTCTTTATCTAAGAATTACAGTGATCACAGCCTCTGAGGTTAGTACCTACAGACTACTTTGCTGTTCTTTCAAAAGTCTTCTTCAGCTTGGTCAGTGACAGCGTAGAAAAGTAGTACGATAAAGTTTGCTTGGCTTTAGCAATCTAGTCTTTGGGAGTTATCTAGGTGTTGACAGTACAGCCTATCATAGAACTGCAAACACAGAGAGGAAACTGTTGTACAACTTTATAAGTAGAATTTGGACAATGAAGCAAAAATACCTGGTGAGCACTTAAAAACAAGAGATCAGCTTATTCCCCTGTGTCTTTGGGAAGCATGGAGGCATAAGCCTTTTAAATTTTATCATTGCCATTATACTGAGGCATTCACCTAAACACATATTAACAAATTAAAGTCAATCATAACAATCATGCGATATGTCCTTAGTAATTAGAGTAATTTCCTTAAAAGGAAATGCATTTATTATCTTGACAAAAGAGTCAGAAAATTTTAAAGAAAGTTAACTTTCATGTATCCAGTGAGCTTGCTACAAAAAAAATCACAGACCTTTTTAGTCCACTGGAAAAATGATTCAGAAAAAATTTATTCACACTCTCTAAGCGTGCAAACACAAAGAGCATCATAACTAAACCTTCATGCTCCCGGGTTTGGCCTCTTGAAATTCTCACCTACCTACTTGTGTTATTGCTTACTATCGTTGCATGTAGAATTTCCCATCAAATTTCTTATCAAAAGTCATGATGCTCTAATCACAATACAAACACAGAACAAACCAGACAGCATCTACCATCTAGCGTAACACTTCCTATTTATCTATTTGGCCTATGGATCCACAGTGTCAAAGTAATGTACATAAAGAAGATGACAGCTCCTGCTGTCATCCTTCTGAAAGCATATGACCTACAGGAATATTTTGGGGAGCAGCCCAGAAGCCATATAGCTTTATTTGTTCAATATTAAACATGCAAAATCATGAGTACTTCTTTCCTTCTCACTCCCAACTGCAGTTTATAGGATGAGTGCTCACAGGACTGCAGTAGACATAAGCACACGTTTAAATGCTTTGCTGAATCAGGATGGGGAGCACCATCAGACAAGCTCTGACATCTCTATGACAATTTAACAGTGGGAGACAGAAACAGCCTGAAGTTTGATTAATAAAAGGTTGTAATCTCAACTTTCTTTTTTCAAATCAGAACCCAACAACAAAAGAGGCAGTGAGAAGGAAAACACTGATATGCCTGGACAAGGCACTCAGCAAACAGACAGCCCAAGACACCTACCTAGAGACAGAACAGAGGAGAAGTGAAGTGATTTACCTGGGGACATGGACCACTTTGCTCACAGCCCTGCATATCCCTGTCCCATGCTACCACCATCCTACCACAGAATCAACCTGAGTTAATACAGTTCCCCAGGCAAGCAAGACCCTGCCTACCTGCATCACCCTATGATAGGATCAGGCTGTAGCTAGCTGGGAAGCCCATTACACGTGTGTGGTCAGGCTTGCAAATATAACATTGCAGTAAGACTATAAAAGACATATTGAACTAAATTTTTCCAAGGATGATGTAACTGGGTGGGGGCACTACCAGGCTCACGATAAGCTAAGTATAATGATAGCTGAAATAAAACATTTGCATATAAATTTTCACTCCCAAAATTTATTAGCAGCAGAGAGATAATGGTGTAACAAGTTGATAAAGAGTCACTATGAGATCATATCTGACTTAATGTGAAGTTTGTAGGCATTGTTTCATGGAGGAAGTACTCATTGTGTGTAGTACAGTAAAAACTGTGGTTTGAAACAAAGAAATAAAATAGTTGCCTTAACACAGCAGCAGCATTGTCATTGTAAATCTGCTGTGCCACATATTTTATTACATTTTCATAGCAGAAGAGGGAATTTACGATGTGATACTACAAGCTCCGCCAGCCTTCTTCTGTCAGTGGGGTACCTCTCTTAACTCATATCTAAAATATTTGCTGATACTGAAACGTGACTGTGAGATACAAAAACAGTCTTTTACAGCTCAGGAGAACATTATATTCATCTAGCTTAGAGCAAAAAGAAGAAAAACAAATAGTTTGAGCATCTGTTTCTGCAAAGAGTGGACACTGTTCTGCAAATACTTCTTCTGTTCTATGGAAAGAACAAATAGAGGGAACCACTGCTAAGCCTAGGCTGCTTTTGTGGATGAAGCAGTAACACAAAGATGTTATTACTATTATTATCACATACAAAATTGATGCCAAGGCTGTGTGTGAGAGCCTCACCTTTATCATCACCTTTTGGGGTAAGATTCACCCAATGTAGACAGTCTTCGGGCTTGAATCTCCTGTAGCCAAATATCAATAGCAGTGGGGTCAGGGCATTATGTTCATTCCTTTTGGCTTATACTAAGCTGAAATATGCTCCCCACAATGAAGGACTGATAATTTACTTTCTTTCTGGGGTCCAGTTACAGTATATTTTGAATATGCCGGCCTAGATACAATTGTTACATAAATGTGACAGGACTAGGTCCATTCTAAACACAAGTGAAGTCTTTTGATACTAAAGATTCAGAGAGAACTTCTATTGATGAATTAGAAAAAGGCGCAGGTGGCACTGTAAATTTAATTTGATCAAAGTATTAGGCAGGTTTCTGTTCACCTTAGTAGATGAAGAACTTGGTGTCAAGAAAATCTTCTTTGGGCAAAAGAACTAAGAAAAAGAGCAACTTGGTGCGTAGCTTATGAATAAGACAACAGCAACAAAAATCTAGCAGGTTGGTTTATATCAAGAAGGAAATAATAAGAAAAAGAACTTCAAAAGCATTAGCAGGGAGGAACATTCCACCAAGACAAAGTCATCTGTCCTTACTTTCCCAAAAGCAGCATGATCAAAGCTGATTATGGGATTTCAAGCCCTGAATGTTTCTTTGTATTGTCCAAGCAGAGAGTGAAAATGCTTTATGATACCAAAAGGACAAAAAGAAGATCCTCAGATATAACAAAGCAGGGACCAGGATTTAATGTCTTTAAAAAACATCAGTGCCTCCATCCCATCCATATGATGACGTGGGACACAGTCCATCAGAGTTATGATTGGCTGTGTAGTTTTAGGTAATGCACTGATATAATACTAAACAACAACATATGCACGGCATTTGTAATGAGATTGGACTTTTAACCTTCTGAAGCAGCGGGAAACAACAAGGCTTTTAAAAATACCAGCTCAGAGGTAAGGAGAGGGTCAGCCCAATACAGTTTATAAATGTAAACCCAGTTGCATAGCTGAGTTTTACTTTAAAACATAAATTATTTGAAAGAGTAAGAGGAAGCCAGAGGAGGAGTGAGAAAAAGAAAGCTGGCATAGGGGAAAGAACTAGGAGACAACACAAGAGATGAGAGAGGAGGAGTGTATAGCCTCTCACAAACTACCCCACTGGATAGGGGCTGCCTACACTCCTCTGGGGCTCAAACTCACACATTGACATTAGTGACTGCTTGTCCATTGCCCTGAGCAGCAAACTTCAAACACCGAAATCTGAGGGATAACTTGTCCTCCACACACACTGAAATGCAACCAAATGTTCGTTCCTTTAAAAGGCTGGAGCTCCGAATACCAGGTAATGACCACTCTGTCTGGATTGATGAACCAGATGAGATTGAAGCCAGACCCTCAGCTGCAATAAAGGGAACTAGAGTGGATCCAACTGATTTACACTGACTTAATGAACTTGGTGAACTTGAAGACTATCATGAAGTTAAAGCTGAGTGCTCATAATGCCACTCAAAAAAATAAAAATTCACTGTTGTCTTTTGCCAATGCAGGCTCCATTATTGTCCTATGGACACACTCAGTAGCTGCATGACCCCACCTCTCTAATGTCCATGGCCACCATGGCATGCTCCTGCCATGTCACCAACAGAAAGATGTTTTCTATCAGGCAATGAATAAATTGCAGGATAGGATGAGCATGCAGCTGCCATCCTGTGACTCAGAGCGTGCACAATCCTCTCCTGCATTTGGTCATGCTCTTTTTAAATGGCCTGAGTTTTGGTTACATGATGGGCCGTATTTTGTGCCTGATACATGCCAAGGGAGAGACTGGGGACTACACAGAAAATGCCAGCAAACAGTGAACCACTGTAATGACAGATATATATATATTTAGAGTCTGAAACTCCCTTTCTGCCCCAAACTAACCTTGGAAAAAGGAGCGGAGGGAGCAAGCCCCATACCAGAAGATTAGTGGATTGGGTCTGGGCTGTGCGCAATGCTTCAGCACCAGTGTGTACCAAAGAAGAGCTCGCCTGGGGGCAAGGGGACAGCAGTCAATTCTTCCCTTCCAATTCTTTCCTTCCCTAGTGCTCTCGCTCTTCCTGCCTCCCCTGAGCCTCTCTCTCCAATTCAATTCAGTACAATCCCAAGATTAAAGGGTTTAAGTGAACACCATCAGCTTTGACCATGTTTTCACTTGCCAGGCTAGAGGCCTTTTTACCATGTTTCTCTCACACCAAACAAGTTCAAACAGTGGCAAAATCAAGGGGGTCTAAAGCAAAGAACTGCTGTTGGACACAAGCCTTCAAGATGTCAAATTCTGGCACTGGTTTTGGTAGAAATATTGGACTAGAAAGGGTCACACTGAACTCACATCTCTGCAATCTCAGCCAACCACACAGCAGCATCTATTTCAGGACAGCATTTCCTTCACACATTATCAAACATTACAGGCCATTCAACATCATTACTTGGTACCCTACTGAACCAACTTCAGTCCTGTAGGAAAAGAGCAATAGCTACAACTCTGACCTGCCTCAAGAAGAGCAGAAGAGATCACCAGTGGCTTGCCAATGCAGTCATGGGAATTTGTTACATCAAGGAACCTAGGAAATAGATAATCTCCCACAAAAAAAGAAACCCAAGTCTCCTCTCTGGGAAATGGAAAGGGCCTTAGGGGAGGCCAGCTTCCCCAGCCTCTATTCAAGAGTTCCCTTATATCCTCACTACCATGACTTGTATGGCCCTACTGTTCTCCTACCATGCCACATTGCCCTGTCAGTTACAGACTTGCAGGTAGATCTAGCACCTCTGCTACACATCTATTAGACACAGGGGGAAAGGACTGTTGGTTTGTGGTAACAACCTGGAATCCAGCATGTGTCCTAGCTGTCAGCTTTGCCACATCAAACATATTTTCATCTTGGTGCCATCTCAGATAGTAGTGGTTTTACCCAGGAGAACTCCAGTTCTCCAAGACTTACACATTCATTTTAGGATATAAGTCCAGAAACCTCTTCCATTAGGCTCAGTTCAGGATTTTACTCTGTTCAGACCCTCTACTTCCCTTTCTTGGGCCTGATTTTTAAGGACACTTTTTGCTTTCAAATCATGGCACCTGCAACAGCCCTATCTATGAAAGGCAGCCTGCCTCCAGCTCTCCACCAAGAAATTACTCACATCACTGCTACAGCACTCAGAAGATGGCACCTCCTGTTCACAAGGCTGAGCAGCACTGGAAGTAGCCCAGCACTGTAGTCTCTCATCAAGCAAAATGATTCAAGGAGAATTTGGCAGAAGAAAGAGCAGCAAAATCGGACCTGAGTCAAATGCAGCTCTCCAAGAAATTCCTTTTCACTTGCAAGCAACATGCAGACTGGAACTGCCTTCCTGTGACTTACCACCACCCTCCTGCAAGGCAGCATTAGAAAGAAGCCTGTCACCCAGGGATGTTTTTCAACAATACTTCATGTCCTCTTTTACTGTCTTCTTTTTAAGCCACTTCCAAACTCGGTTCCCTTTGCTCCCTACTCAGATCAGACTAATAAGAACATCACCTCAGGGAAAAGACTTGTACACAGACAGACTTCCTCTTCAGAGGATCAAACAGACCAGACTGTTCCTTTTCAAGTTTTATTAATCCTGGTTCATAATTTCCACCACATCATTAGTCATTTCCTATTATTGAATAGCTGGTAGCAGCATCATCGCACAGTAAATAGCAAGATAACCATGCCACCTGCAATTTCTTGGCTGATACCTACCCACAACCACATCTGGGTAAAAGACGAAGAGGTAAAATTAAAAGCCAAACCATGTAGACTTTTTTGATCTGTGGCTCATTTCTTTTATTCACATCATCTGCTCAGCTGGCTACATAAGCTGCTGCAGACCTTGTTTAAAAACAGCGCCAGAAGATTAACACTAAACCCAGCAGTTTGGAAATGTGGTGATTTTCACTGGAATTCCCCTTCCTGAGGCATGCAGGGTCTTTGGGGAGCTTGCTGGTTATCAGGGTTTATTATTTGTTTGGTTTTCTAAGCTTTTCTCAGTTTGTCAACATCCTTTAGGTAATTTTGACACAAAAAAATGGGCAGCAAATTCAAGTGCCTTGAAGCAATCTGGTTTCTATTCAGTTTTTCTTGCCTCCCCGATATAGCTTATTTTTCTAATAATATCCTTCTTCTTTCTACCATCTGGCTCAGGCAACTAATTGGGAGAGGGTATCCTGGTCTTTTCAGTGTAGTATCTATATACCTGAATTTCTGGAGTGTCCTCTTGGACGCTCTTCATTTTTCTAATGCCAAAAGGGTCTCCACACACAAGTTTTGGGTCAGGGTTTCTATGTGGTTCACTTTGTTCTGCAGAGCAGGACACAGCCCCGCGTCAGTGTGTAGCTGTGATGCCCCAGAGGCAGCTTTTAGAAGAACAGAAAAGGCTGCTCTTGACCCAGGCAGTGGTGCTTCTCTTCTCTCCTTCCCATTATCTCAGGAAATTTTCCAGCCACGGGTCCTCCCTCTGGCCTGCAGTTTCCCCACACGCTCTGCAGGAGAGCCTCACAACAGCTCCATGCCAAGTTTGCAGAAGACAATGAGTCTTTCCACCATCTCCGGGGGCAGAGGATGGAGCTCCCAGTTTCCAGGGCTGTGAAAGGATTTCCTCCGTTTCACTTGTCATCTTGAATGCCGCCTGGTACACAGAGCACAATCCCTCTGGCTGAAGTGTGACTCCAGCAGCAAAGAATGGCTTTGGGTTTATGGCAGAGTGGGTTTCTGCCACAGACTTCCTGCATGACCTTAGGCAAGAAGTCACTTGCCATTAGACTTTCTCAGTGCTTGTCTCGATTCATCCCTGTTCTTCTGAACACAAATACTGGTCATTAGAGGTCAGCTGAGTCCTAGGTGAAAAGAGGTAATTAAATGCCTAATGACTAATGCATTTAACAGCCTTTCAGGGAGTACAGCACTGTGCCTGCAGCATGGCTGCTTTTATCAGGGCTGTCTAAAAGTGCGATCTGCCAGCCCATGCAGGACAGCACTCACCCATGCCTGCAGACTCCTTCCTTTCTGATCACTATGGCACTTTCAGGCGGAGCTTGGTAAATCTAGGAGCAGGATTACGTGACTTGGCTGCACAAGGCTGCGGTAACACTTACCACAAAGGACACCCTCCCTGAGTATCTTCTGGCATTCCCTTGGCAGTTTACAGGTCCTTGACTGTGACCTGCCGCCACTTGGTGCTTCAATCTGCCTACAAGAGGTGGCAGGAGCTGGCAATGCCTGGGTATGTTTGCCCCTGTTTGCATTCCCTCCCTATGGCACCAGAGCAGCCACCTCTGTGACCCAGACCTTGTAATGACTGGCTGCCTACCAGATGAGAGAACTGGAATTTGTAGTCCGAGAGGCATACCCCACCAGGCATAATGTTTCTTTATACATATATATGCTTTCATCTCCTTTATTTTCCTAAATAAGCATAAGTATATACTGTCAATATACACACTTAGATAATATACATTTTATATACAACACACCTATGTTGTAAAAAAGACTAAAAACTAACTTCCCACAACCAGCTTTCAACTCCCCTGCCTATTTGTGTGAACAGTCCATAACAACCCATTCTCTTTTCTCCTATAATGCACAGAGCACAAGAATTGCTTAGGTTGTATACTTCCTTATATGCCCATCAAACACCCACCTGTCAAACTCTCATTGTCATCTTTTTCTCTGACCCATCACCCTAATTCCACATGAGCTTTTTGTGGCTCTTTCTCCTCTGTGGTGTAAGCAGATAGAATTATTCCCCTTTTGAGCAGGGAAAGGAGAAGACAACATCACCACAGGTCAAGAACATTGCATGTCCAGAGCATATTTCAAAGTACTTTGCATTTTACAGCATTTTTGATGTACGCAGTTTGGAGCCCTAAGCTCACCTGCAATTCAGATGGAGCTCAGATGAGTACCCAGAAACAGAAAAACATGCCTTTAAGGGCCTCCAGCCAAAAGGGCGATAAAAGCATCTCACTTCATACAAGACCACGTGGCAGCATGAGAGATACATTTCACTATCTAAATCCCAGGACGACCTTTTCCTTTCCCACTCCTCCATGTCTCACTCAAACGCCCATGCCCACCCTCAGTTTGGATAGTACATACCTTCCCCAGAGTTACTCCTCCTCTCAGCTCTGCTGGCTCCTCACAGATAGGGAAGCAGTATTAGGGTGAGGTGGCCTCAGCTCAGCTTCACCTCATCTAACTTTAGTAGCTTGCCAGCAGCACATCAGTTAGAATCCTTAAAAATTGATTTTAGCGAGTGGAAGTGTGGATGTTCAGTAGGTTGAGTTGCCACCTGGAGGTGCCTTTTTCTCCTCTCTTCCAAGGGAGCCTAGAGACTGGCTCCTTAGATAAGCCAGGGGAGTTGAATCAGGCAACAAAGTCAAGGGGGGTCCCCTAATTCCTTAGCTGTCAGGACAGACTTCCCACTGTCACACAGGCAAGCGACTTAACTCCCTGCTCCCCTCCTAGCAAATGTGAGCTGATCCTGCACAATAAAATCTTCCTCCTTTCCAGGAGTGCTGAAAAGCTCTAATTAGTGTTTCTAAAGACCTCAGACTATAAAAGTGTAAATGGCTTGTCTTTTTAATAATAGTAATGAAATCCTGGAATCAGTAACTTGACAATAATTGCTATGTGGGTATAATAAATTGCTTTTGCCACCTCAAAATGAATTTTCATGAATTGGGGCTTTTGTTCTCACAGTCACCAAGTTATTTTTTGCCCTCCTGATGAAATTCCTGCAGTAATGATGGCGGAAGCATGTAATGGAGAATGATGGGCATCTTTATAAACAAAATTGGTCACATGAGCCATAGATCAGAGAAATGGGATTTCTGGTACAGTAACATCTCAATATCTCAACTAAGACAGGCAAAAGCCTGTTGATCTTGATATTCTGTACAGATGACAGAGTCTTTAAGATCTTATAATCCTAAGAGTTGGCCAAAAGGAGAAATCACTTCCATTCACATTTAACAAATGGGAAACAAGGGCAGTGAGCAACTGATCAAAACCAAGGACGCTGGGGGAGGACTGGAAACTGAGCCAGTTTTCCTGAGACCCAGATCAGGGCTTCTACTACAAGCCCCTCATTATTTTCAGTCCCCAAGGCAACCTCTGCCTTTGTCGGGATCCCAGTCACAAAGCTGCTGCATGACTCCTCTGTGATACTAAGCACCGTTGAACTGCTGTGCACAGCACCAGGATCCAAGAGTTTGGCCCCTACTGTGGTCATTCAGCCCCTTGCAGGATGAATCCCTGACATCCCCATTCTGAAAGCTCAGCATTTCATGTTCCCTTTCAGATACAAACAACATGTCTTAATTCAAGGGAAGATCAGGCTCTGTAAAATGAACAGGGGGAAGGGAAAAGTTTATAATGGAACATAATTATTTAGCAGTGCATTGAAAAGTTGCCTGGCATAGTTTGCCCTTGCAGACAGCATTTCCTCCTCTAATAGCAATCCTGATAGCTGGAGCTGTCTTGACTTTTATCGGGAGGGCAGCCTTGCACTCTGCTTGGACCTAAATGATCAAGTGGCCTTCACAGCTGCCACCACTTCCTATTAAAAGACTACAAGAGGCCTGTGAGATTAAGAAAGGATAAAAACAAGTACTTATCATTTGGGAAGTAATGTCGCTGGTTATCTAAAGCAACGTAATTATATCACGAGCTTTATCTGTGAGTGGCTTTTTCCTTCCAAGAGGTAGGAATAGAAAAACTTTTCACTTCATAATGAATCCTATTGAAACTCCATTTTGCCCTTGGCAAAAGGCCATTATCCAGCAGAAACATGTAATCATCCTAAAAATGCATAATGGCATGGAAAACGGACAAGTAGTTTCTTGAAATATTGTTTGTAAAAGGCCTAATTTATAATGGGGATTGTTTGTGTTAGGGCCTTTTGGCATGTATGGTTAACAAGAACTTGCTGTTCTGCTGCCAGTTCGTTTAATCAAGAGGGCCTTGTGTATGCCTCGGTCGATATGGCTGTGGAAACAATGGGAGCTTTTTCCCCGTAACTGCCCCATCATGATAGAGAGAGCACTCTGCTATTTACTCTGTAGTTGTTGTTCTTCTTGATAGACACTGCTGCTGTCAATGCACCACATCAAAACATATAAGCTATCAGATTCATTGCACTGCTGTGCCTACCTAAAAAAAAATATTAGGAATGATCTGGCAGCACCACTAATCGAGGAGAATCATGCAACTATAGCCTCTTTGTAACGATGCAATTGTATGAACAGCGGCTTCCCTCCAGAAATGTAGCAGTTCATACACACGCTAGGAATGAAATCTCTTGGTCTGGCACTCACCTATGCTATGAGTTAGATCACGTGCAGGAGAAAACATTCCCCAAAAGGAAATGAGAAAGGCTGCGGTACATACTCTTCACCTGCTTGGTTATCAGAGTCAGAGTACACTTTGATCACATTTTCCGTCCACAAAATGGGGGTAGAAATGGCCCCACTATATTTTTGTCACATATATTAACAAATATGTAGATGCACCAGACATCCTGGTCCATGGTACGCGGAAAGGTCTCTCTGATTTGTAACCTCTGCAGATGCGCAATATACCTTTGTAATCCCTCCAAGCATCTTTCTTTTCTGTTAGGAGAAGCTCATGTTCAAGTTCTACGAACTGTTTATGGCAGATCCAGCGCTCGGCCCATATACTAGGTCATGGCAGCTTTATTCCAAAGCAGAACTAAAGCTATACATAACAGGCCTAAATGTTCCTGCCCCGAGCCTCATGTGTAGTTGTTCACACTAAGCAAACTCTACAAGTTAGAGGAATCACAACATGTTAGATTATCAGTGAGCCATGGGGGGGGTGGGGGTGGCTGGCTGCTCACTAGCACGATGTACGTGCTCCTGTGCTGAGGCCTCAGAGCAGGGTGCATCCCAGCACTGTGGGATATGAGACCACCCACCCAATGGAGAAATGCTGAAGAACCAGGCTGCTGCTGGTGGGGAACTGTCTTGGTGTCAGAACAACACCGCAGCCTTGGTCCTGCCTGCTGCTCAGCATTTCTGGTCAGAGCAACACACAGATCCAGGGGCTCCCTGTGGAAAGCAGGGTGCTATACAAGGCAAGGGGCATCACCACAGTGGGGGAAATAGGTGCTGGGGAGCGAGTGGGGGAGGCTGCTTGACAGCAGAGTGCAATCTGATACAACGTACGCCCATGTGCCAAGGAGCGCACTGTGGAGGCAAAGGAGGAATCATGGATTTCAGGATTCATAGTGGCAAGATCTAGACCTGAAAAGTTGCATCTTATTACACAAACCAGCTATTTGCTGTATATATGGCAGTTGTCCCTCAAGGTCTCGGGGACAGATGAGGCCTGTTGTGCCTGGCACTGTACATACATTTATTTTAAGACAGTCCTTGCTACTGAGAGCTTAGAATTGACACAGAATGGTATTTTTAACAAAAGCACAATAATTGCCACAACTAAAATGAAAACAAAGCTATAATTTGGACAGCTTGACAGTGTGTGAAGGCCTTCTGTACAGAAATGTAATTCAAAGAATTTTTGTCTTTTGGGGGGGTGTCTGCTGAATCCATGGGTATCTCCCTAACATATAGAAAAAAGAACTGCTCTTTATTTGCTCCAAAGCTGTGTTTGTACGGTAACTGCTGAAGAAAGACCTTCTTCCTTCCATAACCAAATAAAATGATGCCTTTGGTTATTTATAGTCCTCATGGCCCAAAGACATCACTTGGCTCTCTACCACAAGCCCAGCCATGTGTTACTATATTAAAAAATGCGAAAATGTAATTACGGGGTACTCAAGCCAGTGTCTGCAGACAAAACCTGCCAGGAGCGAAGAGACAGGAAACGTGTGCCCTTCGGAGCTGCACGTGGCCTTCCCCGCCTCAGGACTCCACCAGGACTCAAAGAGGAGGAATGGGGGCTGGCTTCGCAGGACAGCAAAGTCACATCCGCCTTTCAGCAGAAACGAGCTTGCTGTAAACTGCAAGTGCAATCCTGACCAAAAAAAAAAAAAAATTCCCTCCCTGCCAATTCAGAGAGCCGCACCATTTACGCTTGGTCACACTGCGAGCCACCCTGTCTGCCCACAGAGGGGAAAAGGGAGTAGGGTAGGATGCAGCAGACCTTACCTCCCCTGCACAAGCCTCTTGCATCTGTCTGGGAGCTCTGCCCTCTGCGGTGAAGAAATTTCTTATGCATTCATATGAAGAGCAGAGCACAGAGACTGAGTTATTCCCCCTTGCAGCACAGCACTCTTCCAGGTAAAGGGCTGATGCTCCTGGGCCAAAACACTGATCTTCATGTCTTTGGTCAGCTTTTGTGTATCGTCCCTTCCTAGTTTGAAAGTCTTTTCTCTTCTACTGCTTATTACTGTCCCTGAGCTGGCAGCTACTACCAACAGCAGGACAGCAGGAGGAAAATCTGCCACCCTTCATGATTCAGTCCAGCTGGTCCCTATAGGGCTACAAGCTCCAAGCATCCCCATGTAGGCTCTGCCCTGCTCCTGAGCCAGGCACCATACCCAGGCACAAATCCTGGCCCACCCTGAACTGGACCCAGGGTGACTGTTCACAAGGGCTAGCAGGTTTAGGACCTAGAGATCCTCATTCTCCTGTCACCTATATAACTGTCTCCATGCGGCAGTGGAGGGGAGCAGCTGAGAGACGCTGTAGAGAAGGCTAAAGCCCCCACCCAATGGATGTGCCAGGTAAGTCTGTCCATGAGTGGGTCACTATAAAGTTTAATGTGTGACTCCAGGTTCACACTGGGGTGGATGGAAACAGAGTGTAGTTAAGCTGAGACAAATCCAGGCACAGCACCACTTTCTCTGAGACCCCAGGACACCCACACAAGTAGCTAGTGAAGAGTGAAGGAATGAAAAAAGAAAAAGCACTTTTCCTCAGGGCACATGAGCTCTGACAGGAAACTTTAGAGAAACTCTGGGGGAGGGATAAGTCATTTGAATGATGAATCGCTCACTGGCCTTCCAGAGTCATTTCCAATCAAACTGTCTTTAGGAGGCTTCCCTCCGAGCTGAGCACAAAATCCTCTTCAAAATATACACAGAGTCTCAGGGTGAAGAAGCTGGGTGTATAACCTCAGAGGTGGGCTCTGTGTTAACAAAGAGCTCATAGCCGGTTGTTCACCTGCTCCTTCCTTCTGATGTCAGTCTCCTGTTTTAGCAAAACCAAAGTCCATCGGTTTGTCCCTCGCTACTGAACATTCATTGACAAAAAGGTGATTATTTGCTGACAGAAAGAAATGCAAGAGGTAGGAGTGGTTCTCCCAACCCAGCACTGCCAAGTCAGCCACAGAAGGGCTGAAAAGGCAAAGTTTTGCCAGTTTTCAGCTCAAAACAACCAAGCCTTCCATACTGTCCAGCCAAAGCCAAGAATCCCTCTGCAACTCTCACTTTGTAAACCTCCTGCCAAGCTCATTCACTTTGGGAGTTTGCAATAAAACTGCAAGTTTCAACTTTTTGCACAGTCCGATTCTGCGATTAATAAGATCAAAATCTTGCAAATGGAAGATTAAGCACCAGAATGTTCCCTGTACCCTCACACCGTTCACATCCAAACTGCTGCCTTGTCCATTCACGCTGCTTGCTTTAAGCTTTCTCAGGCCCTTGCTACCCTTCCACGTAACCCGGTTTACAGTGCCTTTATTACTGCAGTATTTCCCCCACTTTCCTTCTCTGGCCGGGAGCTGATGGGACCCTCTCCAACGCAGTATCCGCAGTGCCACCTTCTGGTCTGCGACACGAATCCCTGCAAGGCCCCGCTGCAGAAAGGCTTGCCAATCCGCCTGTCCCCTCTGTGGCTACCAGCTTGCACGGCCACATGCAAAATCGCATTTTAAGATGGCCCCCCCCCTCCAAGGAGCGCCAGCCGCACCGTTTTAGTTCACCAGGCTGAAGAGCTGGGAGCGCTTGGGTCCTTACGGCATGCCCAACACAAGCAATGCGACATGAGCCAGTCCTCCTCTAACACACTCCACTCCCCGCGGCGGCATAACCAAGTGCCACCCTTTTTGTCCAGTTCCACACAGACCAGCTTGGGAATCCTCACACTGTTTTCCTCCGCAGGAAGATATATAAGCGAAGGAGTAACTGCCAATTCCCTGCACTATTTTCTTGGCCTGGAGTCCCATGATCTAGAAATAGGCTGCTTCTGTTGCTCTATGTAGCAGTGTGTGAACTGTGCTCTAGCATCAGTTCACTGTGTCCTGAAAGGAGCAGCCACTCTGCAAACAGCAGTGGTTTTGCAGTCTTTTTAAATGCTTAAGGCTATCACCTGGCTTCCAGAAGCTCCTCAGCTATTTCATGCCCTCTGCACATCAGCAGGTGCATTTCTGTTGAGGAGAATCTCAGATCTGTACCCTGAAGTGCAGCACCATCAGCTACAAAGGAGGGTGAAAACACATTGTCAGGAGCATGTCTATAAGTTGTTTGCTGGACTTCAGTATTAATTCTCTACAACATTTTTTACAGCCATTCTAAAAAATTAAGTGCTTCAAGGAGCTTCTCCGTGGGTTTTGGCCACATGGAACAGATGCGATTTCCTGATGCTTGTATCACATTGGCAGCATTTCAGCAATTTCAGTGCATCTTTCTAAATAAGGACTTAATTCTCATTTATTACAGTCCCCATTACGCCACTGGCAGTGGCTAAAGGGGCCTTGATTTTTGGCAGAAATGTCATTTACGCCCACCTTATGTCCTTTTTACAGCATTCTGATCTGGTATAAAAGAGAGAGAGACAGTGTACTGTACAGCTCCAGCTTGCATCCTGGAAGCCAGAAGTTTTCCACTGACCCTGGCTTTGGTGAACTGGGAAGACAGTTCAAATGAAGAGCCTAGCCTCCACTAATACACTTATTTTTAACTTTCTTGCATCTATCAAGCCCTTTATAAAGCTATATTAGAATAACAGGGAAAAACAATAGAGCAGAAGCAGAACTTGTGCTGGAAAGGACAGCATTCACTCTGCGCATGGGGGATATGTAGCTACAGCGCCTGGAAGAGGTCTGGGGGATTGCAGCCTTTCGCCCCTGTGCAGCCTGTGCAGTACAGCTGGGGCATGGTGCAGCGAAACCCTGCCTGGAGAAGGCCTGTTCAAAGAGAAGCACGCCTCTCTGTGGAACTACAGCATGAAGGTGAACTGTGCAAAACCCCTGTTTGCAATTCAAACCCAAAGGTATAACATTCCTCCTGGTGTGGTTGCAAGGAGGCCACGGATCTACCGTGTAACCTTGGGCATTTTATCCCTGCTCTGTAAGACAGAGACAGGAATGCTTCATTCCTCTCCATTTGCTGCTTCAGACCAGAAGCTCTCCGAGGCAGGGCTTGCCTCCTACACGCATGGACCATGCCTGGCACAGTGGACTCTGATCTTGGCTGGCCACTACTGTAACACACAATAATATTTGGATGAGGCGAGTTTACACATATGGGAAGTCCCACTGCCTTCTAGAGTAAGTCTTCTGACTTAGCCTGGGAACTGCGATTGGGAGATATAATCATAACAAAACACAGCCTTTTATCTCCCAGTGGGAAATCTTCCAACTTCCATTTTTCTTAAACTTTATCCATCCCTTTGTAAAATACACATATTTAAAAAAAATGAAGAACTTTCCAACTGAACTCACATTTCTAAATATGATTTTAAAATTCATGCACAATTTTGGGGGTAAATTGGCAAAATTCCAATCAATCTATCACCACTGCAATTAAAGTGATTTTTCCATCGGAATATATCCCTGACATGGAAAGAAATAACACTATCACTGTATAAAGCTGTTTTGATAGATCAGTTCCCTCACTGAGCATATTTTATATTCATCAAAACTATTTATACATCCTCACATAACAGAGCTATTCTAGGAATTTCAAATCTGAATAATAATATTAGTCATTTGGAGAGAACTAACACATGCAGTATCCTTATTAATGCAAACTACAAATACCTAAGAAGAAATCAATTCCCTTTTTTTGTCTGCTCTTGTGCACACATGCAAATACATGCATGCATGCATGGATCACACATCCCAGTGGAACCAAAGATTCCACTAAGCTTAATTGAAGAGTAACAAAAGGAAGCAGTTTCAGTCTATTTTTAAACATGCATGCTCTAAACATGCACCAAATCAAAACTCTTTAACATATGCTCCTAAGAGCTTTTGTAAAATCCAGCTTAAGGGAATTAGGCACTTGGATCTAATTGAATTTCAGTGCGATATGGACACCTAAGTCCTTGAAGCTTTTTTGGAAACTCCTGTCTTATCCAATATAGGGCTCATTTTCCAGCTGAGAAATACCTTAGTAATGGTACACTTAACACTCAACAGTCATTTGACCTATTTTACTAATGTGTTTGGGAAGGAGGTTAATTAACAGTGGATAGCTATATCCTTAAGCTTAATTTTTCCAACAACCCTGCTCATAAAAGGAAAAATTGAGTACATATTAAAGGAAGCAAGCAATTAAGTTGCACAAATAGTGAGCTCATTGAACTGCAGCTGACTTCTATCATGTCAAAGAACAACTAAACACAGAAGCAATGAAAAGATTGTTGCCACGACCACCACTGAGAACTGCCTGGCAATAAAGATGAATAACTTCCTACTTGAAGATTACTGATTAAAGCTCTTAGAAACCAAAAGGTTAGACATAGGCATATCTGGAGCAAAATATTTTAATGCATGTTTGGCAGATTCTGTAACGTATTTACAGTGGATTTAAAGCAAAGATTTATACAACTCTAGTAAACTCTGCTTTAAGCAGCCTTTAAAATCACAGCAGTTCCAAACATCACAAGTACAGGGGTAACTGGTTCATTTTGATGCCTTGGAGAAGGAGCTACCCCTACTGTTTCATAAAGACAGAGGTGGGGAAATGGAAGGTTGAGTATTCATAGGCTTGAGCACACTGTGGGAGGGAACTGGGCTTAGCGGGATGAATGGTGTACAGAAAATGCCAGGCTAGCACTGCCTGGACCATTTTCATAGAGGTCCATGGCAGAATTTATTATCAACCCTAAGTACGGGCAACACAAAGTTGTACAGCCCTAGAGCCTCACTGTGACTAAAGAAATCATATCTTGATCCTCGATCCAGCGTGACCTAAGGATAAGGAATTGATAGTAGCCCCATGTCTGGCACAGTTTACTGCACTAGCTGAGGCATTGCTGGGGGGGAGGAGAAACACTAGCTCTGGCCACCTGCGTCCCATGGAGCTGCACCCCTCCACGTGCACAGCGTCCCAGAGGGGAAGGCAGCCAGCCAGCCTGCCTTACACCCGAACATCCATGTTTGGGACCACAGGGCAGCTTCAGCTGCTTGATTTGGTTGTCTTGCAACAGATCTCACCACTATATATGTCAAAAAAAATTCATTGCTGAATAGGGGACAATCTGGGCAGTGCAGAGGCATTACAAAGCTCTTGGGCTAATCTCCTGCTGATAGCAGCAAGTAGGAGTAGGGAAAGCACTGTAACTGTGAAAAGAGAAACCGGAGTTTTCATTAGCCAGAAAGGCCCTTTTTGACAGCCAGTACAAAATTATGTTTGTTACAATGGCTGGGCGTACAAACGAAAGCCAAATAATCAGGTGTAGTGGATGCAGCGAGCTAGTACTTTGCATTGCGTATTTGCAAAGCAGCAGCGGAGCCCGAAGTCAAAAGATAAGGAGACTCCTGCAGAGATGTAACCCTTAGCTGATGAAAATTCTGCTCCACAATACTTATAAATACAGTTAACCAAGATCAGGAGGGAGTGTCCTCATTTCCCCTTTATCTATACCAACAAGATCAGCAACTTAGGGAGCTTCCTTGAGCACTGTTTCAGAGACTTTTTTTTCCATTTTTTGCTATACTTCCTTGGAGTGTCTCCCCAGAAGGAAATGCTGGCTGCTTGAAAATGAATTTTGGTTTTAGTGCTGATATTGCACAGCGTGTCCCTAATGTAAATGCTTAGCCGTGCATTTCTGCTTCACCTAGCCCACCGAGGCTGTAATAGCCAAAATCCAGTGCTCCACAACAACCACTGTGATAGTTGCTCCATTAGTACATCAGCAAACCTACTATCTTGATAACTTCTAAATGAAAAAGACACATAGCAGCCACTTCAGGAGAGAGTCTGACACAGTACCGGTTGGGAAGAGTGTATCTCTGTCCCAGAGGAGCTCTTCTGGGACATGCCCATGAGGCAGGAGCTGTGCAGCATGGAGATATGTCCTTCCTCCTCCACAGAACAACTTGCAGCAATGCTTTTTGGATTTCCAGCCCTTTAAAGCTTTCACATGGGAGTGCAGGCTATGCACTAGCAAATCTAAACTTAGTGACAGTGACTGTGTTTTTCCTAGTGACATCTCATAGAACTCTGTAGAGGCAAACTGTGGCGACCTTCTCTTCCTGCACACCGAGACTCCCTGCATCAGAGTCTGAAAGCCACTGGCCTAAACAGGTATGTATAGACAAGAGAGAGACATCAAACAAAACTGTCGGGCCCCAGTGGTGGAATGAGGGCAATGAACTATGCAGAAATGTAGGGAAAAGAACTGGAAAGGCAGTTTGGCTGGGAACAGACAGTGAGAACGTTCAGGCAGAAGACTCAGGAAAATTTTATTCAGATAAGTTCTGATTATTTGCCGTCTGTGACTAAATATGAGGCACCTGCAAATGCAATAGAGCAAAAATCTACAAAGCAGAAAGCTACTTCATCCAGTGTCCAGGGAATGACTGGATTTGCCTAGCAAAGACACTTCATTCTAGGTAGACTAGGTAGAAAATCTATATGCAGTTCCATGACAAATGACATCAAATATGATTATTACTCTCTTACCTCTCACTGTAAAAAACTTCTGTGCATTAATGACATGAATTTTGAGCTCACATTTTAGACATCAGATCCAAAAACCAGAAAGAATTCTGTGGGCTCAAACAACAATTAGCCTGTTGGCTTTTAAGTGCCTGACCTTTATTTGTCTCAGACACACCTCCCCCTACTAACTCCTTTAAGTCAACTGGCATCTTCTTCTGAGTTAGGGGGCTTTTGATAACGCCCCAAGAGCAAATATCTTATTATTTCCAATCACTGCATGCTGATGGAAGCAAGACTTGCTCTTACAGTTCTTTTTAATCTGACTTGGAAATAAGTAACTTGGAAAAAGACCTCAATTTCCACCTACTTGCTTCTCTGACTTGTGTCTTTTTGCCCTTGAAAATTTTCTGAATCCACTTTCCCTGCAGTGAATCACATGAGGAAGTAAAAATCTTAATTGTAACATGAAAGTTAAACAGCAAGACATGACTTCATTACAGTGGAGATAAAAGGGCAAGGGGTTGCTGGCATTTTCACCTCATCTTAATTTGTGGGGCTTTTTGGGATTGATACAATACAAGCACATGTGAGTGCAGGGAATAATTTTTTTTTTTAATGTTTTTATCTCAGTGCCTTTCCCTGCCTAGCCCCCTCAGCTGCAAGCCTGAGCTTTGGGAATACATGGCTACACTCACACCAAGTTACTAACATCACAGAACAGCACAGAAATCAAATGTCATGTTGATTCAGAACAGGTAAGACTTGCATATTCAATGTGCCCACTTACCTATACTAAGGTAACAACAAGTGTTTAACTAGCCAAGGAGTGCCTCATTAGCATGAAGGTGATAGTGAGACTTGGAAACATGAAAGAGAGACAAGATAAAAGGACAGTAGTGGGAAATATATGAACTCTAATTACATTAGCAGCAGGAAAAAAAACCACCAAGTGCTTTGCAGGGACTGCGTAATTCACTGCGGAGCATGCATTTTATGTTCCATCTCTGTCCAAAGCAGACAGTTGACCATAGTCGTGCCACTGCCTACCCTGGCTCAAGCTATAGGTTTTCCTGTATCTAATTTCAGAAATACTCAATATTGGCCAACATGCTACATGTTAGAAACAGCACGCCCCCTGATTGTCCCTTTTAGCCTTATGATCTATGAATCCTCCCTATGTTTATGGGGAGGAAGCAGTTTTTCAATAGTTAAGACTTTCTCTGATAAGGCTAATTTATAGTCTCCCCTCACCAAATGCACTGAATTGTTTAAAAAAAAATTTCTGCTTTGCATTTAGCATCTACATTCACTGGCCAGTGGGTACTTTGGACAAAATAAAGATTGACATAAGGCATTTCCTATATATGGATATTTAAAAAAGTAAATAGCAGCGGTATTTTGCACAGCTTTTGCATTTTCTTTTTCATAAATAGTTTAGCCTAGAAACTTCAAATATGCCTTGTATTTGTGGACCTTTCTCAGTATATTTAAGTTCATGTCTTCAGATGATGCATATCCACAATTTTAAATTCTATTCCTATTTGTCAATACATTAAACTGCATTTATCTATGCAGCACTCAGCTCTGTTGCAGCAATTCATTCAGTATGTTCTTGCAAGAGTATTGGAGCCAGCCAATTCCCTGGGATATACCTACTGTTACAAGAAGAGCTGGGAAGAAACAAAAGGCATTCATGCACATCACATGAACAAGCACATGCCCAGTTTTTCTGGGAAAATTCACATCTCGGACCTGTGGATACTGTTCATTTTAAGTGTCATAAGTGCATGAATAGCCACTTTTGTGCTGAACCTTCTGATTTTAAAATGTCATACCGATATAAATGGAAGGCAGGAAAGCCAATAAGGCTAAATGAAGCATACTTTTTAAGGACGTTTTCATGCTCCTTAAATCACATAGGCTTTCAAGTCTGCTTGCATAGGCTCATATGAAAATATCTTGCTAGTTTGACAATGTTGTGAAATCTACTTGGAACAGATGAAAATTCAAGAGAGAACCATAAAAATTGACATAGAAATAAATGAAAGGAAAAACATCACGTACTACCTTGACCGATTGTGCTGACATGAACAGCGTTTCCAGAGACCCTGCATGATGATGGAAGCTCTGCAAAGTCAGACAAGGACAGATCTCAGCCACTTTCCGTTTAGCAACAGGTTATTATTTGCACTGAAGTTTCAGCTAAAGCTTCCAGCCAAAGATCAGGGGTTTAGGGCTAAGGTGCAAACTATTTCATCCATCACAACAATACAACAATTTGATGAAAGAAAGAAAGATGAAGAGAGGTCTCTTAGTTGTTCAGTATCCAGCTGATGACAAAGCCTGTCCAAAGGCCATAGGAGTGAGTGGCGGTGCTACTTTTGTGGTTATTCCTTAGGAGGTTTTAATCAACAGCACCTGCAGAATTAATGCAAGAAAATGCAAATTATTTTATCACTGAAAAGACTAATTCGATGCTGAGATAACATGGCATGGGTCCGTTCCCAGCAGACAAGATTTCTACAAGAACAGGAAGGCACTTTGCAGAGCCAGAAGACCTGCTGCTGTTTGTTTTGCCTAAAATAAAGCTTCAGTTTAAAGATTTGGATTTCTTCTGGAGACCTAAACTTGATCTTGTTGTTTTCCATGTAACAGCCTTCTTACCATGGAAAAGAAAAGAGTGAACCGATACGGCATAGCATATGGGAAGAAAATCACACCCTCCTGAAAACTGTCTGACTCCTTGGCACAGGAAAACTCAGGGGCAGAAGTTCTCCTTAATGAGCAAGCCTGCTACCCAGATAATTTAGGTAGTCTGGAACAGCAGATGCCATTTTTTAAGACAGAATTTAAACCACTTTTATATAATCATCCACCACATCAACATTCCTGGCAAACAAAGGCCATCAATACTACCTTCCTCGCCAGCTCACTCTTGGGGGGGGATTGAAAGAAGACTCTATGTAGTGGTGCTTCTCACCTCCAGGAAAACAGAATGGAAAGAAATATGCAGTATCTGCTTGTCACACTAGAAATTGAGGGGGAATGGGTATAAGTAAAATTGATGTGATTGCTGAAAAGTAACTCTTTTTGGTATAGGCTTTAGTCCTGGGCTCATTATGAGGAACTATGAACTTAGTTTGACCACTGTGTTGGCTGGAGTTTCTGCAGAAATGGGGGGAACTGAAGGGGAAAAAGGATATTAAATATACAGGATTATGATAATAAACAATAAGGTTATTTTAGTGCTATTCTAGGATGTTTTTTCAAGCAATTTTAAAATTCATATGAAAAATACATGCACATAAGGAATTTGGGGTTAGATTTTTTCTTTCTCCACCCCCTGCCTGCAGCTACTCAGTTTCTCCTTGCCTGCGCTGTTTGCCGAGCAATGTTAGTTGCAAGTAGTTTATCTTCGTAGCTGTTTTGCTGGTTTGTTTGTATTTAGCTGAAGTTTTGATCCTTTCTGTTTAGCGTCTTTCACTGGTAATTATAGGCAGTGTACCGTGAAAAAGGTTAGTTTGGTCAGTGGAGCAGAGGGTTGGGCGGGGGGGGCGGGGGG
>NW_010973114.1:4415055-4518074 GCF_000737465.1 Haliaeetus leucocephalus
GGGGGGGGAGGGTTAGGAGAGTTTATCAAATGATCAGAGATGCCTTGTTGGCGCTCATCCTTTGTAAACAATAAGAAATGTCAGCGTTGCTGGTTGCTGTCACTGCTGACAGTATAAAGAGCAGAGAGTGTAGCATTCTTTTGGAAAGCTGGTTTACTGGGAGAGGAAACAAGGCTATGGGATGAAGGCACTTCGTGGATATCCGAGTACCTTGGGAAAAGAGAGGAGTTTGGGCTTCTCACTCACCAACCTAATGAAAACTAGACAAATAGTCTTGCATTTAATATATAGTTTCCACCAATTCATGCTTCTTTTGTTAGGAACAATTCTAGTCTGTATTGGAAAGAGACAGTTAAATATAAAGAAATCATTTCACATTGACAAGCAAGTTTCAGATTAAGTAGCCAAAGGAAGCTTATGAAAGAAAAGAGAGCTGCATTCGGATAGGTAAATTTCCATTGCCTGACCTTGCATTCGTTCAACTTTGCAACAAAAAGAGAAAAAATCTGATGCCTGAACAAATAATCAAATGGTAATCAGGAAAACTAAATAAGTGGTCTGAGTTATGAAATGCTGGGATACAAACAGCTACAAGTAAACCAGAAACTTTTAAACGTCTGTGAAAGAGGGATTGCAGCAGAAATAGAACCAACATGAAACAATTTACAAACACAAAGCTATACCTGCAGGCAAACATTCATCTAAAGGAACAGAATGTTCTGCTATTTAGGATCACATACGAGAATGTGTCCTGTAAAAACACAGATACATTTCCAGGATTCAACTGGATCAGTAAACCCAAACCACCGTATTATGCAGCATTTCTAATACATGGCTGATGTTCTTAAACTAAAAAAAAAAACAATGTAAAATAAAGGCAGATTTCCTCCAAGAAAACAAATCACACGTGTTGAATTGTAATAAACAACATACTGTCAAAACAGCATTATTTAAAACAACTGACAACACTCCACATTCACTGTTGATTTGACACACAAAGTACTGAATGGATTTTGAGAGTTATCAGTCTATCAGTCACCCTGGGAGATTTATTGCACTCGAGTCAAATAAAACTCACAGAACTGTTTAACTCTTGATCTTCTAGACTCCATAGAAGGAAAAGGAGAATTAAATTAGTCTGGGAAAACAGGTAGGCTCTCTGAAGCAGAACTTGCTGGTGTTAACTGTCACAGCTCCATTGCACTCCACTCATATATCTATGGAGATAGTCCCTATCCATCTATAGTCCATCAAGATGGCACTGCCACACACATGTGCATATAAAGCCACAAATTAAATATACTCCTATACCCAAACCACAGACATTTAGAGACACAGAGGTGGTAACATTTTCAAAAGTTTAGTGATTCCTAACTCCAAACTTGGGAAACCTCATGCCAGAGGCACCTTCCTCTGAAAATCACAACCCTGCCAGGTGCCCTAAACTGGGCATCAATGTTGCTGTGTTTCATGTTTCACACATTCCACCGTGAAAATATGTTTCACATTTTTCACTGTGAAAATTATGTTTGATACCTGTAATGGACAGTGGAACAGAGCCCCAGTGACCTCAGCAGCCTGGATTTTTTCCCTTTATTCAGAAACACTGCTCTGAGTCAAAATAGTAAGAGTGCACTTAAATGCAGACCCAGATGAGGCCTGTAAGCTTCCACTTACACTGGTTTAGACCACTGAAGTCAGCAAGTATGACTTCATGAACTTCACTGGGCACAGGAGCAGGCCCATACCTCTCATACCTAAAACCTGCTTTCCTTCCTGTGAAATTCTACAGCCAGTGAAATCAACAGGAGTTTCCCCTTAAAACTTAACAACTCATTTGAGATCTTTCGTTCCTCAATGATAATCTCAAAACAAAGTATTATCAGTGACATAGTATTGCACAGGGGTAAGTGAAACTCTAAAATATTTATTTTCCCTTTTTTTTTCTTATTCTTTTTTAATTGCAAAGTAACAAAAGGGACTCTCGCTGTTTGGATCACTTTTCATGAAGTAAATCTACAGACCCAGTCTTAAGAAACAATTGTTCTCAAACTGCTTTCTGAACTAACAAATAGTAAAAATAAAATAAAATAAAAAAGATTTGCCTGTCATGGGAGTTGGTCAATAAAATGCAACAGTGTTTATTACAACATTTAAAGTCTGTGATTAAGAACACCAAAAGGCCTAAACTAGAAAGGGTTTTAGCCTGTAATTTCCCTACAGTCCTGGCCTGTACTTCCTTATGAGCTAGCTCAGCAGGGCTTTTCTTCCATGTCCATCATCAGCTTGTAATTATTGCCATTCTCAAAGCTATGCCAGATGGGCTCTTTAGAAGCCGGCATGCAGCTTGTTTATGAGAGAGCGAGCTGTAATATTACTCTACACAGAGACCTATCTGGTCCTAGTCAAAGAGCCATCGTGTTCCCCCTCCCCATCCCTCCTCACTCTCCCTGCTTCCCTAGACAAGCCTCTCAGTTTCAGCTTGCTTCCCCCACCGAATGGGGACGACATGGGGGATACTGTAACCCAGAACAGGAAGGCTGATCTCTGTCTCTCACTCTATTCATTCCTTGAAAAAGGTATATCGAAATAGTGCAGACCAGACACCCGGGCAAGACACTGACTTTGGGGATATTTCCTTCTTTCTCCCACTTCCTTCCTCCTCTCTAAGCTTATGTTTCTTTCTTTGAGCGAGCACTGAAGTTTAGGGACTGAATCTCCCATTGCTGCGCCTAGTGGAGAGGATAAACATTTGCGGAGAGGTTGAGGTTAAGCAGTTGTGCACGTCAACACAGAGAACGGCAAGAGGGAATAACCCAGAGTTCATCTTGTTACAGGCAGTCAGCGTTAGATATCTTGGAAGGCCAAGACAGTGCTTCTATCAGTAGTTAATGAGGCAGGACTTGCAACAGATAGCCACTTTTAACTTACAAAAGCTTTTAGATGTCTCTGTTTACTTTGATCCATTTCAGTTCATTTGAGCCTTTTTCTTTTCCTTTTTTTAAACCTTCCCCCTCCCAGCAGCCACCCTAGATAAACTGCCTTCCCCCTCTCTCCCCCCACCCTTAACTCAAACAATAGTATCATTTACCAACTTTTATACTTAACAAGTTTGAAGATCTTTAGTCAAGTTCTGCTACAATGGCATAAAGAAAAAACATGGCTCTTGAGAACACCATCATAAAGAGAGAGGGAGGGGAATCTGGCTGCAGAAACGTAATTAAAAAATCCGACTGCCGAAAGATAAATGAAAGGAAGGGGGGGTGGGAATAACAGGAAAGGCTGCATTTTCAGGAGAGATTTAAAGTTATTTGTTCCTGATTGGGGGAACTGCTCATTCTTTTATCCCTTGTTATTTTATCCATGTGATGCCAAAAGAACTTTCTTTGTTAAAATGTTCTCAGAACGGATAAAACTAATTTGCTGGAATGTGAAATAATCCAGAAAGTAAGAGGACTGTGCCTAATGTTCACAGACTGAGAATGGCAAATTAACCGGCCACGGTTTCCAGTCCCTGGGGCACAGGACTGGAATTTAAAGCTTCCGAAGAGAGCCCTGGTGCTAATGGATTTGCATGAAACTTGGCATGCTAATGGAGATTGTCTCTTGTAATGAGCTTTTAATTAGGTCTGCTTGGTGCTTGACCTTCTTGTAATATGGGGCCACTCCTCAGATGACAGCATTTCTAACCCACAGGTGTGGATAAACAGAGCTTGTAAACAGACAGGACTTCCCCAGCATTCTCCAAATCTAGCCACTTCTTTCCCTCAGATTGCTTGCCTCTTCATCAGTTATTATTCCTTCCCTCCTATGAACATCCTTGCTTCCTTGATTATTATTTTGAAAGAGATTTTAAGTCAGTTGTTTTCATTTTCTTGTCTGTTGAAAGATAATATTCCCACCCAACTGGAAAACAAAACAAAACCAGCAACAGGAACCTGGTGTCGCAAGTACACATGGGCAGCCCCAGCATGGCACAAGGATGGGTCACAGGCTCTAAGAGTTCTTCTGATTTTCACTGTCCTTCTAGAAAATGAATGTGGGGAAAAGCCTTACTTTGCTAAACAGGCGGCCAAACCAGCCATCTCTAGACATACACACATGAGCCCAATTACTGAGGGCTGTCCCTCCCTTGATAGATAGTCTGAATAACTCCGAAAACAAGAAGTATATGTATTTTCGTATTTTCATATTGCACCATAAAGGGTTTCTTACCACTCACTGTGGCTCTCTGAATCATCACTTCTGCCTTTCATGCCTGCAGGGTGCCCTTCAAATGCTGCCAAGATGTGGTAACATGCTGGAAGGCAGCGCCTTTCAGAAACTGTGTGAATCACTTCTCACAGCACCAAATTCTCACAGTGGAGGCTATCAGCAACCATGCTTTCCCAAACCATGCTCCTGCTCCTCTCACAGACCTTAAAAAAAAAGGAAATTTTAAGAAAGGAAAGAAGCTGGGTGTGAACCATCTGAATATGTAGCTAAAGAACAATGAATACCAGTAAATAAATTTAAATCCTTCTTTCGAAGCAGCCTCTGCCTATTCCCCTGCTTAGGAATATAATTAGCAGTCAACCTCAGAGGATACATATTCATAGATTCATAGAGTGTGAGGCCAGAAGAAACCATTAGATCATCTAGTGTGATTTCCTATATATCACAGGCCATTAACTTTCACTGGGTTACCCCTGTGCTGAACCCAATAATTTGTGTTTGACCGCAGTGTCACTTGTAGCTGGCTGACACATACCTTTCACAAAGGCAGCCAGTCTTGACGTGACGACTTCAAAAGATGGAGAATCTATCAGTACTTTTGCTACAAAGTTTGGGTTGCTTTAATGATTAAGAACCCCTTTCATTAAAAAAGGTGTCATTTTAATTTCAAATGTATCTGTGTAGCTTCTAGCTAGCAGGTTTCAGCATGCATTTCTCCAATAGATTGAAAAACACTACTTTACTAAGTATTTTATACCTGTGAAGGTATTTATACTTTGAGACAATTTACTCTCAATCTTATTTTGACAAGCTAATCTAATTGAAATTAAGAAGTCCTTGCTTAATTTATACCTACTGCAAAAGACTGCAGAGCTACCTCCCACCAATGAAAGTGAAAAGGCTCTGAAGAACAAAATCTACCGAAGTCCATAATGGAGGAAGGTTACTGAAGTCACTTTAGATACCTACATTGGAGACATCTACCTCTGAGCTTGTCAGGAAAACAAATGGAATAGACAATTCAGGGAACTTATAGTCTGAGATGGTTTAGGCAACTATTAAAGGAAGAGTCTGATACACCTTAATTCTCTTCATTCATTATTTTGGAAGCTAGACAGGTAGCTGAGGTGTAGACAACTTGCTGTTAATATCTGCATATGTCCCCATTGTAACTATTAACATCCAAGTAAAAATTACAACTCTTCATGCAGAAGCTAATTCATATCAAGCTGAAATTGAATAAAAACAGCTTTCCTCTTTAAACCTCATGCACAAAGGTAGAAAAGCCTGAAGTGCCTTCCTAAAGACCCTGGTTCTATCCAAAATAACTCTTAAACCTTACTACTGCCACAATATGAAGCTTCCTTTCTCTTTCTGGAGCAAAGTCTTCAGACGGAAAATCTGAAATTGAATATTATAATTTAAGCAAAACACAGACACTCCTTTTGGCAAATGCTTTGGGTGAAGATAAAGGACAAGTATAAGACAAGTTTGTCTTTGTGGAATGAGTCATGGGAAGATCAGCTGTCAAGGCCTACAACTCATTCAGTTCTTCTCACAGATGTTTTTACAATTAAGAAAAGTGACTTGAGTGTCAAGTGGGAAAGAGTATTCCCCCAAGATTCATCCATTAACTCTGTCAGCAATACCCCAAGCCTCCACATCAGAGCAGGTTCCTTGGCTGTTGACAATACAATAAAGAATGACTATTTACCATATGGTAATTATAGTTCAAGATGTGTTGTCCACATGAATTCTACTTTTGCTTTTCATATATCCATACAGGCAGTTGAGGTCTCTTGGATAGTAGTGCCTATAGAAACATCTTTATGGCTGGATATGTATTTCTTGTCTCTTCAGATGAGCTACCATGACCACAAAATACTTGGTGAATGCCCCAGGGCTGTGAAAAGGTCAAAGAGAAAAACCCATACTAGAATCCTAGTGAGATATCCTTACAGAGAACTTGAGGTACTTTCTGTAAAGTGAATGAATGAGCAGATGAAAGACAGTATCTTGCCACCAACTCTGTAATGAGGTATTAGGGAGGAGTGTTGAAAAGACATGGGAAGTTGTTGAGATATTCAAAACCCAGATGGGGGTGGTAAATCTTCCTTTTTGTAGGTGAAAAAATAGCAGGAATGAAAAAAAAAAAATCCTGATTGTAAATTCCAAGGGCATCTCCTCTGGATCTGTAAGTTATAGTAGAATCTACAGTGGAGGGAATCGAGACCAAGCTATGGAGGGATTTTGTGTAGCACATTGCTAAGAGTAACAGTTACTGTACAAGTAAGGAGCTGTTTCTTCTTTTTCCAGTGACTATAAATCACAAATATATTCCTCTGCATACTCCCAAGTGTTACAATGGCTGTAAAACTTTCTTCTCAAGTCTGTAGCAGCTTAGATGCTTTGATGATGATATGACATATATGAATGTATTAAAATTGACTAATGATCAAAATTAGAATTTTCTTCCAGAATTTTTCTCCGTAGATGGCCTAAGCCATCCTGGTGAAACAAGCAGCAATGTACCCTGGATGTCTGGAAGTCTGACAGGTAACATCCACTCTAGATACTTATGGAAGCCAAAATCAAGATTCTCAGTACTGAAAAGGCTTGGTCTCTCTTATTTTCCAATAGGCAACATGGACAGGATCTAAACTGCATAATCCAGTTAATTAAGGTGATGATGTCTTATATATACCCAGTTTATTAAACTTGCTCCTGTCCCTGATGTTTCATAGCTCCAGCAAAAATAACTGACACACTTACTACTTGAATACTTCAGGTGGAAATCTGTTAATTCATTGGACACGAATTCAGGATAAGTCTTAATAAAATTTCTTCCCTGTAAAAAAACCAATATGAAAGAGATCTACCATTAGTGATTTTCCCTCCAGCCTTCCTTGTTATTGCTTAGAAGAAATTAGAATTCAATTGGACAATTGAAAAAGAGAACAGAAGGGTACAAAGTAAAATAAGGTCTCATGAGTATTGTCAGAACTCAAGTAAAGCTCAGAAGAGAACAATTCCTTTGCAGGTAAGTAAGTCCTCTCTAAGCCTTTTATTGACCTTTTTAACAGAGGTGTAAATATATCGAGCATTTCTCAAGGAGCTGCCAGCTGAAACTGTACTGAATTCACCAAAGGCTCATTACAATTACAGGAGGTATTCTCAAATGTTTTGAATCTGCCTTCTAGATGGAAATGGCAGATGACAACAGGCCTGGATAGAAAATTTCCTTTCTTTATCTTGAAGGTACACTGTTCCAATCTTTCCAGCTAAGGAGGATATTTTACGCACTTCAAGAACAGGCTCACTTTGCCTCAATGAAATTAGCAACTTACTGGCTAAACTGTGGCGTAGAAACAGTACAAATGGGGATACAAAGCCCAGCTATGTTATGGTGGTATCACATCCTCAATGAAAAGAACCAGATCATCACTTTTTGCAGATCAGAAAACCAATACTGTTTTGGCTACGAAAGACTCTCCAAATCTTCTTAGCATGTTCTTGTGCCAGCTTTCTGAATTAAGAGGAATTGGAGGGAATGTGGATAGCATTTCCAGTCTCCACAGGGAGAAGTCTCCAGTCTTCACTGGTGAAAGAAACCAGGATACAATCAGCTAAAAGTTTAGTCCTGAAACAAAAGCAGTGATATTTTCTGTTGACTCCAATTGCAAATAAGGGTGCATCAAGAAACTGTTATTTCAAGAATATTGACCATACTGTCTAGTTTCTCAGGGACAACATCCTTTGAACTTCTTTATGAGGTGATCTGTAGAGAGAACTTCTACCCTAGAAAGGTGAAAAACTTAAAGAGATTATGCTCTTCTGAATCTAAGATCCAGAGCTGAACTACCTCCTCACCACAGAGATTAGACCTTGCTCCACTAAAGTACAAAACTATATGTGAATCTGAATGTCCAGTGGGAGTTTGCCCATAAAGCGCATATAGGCGAGAACATGAGAATTGTCATACTGGGTCAGAGCAAGCATCAATATCCTTTTCCCAGTAATGATACTAAGGAGACATCCAAGGAAGAGTAAGAACAGGGCAATCATTTATGATACTTGCCTAAATACTGTTCCAGCTTCCAACTCCACTCAGCCTAGTAGATTTCATGATGCTTCTGTTTAGAAACACTTCACAGATATCTTGTCCAACTATTTGACAAGCTCCCTTAAAACTATTTTTGCATCCATCTATACATCCTCCGACAAGGAGCTCCAGAGATGAACTACCCATCTCTTTTGTCTGGTTTGAACAGGACTCCCATTAGCTGAATTAGCTCCCATTGCCCTCTAGCTCTCGTACTGATACATGAACAGCTGATCCCTATCGATACTCTCCACATTAGTCAGTCTTCATAGCTTTTCCAGGCTAACAAATCCCGACTGCCACCCCAGACTTTTATCAGCTTTGTTGTTCTGTGAAGATTTTCTAGTTCTGGTATATTTCTTTCAAGATGAGGGTCCAGAATTGTATACCACACCAAATAAGTAGGCAATAAATTGATTTATATAACAGTGTAAGGATCTTCTCTTTTCATCTCCACTCCCTTCCTAGTAATTCCTAACACATGATCTGGGTTTTTTTGAGTGCTATCGAGCATTGAACCGACATTTTCACAAAAGTATCCAAGAAAACTAGAGATCATTGCATCTTTCTCCCAAATGGTAGTGGTCAGCTTAAAGCTCCTCACTTTATCTGTGAAGCCCAGACCAATTCTCCCAATGTGCATCTGTTCACAGGTATGTCTGTTGAATTTCACCCTTTATTTTGTTGACCAGTCACTCAGTCTTGCAAGCTCTTTTACATTCTTTCACTATCTATCAACAGCTTTATTCCCCTGACTAAATCCTGCCTCACCACCAGATTTTCTCACTGTTTGTTCTCTCCTCCCCTGACCACTTATGAATATGTTGAACAGCAGAGCCCAGCTCAGGACTCCACTAGTGAACTTCCCTCACTGCAAGAATGGACCATTTATTTCAACTCTCTGTATCCTATTGTTTTAAGTTGCTATTTATCCCCGCAAAGAGCTTCTCTCCTATCCCATGGCTGCTAAGTTTCATTAAAAGCCTTTGGTGGGAGGTTTTGCGTAAAGTCATTTTCCCAAGTGGATTACATCTATCAGATCACTTTTATTCACTTGTTCATTGATCCAAAGAACTCCAAGACATTTTTAAGATAGGACTTCTTTTCACAGGTACCATGTTGAGTCTTCCCAAGTAAGCCATGTTTATGCATGTGTCCATTATTTTTTACTGATTTGTCGATACAAACGTCTGTATTACACTTCTGTAGTTCCCTGGATCCTGGCTAGAGCCTTTTGAAAGACTGTTGTTACTTTTGACCCTCCCTATGTTGGAAAAGACTGGTAAAGCTGGAAGCTATAAGGCTTGCACAAGTGACCCATGGAGCAGTTGTTAAGAGACTGTCTTGTCTTTGCAGCCCACAGAAATGGTCAGAGCTCAGCCAAACTGCTCAGTTCAGGCACCAGAGGTCTTAATTGTCATGATTGCTATTGCTATCTGCATTGTAACTTTATTTACAAGCACTGCACAACATCCAAAACCGTAAACCCACTGCTCTACCCAGACACTGCCAGTTTACACCCCAAAATATTCAGATTTTGTAAAAGCAGACAATAAGGACTTTGTTCAAGAAAAATGCAAGTAAACCAACAAATAAACAAGACAAAGATAGACCCTGGGGACAAACAGTTCAGCTCGGGACATTCACAGCATAGTTTCAGTTAACAAGCCCAAGTGATCCTGGTGAGCAGGGCAGGAAATCTTCCTGCAGCCACCTCAGTGTGCATATGGAGGGCAACAACCAAGGCCACAACACCCTACTGTTCTTCATCATTTTCTAGCCCAGGTGCTCAAAACAGTATTCTTCAATGATGTAGTTTCTCCCCAAAAACTAGTTTTTTTCAAGGGGGGTTTCACACCTCCTGCTCTCCCATTCATTCCCCTCCTTATGACTCTAGTTCCAACACCTTCATGTTCCGTCCACATCTGCCAAATGTCTTCCAGCAACCACATATCCCTGCCCCACCTTGTCCATACCTCTACCCCTTTCATCCCCAAACCTAAACTACCCCATCTATTTACTTTAGTCCTTCCCAATTAGTTCATCTCCTTAGGGTAGATACTCCTTTTCCTTGGGCTCTCAACATTTTAATGGCTGACTTAACATTTCTTTAATTTATTTTCTTTTATGTGCATTGGTGATGAAAGGTCAGGCTATTACCACTATTTTACACGACACTGAATCACAGAGAATCTAAGTTACTTACTGAGGTTCACAAAGAAAGTCTGTAACAGAATAGAAAACTGAACCCATGTCTGCCAGGTCCAAAGGAAATGCTCTTACCATGGACCAGCCCTCCCCTCTCAGGTGGTGACCCCGTTGTGGAAGTGGTGGTGGCACGTGACAGAAAGAAATGTATTATTCTAAATTCACATACCTCACCCTGGTCCATGTTCAGACCTCTGTAGTGGTCATATCCCAGATGTCTTCAAGCATGCACAAAGGTAGGAAAAACAGAGTGATTGCAGCCCGATCCCGAGACAAACAGCTATCAGTACTCTGTAGCTCAGCTAAATGAAGGCATCCAAAAGAAATACATTTGCCAGCAGAGCAGGGCAGTGATTTTGTGTAAAATGAGTCTCAGCAGTGGGTAGCCCAGCAGCTCTGGCAGCACCAGCCTGTTTGTACTAATGATGACAGCTGCACAGAAGAACTGGGAAAGTTTTTCACTTTGCATGTTTCCAGCTCATCTAGTTGCCCTTTTCAGGAGTGCTGTCCAACTGGAATGGCCTGAGGCCTTGTCTCACCCCTCCCTGAAAATGGAAAGGCAGCTGGTATATTCCACACTGTGTACCAATGGCCTGTAAAAACTAATGTTATCCAGCTGGCCACAAACAGGATGACTTTCTAGAGCTAGAGTCACACTCTGGGACTGGTGCATTTGCCTAGTGCCTATGCAATGAAAGGAAGATGGGTCTCAGCCTCAGGACTCCACTCCTGCTCAGGGGTCCCATGCCTGGGGACCACTTGTCGTGCAAGCATTCCCAGACAGATCAGGGAACAAAGTGTCAGACTTCCTTAGATTACTCACATGAGCCAAACAAGCAGGATTTGGCCTGAATACAGGAATCAGTCAGTTATCCACTGCTAAAATATAGTGGATAATTGAAGATGAAAGGCAGCTGTAAACAAACAGAGAACGAGACTATTACACTATTCAACAACACTAGGACTAAGCAGCACATGGAAAAGTACATTCCTATCCATATGAAATGGCAGGATAAACTTTGATAAACAGGACGTCATTATCAAATTATGAGTCAGATAAAATGTCCTCTGCCACACAGACGAGAGTGAATGTTGTCACCCGTAGAGAAGGCTATGCCAGGAACTGGCCCCTCTTGCCTGGAAACAGAGGTAGAGCTGAAAGCCATGGAGGAAGGGAAAGGAGGGAGAGCTGTGAAGAGTAAGGTTTGCTGCTCCTGGTGCTGGGGGAGAAGGAGAGGACAGCAAGATAGCTGCTGCTGCTGGGAAAGGACACCTCCTCCACACATCCCAACTTCTCCACCAAGGCAGTAGCGGAAGAGCTGGCCTTCCAGAGATCTGGCATGCACTGAGCAGGCAGCAGGGCCAAGGAGTCTGCCAGCTCCAAGGCAACTGCTTTGCCTAGAACTACAACCTGCCCTGGTCCAACTCCATATTCAGACAAGAGGCTTAGGTACGCTGAGGAACATATCCTCCCCTTGGCTTTTCTTCTCACCAACAGAGACCCAGGGCCAGCATTAGATACTGGGGGATCCCTACCTCTCCATTCGCCTACTCACACACTGGATGTCTTACCCCATTTTTGAACATCATGGGCCTCAGGCAATCACTGCAGCTGCTTGCCTTTACAGCACATCCAGGATCAGAAAAATATCTCCTGACATCCTGTGATTACAACCCTGTGCTGTCCCATGGCACAGAGCATCTGCTAAAAACCACCATCCTGCCACATGTGCGTGTCCCAGCTGAGCAGCTCTAAGACCAGCCCTGTCAGGTCTTGCACAGCCCTGGCTACAGACCAGCTGATCCGAACAGGAAAAGAACAAGTGTCAGTCTCATTTACTAAGAATGACACAGCCAGTAGGGTGAGACTGAGTTTTGGCTCAAAGCCTTGAGTGTGGTCATTCCTGCACCACCCCCAAGGAGCTGAGAGAATAAAGTATGACCCCTTCCCTGCTCACCACTCGTTGCAAAGTGGGGGGAAACACGGCAGTCCTGTGGCCTGAATAGCTTGCTCTCCTCTCATTCCAGCTGAGCTCCACTGGCTGGTACACTGTGGGAGAAATGAAATAGCCCAAGTTTCTTCATGACCTTCTCCACCACTTGCCTGCTTATCTCTGTGCACCATCTCTCCTGTGCCTTTATCTCTGGGTGAAGTGGGGAACCAGGGGCTCACATGCTGGGTGGGAACATTGCATATCCTCGTGCAGCTGCGCTATGGCTGGTCCAGTTGAGCACATACTAGAGAGATGATTCAGTCGCAATAGACTCACCACAATCTGTGTCCTTTCCTTTTTTAAACATTATCATTCAGTTTCCAAGAACAGACCAATAGCTTTTATAAGCCCCACAAATATTCACCTTTAAAAATACGCTCCTTCTTTCTGGAGAAATTACTTTTATGTCTATTTTTAAAGTACAAAGGAGTTGTGGTTCTCTATGTGGTTTTCCAGTTTATGGTCCCACACATTTTGCAAACTGTAAAATACGGATGTTTCCCTAGTGGAAAAATTTCACTATAAAAAATTCATGGAGTTTCCTGTTTTCACGTGGGGCTTCAGTATTTTCTCTTTAAAAAAATATCACCCCTATGGAAGAATCTGGTAGACCTTAATAGCAAAGAAGAAGCATTCTACAGATGTGGTAAGTGTCTGACAAAATGCAATGGAAAATTGTAACCTCTGTTAAGAAACCCATAGAGTAATTCTGAAGTCCCTATTACTGTTTTCATTTACTGATCTGAACATTTCTATAGGAGGTTATTTTTCACTACAAATTGACTGGTTTCAACCTTGTTACATCTCATTTTCCACTGAGTTAGAACAGGGTAACATAGTACAGAACAGAGTATGCAGTCCAGGTGTGCTCTGGGATGCCAGCACACATGTACCATGGGAGCAGAGAGATCACCCCGAAGGCTGCTCTGCGCCGGGATCCTGTTGTGTGCAGTACATATGACAATGACTTTACAGAGAGGGGTTGACAAGAGGGACCAGGACAGTCCCTAGGAAAGGAATCAGCAGGACACTAAGTGTATGGGGGGACATTTGACCCACACCACATGCTGCATAGGGTCATGTTAGCAGAGGGCCTAAAACATCTTACCCCTTCCTCAGGAAATCTTCCCTTGTTAGTACTGGCTGGAGGAGCCTCTGAGGTGCAAAGGAAAAAAATGTGCCACAGGAGAGTAATCAAGGACCTAAGGTCTGCTAGGATGTCTGGGTGGCTGATGCAACTTAGATATCACTCCTTACTCAGGGCTTAAAGTGCTCAAAGGCAAACCCTCTCTCTCCTCAACTGCTACTTTCTATCCTTCACACTTCACTTGCAAACAAGAGTGGTATTTCCACTTGTGGCAGCAGCAGGATGGCTCTCCAAAGCCACTCTATAGGACATCACTTTGTGCGAGATGAGCACTGCTCCAATAGCCCAAGGAGAGATAGAACAGTCTGCCTACAGTCTGGGGTGAGAACTGGCTTCCTGTCTTCCTCCTGGAAAGCCAGATCCTAGATTACAGTAATGACAGCAACAACAGTAATACCTCAACTGTGTGTTCAAAGGCCTGCCCACTTTTTTTCTAGCTGTACAAATGGGCCTGTTGAAAAATATTACTGCTTCGCAGGGTAAATCACCATGGCTGCAGCAAAGCTACGAGTATTTCTCTCACAATACTTTACATACGGTCATGATCTGACCTCTCACAGCAGCCTTTTTCTCTCTATTTATTTTGATTTCAACAATCCAGGGATACCTGTACAAAGTTATGGCCTTGCTTATCACATACTTATCACATAATGCTTATCACATAATGCTGTTGGCATTTTCAGTGTAACTTATAGGGGAAGCCCACCAGCTGGGTAAGAAATCTTTTCTAGAACTTTTTGCACCTGGAAGAATATCTTCAAACCTCTACAAAACCTTGTGAAAGGGATTCTTTTGTCACAGAAAGAACAATTTTTTGGCCTGTCATCTCTATCATCACAGATGAATTTGCCAAATCAGAAAATCCAGTACTGTCAATGGAGATCTTCCCAGTTCATTCCAAGACTTTCAATCTAGAATCACCTGTTCAAATCTGCAAATAACATAAAGCTGCCTGCAGTACCTCAAGGGAACCAGGAGCCACACCAGAATATCTTCCTTCTCTACACAAAAGCCCTGGAAATTTAGGTAAGGGGAGACAGAAATTCAGTGCTACTGCAGTCACAGAGTCAGGTAGTGCAGAGCGAGCAACAGGGGAAATATGTTTTTTCTTTTTTATTATTTTTATTTTTTGAAGTATTCTCTGCATTCCCTCTGCAATTCTCTGCTTTTCCATACTGGCTCAAAGGCTGACCAGAGCTGGGGACAGGCATTTCTCTGCAGGTTCTTCTGTATATACACAGGCTGTCACGGCCAGGCTGAGCAGGACTGTGGTGCATGAGCTGGTAATTGATTACTCCACAACCAAGGTCTCAACAAACTTTTTTCTCCTTGGGCTGCAAAACACCACGGCTTCAAACCCCAGAACTCAAACTTAATTCACTTCCTACTCCCCCTCTATATTCCTCCTTCTTTTTTTTTTCTTTCTTTCTTTTTTTTTTTAACTGAATGGCCATAAACTTCACCAACAGATTCCATACGGGTTATGTTACACCACCACCTGACTCCAAATCAATTACAGTCCAAAGGGATAGAGTTGCAGAGAGTCTGTGAAGCCCAGCCCTGGGGTTTCCATAAGGGACAGAGAAACTACAGTGCTAAGAACAGAGCCTGGAGATCCAGCTGAAAGAACTGAGTGATTTCATGATGAAAGCATGGGACTGGGAGGCAGAAGACCCAGGTTTGTGTGCTCGCTCTGCTGCAGACTGCCTATGTGAGATCGATCTCTTTATTTCATATCTCAGTATATGGCTCCTTGCACAGTGGAGTCCCCAACCTCAGGGCTTCTCAGTGCTATCATGGCACTGATGTTTCATGATAAAGATGCAGAATGCTTTCTGGGAGACTAAGACACTGTGAGGGTCTGAGATTCTGTTTCAACACAACGCCAGAAATTTCCACTGTCATTCTAAGAAATATGAGCATGCTGATCAGTACGAGCTACTAAAATAAACTGTATTCTTCTGTGACATCCATCATTAGGAGGGAAATCACAGGAAGATGAGGATGGAAGGGAGTCAATTCACCAGGTTCTGTTTCCTGCTATTACAAGCAACCATGTCACATAATCCTTTTCGTAAGTAACTAAGTCACACGTTTGTTTGTCAGGTGTACCTTACTAGGCTGAACTTAAGGTGTAACATAAGAAAGCAAACAACACTTTCTCTGCAAGCAATGGCTGTGAAAGATACAGCCACAGAGATAAGAGATTAGGCAGGCTGCGGCTGCCATAGATCTCATGAATGAGGCCCTCCATCATCTACATGGGATGGCAAGATGTGCTCCACACCAGTGAAAAGACACAGACAGAGCACAGACAGCATGTGGCTTTGTTGCTTATATACAGGAAAGGCTGAGCATAAGGATTGCTCATGTCTTCTTCCTCATGCCTTCTCAAGAGAGACTGGAAAAGGGATAGAGAAGATAGTATTTCTTACAACCCTGGTACACACGATGTACAGCACAGCACCATGCAATACAATGTTGAGATATCAAGATATCTCTGAAAGAGAAGCAGGATCCATTTAGCCAAAGCAGAGCCCTACTGCATTCAAGCCACCTCAGTGAAAGTGCTGTGGGTGCTGCGCTCTGCAGCAAAGAGAAAATATTTTGAAGGCTGCTGCCCAACACGGACAAATAAATAGCTGCTTTGCAGTGTCTGAAGACATGTGCGTGTTCTAGACCTGTTGTTTGAGCAAAGATACTTCTAGTACAGAAACTGCAGCTTTTATAAAGTGGTCTAGAGAAGTCACACTGTGCAGCAGCTGTGAACAACCTGAATCACTGCTGAAGACTGCTGCCTGTCAGCTCAGGTCTGAAACCTTTGCGGCTCACTTGTTTTCTGCTGATCTCAGCAGAAGCTGGAACATGTCTAATGAAATGAAATTCAGCTCCTTACCATTGAAGTCCTCTTCAGCTGCTTTAGCTTAAGGTTGAACTCAGCAAATCCAGAAAAATCTCTGAGACTCACAGCTCTTTATCCTTCCTTTATCTCACTGAATTGAGAAAAACAGCAATTACCAGGCACTGTTGTAAGAAAGAAATGGATCCAGGGCCTGGTAAAATGTGCTGCGTACCTGTGTGTCCCAGTGGGGCACTGCCTGAAGTCTTGGCTCAGTTTTTAACTGAGCACGGCTTGGAAGGATATTAAAGAACGGATAATGAAAGAAAGAAGTGAAGATTTCTGGATAAACCAGTGGAAGATGCTGTTGCTAAGCACCTGTTCGATAAGTTAAATAAAGAAACATGACACATCACCCAAAAGCCTGAAGCCAAATTTCTCTCTGGCATAACTCTACTAAATCAATCAAATGACACAAGGAATGAACTTAGTTCAACACACCTCTGCCTAGCAGCCACTCAGGATTTGCCCTTCCCAGTTTCAGCACTGTTTCTCCAAAAGAATTGCGATGTAGACCAGGGAGTTCACTGGAAAGTCAGCCTTTGTAGATTTGAAGTTATGGGGAGGGGAGTGGGGTTACTGTTCCTCTCTTTCCTAACCTGCCTTGAACTTCTCTGCTGCAGGAACTCAGAGATCAGCACATATGTTAGCGCCTTTCAGTGCATTCATACTAACATAAGCGCAGAAAGAAAAAAATCTTCACTCGCCAGCTTTTGATATAACCTGGAAAACAAACAGCTTGGAAGAGTTCCTTTTTCCTCAGCAGTGAAAATCGTGGTAAAGCACCATCTTGATAGTTCCCAAAGAGATTCATTTACAAAGATCAGTATAGGGGAGGCTTGTTTGGTCTCCCGAGATGTATCTCATCCTCTGACAATTCACTGAGACCTTTGCTGTATCTAGCTATATGTGTATAATTATCTGCTCTGATACCTGAGCTTCTATGCAACAGTCTTACTCCAAGTAATCCAAACTATCCCCAAGGCATGGCACACACAGAATGGTCAGGGGAAAGAGGGGAGGAGGGGCAGCGGACTTCCCTCGTTTGCCGCTGGAAATCGGCATTTTAGGGCCTTGTAGTCATTTCCTTGCGAGTGTGAGGAAACTTTTTGTACATTTATATAAAATAGGAGGCCAGAAGTGCACACCCCCATCTTACTTCCTAATATATTATGTCCTCCCCTGCCGAGTCCTGGGACTTAGTCTGGATTTGGTAACTGAAGTAATATAAATGTTAGCTAAGAAGTATTCCAGCAATATGGTTCCAATTTAAGCTTGTTTTGAAGTCTAAAGGACTAATATGTCTCAGAGATTCTTCACTGGACGTTTAGCTCTAATGTAATTTGCGCAGGAGTGCACACTGCTCTCTAGAAGCCCTTCTGCGACGCTCCAGAAAACAGGTTCCTTCCCAAGCAGGATGCAGAGCAACCACGAGCCCTGGCCCTTGCTGATAGCTCACTTGCCTCTTCTGAATTTTGAGGCTTTGGCTCAGGAAATGGTGTTGTATTTGCCAGGCCTTGCAGATAAATGAAGACACACAGGCACTGCGTATTGCCACTGGTTTCACTCCCCTTTTCCTCTTGCTTTGTGGAGGCTAAGGAAGCCACCTCTGAAGGAAGCCATGCTCTGCAAGCTGTTTGCACTTTACTTCAATAACATGCTTCTTGCAATGCTGGCTTTATTTGTGTAGACATGCATTCTCAAGGTTTGCCTGCCCCCTTTTCCTCCCTCACACCCCTACGGAGCCCCTGCCTGAATCCAAGTAATGAGCTAACCCATGGAACTCATTGCCCTTTATCTTGCTGGGGAACGTGCACCTTTTGAACTGCCATCTGCAGATTGTGTTGATGCACTGACTTGTTAACTGTGCCATACTGTGAAGGAAATGGCATGATTTAGATCAAGTGCTCTGGACGGCTGTTCATAAGAAACACTTGAGCCAAGCTGTTACTGCTCAGGATGTGCCCTGGGGAGAGGGGTTTCGTTTCGGGTCATGCTCTTGCCTTGTATGAGGGCAGGCGCAAAGTACTGAAATCACAGTCCTTCCCTGAAGCTGAGGGGAGGGGGGAGGAGAAACATTATGAAACCATAGAAGCGAAGCTGCCAAATTAACTTCTCACCCTTTCAATCACACTCCAGAGGATAAAAGCCTAACATTTCTGCCTCAGAAACAGGCTCAGTTTACACCAAACAAGTTATTTCTCTAATTTATCAGACTTGCCAGCTATCATTCTAATTATTGGAAACCTCAGACTTTTTATGAAGTCAGATGTACAGCGTTATTTGCATGGTTGTAGTGTATCACTAGATAAATAGGTCTTGGGGAAAGAAAGGCTTTTTAGAAAGGAATCTGCAGGTTTCTTTATACAGTTAGGGGTTTCAGAACACTATCACTGGGAAAAAAATGGTTCTGGATTTAATTTTCTTTTTAAAAAAAATGCAACTTCCAACATAAAGTAACATACCTCAAGTCAACATGAGACGAGGAGACTATGACGGAAAGCTCATCAAAAGACTCCCATTGACTTTCACTGGCTTTGGATCAGCCCTTAATTCTTTATCTTCACTTGCATAGTAGCATAATCACAGAAACAACCTAACACCCAGCAGTCAGGCCAGGCTAGAGGAGTAGTCAGAAAGAGCCATCTCGACAAGCTGCTCACCCAGCCTTTCAAAACGCAAACACTGATTTGTCCATTATATGTAAATGGATGATTAGAGTCATTCTCTAAGACAAATTTACTTTTCTGCACACTCTAAATCTGTTTAGTCACTTTAAAGGTGTCAATTATTGGAGCATGCTAAGACTATGAATTTCTTAGTAATAGCTTTAATAACATTTTGAAATGAAAAGCAGATACCTTGAAGTTGGCTTACTTTGAAAAGACATATGAGTAGATCTGGTTTTAATTTATGTCCTATTCTACATCTGGAATCCCTTATAATTAAAACTAAAAGCTGGACTACTACTTCCACCTGTCAAATGATGAAAAGATGAATGCACTAATAGCTTACTAAATAGCCCAACATGATAGAGTTTACTTTCCCGTTCTATACAGTAAAAAAGGATTTTGGACAGGAGGCTAAAGGTCTTTGGTCATTACTAATAACACGCCTTCAGTATTAACCTACGTACCCCACTACCACCACCACCGGTGCCTTTTAGCACTGAGATCTCTAAACTGCACTTTGCATTTTGATTAGATGTGTGTAGTCATCTCTGCTGCTACAGCATTTCAGGATTTCCCAATCCACAGGTTGTCTGCCAGGTGGATTCTCTCTCCTATAACTATTTGCAATCATTCCACGTTTTTCTTCCTTTCATTTTATTCTGTCATTAACTACTTTAATCCATCAAGTTTTCAATCTATATTTTTGAAGCACTCTTATCCCAAATGACAGCTTTCCTATTGATGTGAGCAGTCCAGGGCATGTGACAACTTGGACTCCATTTTTTAATCTTCTTGTGCCATTCTTTTATGATTCCATCCCCTCCTGTTTCTGTTGATCCACCTGTCTCATCTTACTACACTGCCTGATGCAAGAGAATTTCAGTGCATGCATTTGTACAGAATCGAACAAAACTAGACCCTCAAAAGATAAGTAGGGCCTTGAGGTACAGACACAATATAAATAAAATTACAGCTGTTGGATTAACAGGTTAAAACACAATAAAAATATTCTCCTACAGAAATACTGAACACTTTTTCCCTAATGTGTTGATACATCACCCATGAGTCTTTATAGATGCACAGTCAGATTATGAATCTTTTATGGGAATCCATGAGATTACAGCTCTCCAGTGTGAGCCTACAGCCTCTTTTGGCCCTTCAGAGCCATTCTTCCCAGCACAAGCTTGCCCATTTATCTTTAAAGCTGTTGAAAAAAGGAAAAAAGAACAACCAAAAAACAACGGCGGGGTGAATCCATTTGCAATGCTATACATTCATTTTAAAAATAAATGAAGAGCAAAGGAGTTAGTTTCAAAAGGAAAACTTTGGTTCCGTCCTCTCACAGTCCTTGCAGCAGACAGCCAGCTGTGTGGGCAGTCTCTGAAGATTAATTGTCTCATCGCCTGCTCTTGTTTCCTCTCTTCATAGAAATATGAAAATATCCAATCTGGAAAACAGGATTTTACCCAGCTTGAAAAATAGTTTGGCATAGTCCAAAATGTGAAGGTGTCTACTCTAGATAAAGCAGTCTTATTAACACTGTAGTTGGTATTATTGCTATCTTCAGAGCTATTGCTATTTCCAGTGAACAAAAAAACCCCCAGTAGTTCTTACAGCTCTGAATATTGCTGAATAAAGTATTTTCATATGACTGTGTTCCTCAAAGGAAAATAAAAGTCTTGTCTCCTGAGTTGCTAGACAGCTGCCCAAATGCCTCCTTGGCATATTGATGCCAAGAGACATGAATATTCCAGCAAAATGTTTTAGCTCAGGCAGAGAGCTATGGAAAAAGCTGTCCCAAATATTACAAATGCGCAGCACTCAACTTCTTACGTCAAAGCAAAGAGTAATGTTTCGACTGCCCCAGCAAGTAGGAAATGATGCAGGTATTAAACGTTATTACGAGAACAGAGACACATTAGTTACTGCTTATGCAGTAGGACTGTGAATGGAGCTTTTTGTTGTGAAGGATTTTCATGGGGAAAGTTAATACACTTTGTCCAGACCATGAGATGGTACAAATCAGTGTAGTTCCATCTAAATCAATGGATCAGTGTTGATTTACAGCAGCTGAGGATCAACCCCCTCTTTTTTGGCCTGCTGAGGATTGTATAACATATACTGCCTAGAAACACTGATGACAAATTTGAAACTGTGTAGGGATATGCTGAACCAAAAGCCTGATTCAAACCTGAACTGGCTACTCTCCTTTTAAATCACTAAGAGCTGCTGTCTTAAACGTTACTGTCAAACCAGCATTTTTAAACATGTATCAAAATCTAGTGGCTGCACCCTCCGGTCTGTGCCACGCATGCTGCATTCCATACAAACTCAAACCCGCCTAGTGCCGATTCATAAATGATGTGTTGGTTTAATCTATTTTTCACAGGGGGTGTTTCAGAGCAGGAAAATTAGAAACAGGTAGAAGGGACTATTATTACTGTCTCATAGTGTGCTCTTGTACATGAGGATTGGATTAAGATAACATCTGGTCTATATTTCTTGAACTATTTCCCTTTTATCACAAGAAAATCGGCAACCCATCTCACAACTGCTCCTAATTTAGATCTAAATATCACTGATGAAACATTGTACAACATGCTGTTATCTATTAAAATGATTTCCCCGAAGGAACAGTGGATACTTTTATATTTTCCAGCGAAGCCAACCACATTCCCCCTTAGCACTAACTAGTTACCTTATAATCATATAGTCAAATGGTAAAAGCAAAATCATTTTGGAAAAACAAATGAGTCCCCACCAAATCTTCAGCTGGTGTAAATTAATGCATGTTCATTGATTTCAGTGAAGCAAGGTCCATTTACACCATTCTTCTTATGATAATGGTTTTGATTCACATACGGTCCAAATCTGCAAGGTGCTAAGGATCTTCTGCACTCATTGGTTTTAAGAGGAACTGATTAAAGCTAAGTCCAGGCTCAAATGCATGATTTAGCAAAGTTTTTAAGCATGTACTTGAGGGCTTGACTTTTACACACACAGCAGAGGAACAATGAACAGTCCTGAGATTTTCTTCAGGAAGCAGAAAGGCAGAGCACAGCATACTGTCATCCCTCCCATTTGGTTCAAACAGAAAAATTGTCAGTGGAATGCAGTAATCTTTTTTTCAGCACTTTGCAGAGTTCAAGTCCCCAGAAAGCAGCCTATTGAGTTCAGCAAATAAAAACTTCTGTTTTCTTCACGAGTCTATAACTCATTTTCATGGACAGTAAATCAGAAAAGGGGGAAAAAAAGCATTTTACAATCTCAAACTATTTTGCATACCTTCACTGCACATCAGTTTTACCCATTTCCATTGTATCGTTACCACTTAAAACAGGGGAATTAGATAAGCATACATTCCCTGTATTAACTGGTTTAATTTAAAAGTAATTTATACCATCTGGAATTACTATTTACTGTTGTTTGGAGGAGGAAAAAAAAAAGAATCTGAAACTGTAGAAAAGATCATCACAATTTCTTTCAAAGAATAACCGATCTGAAGGAGGGAGAAGCGTACAAGGAATGTAATTGATTGTCCACCAGTCAACTTGTATATTTTGGAGGGAATTCTGAGAATAAAAAGTCTCTAGCAGTTATCAGCGGTCAGACTGGAGCCATTCATTTTTCACCTGCTTGTGTTTGTTGTCTGGCAACCAGTCAAGGGTGCTATTAGCAGAATTAAGCTCCAGAAGAAAAGATTACCCTGTAGGAGGTAAGATAAAGACTGGAAAGTGTGGCTTGTTATCAGTATCACAATAAGGACCAGGTCAGAAAGGATTCAGTGTGGGTTTCATTTCAAACAGGTAATCTCTGCTGAAATAATAGAGTAATTGTTGCTTTGAAACCTTTATGTGCTGCAGCATACTACAGCTCATTTGATACAGATTCTGGATTTAATGAAGAACTCCAACAAGACAGAAACAGACACACAGAGAAAGCAAGAAAAGAACAGTGCACCAGTGGAAAATGTCTTTATCCTGTAATTCCAGGTCAATATAGTGAAACATAAAATATTATTCAGGGCAGTTTTATACCTTGATTTATGTCTCCCCTCCTTCTCAGGCTGCTTTCTATCTGTCTATAAAGTTTTGGTCTATAAACATGCAGTAACGTAATACAAAATATTGCAAGAGTAATAACATATGCAATTATAGTACATCTCACAAATCCTGGACACAAGCAATGAATCAAAGCTTTCCAGGGCTACTCCTTGAAATACAACTTTTTCTAGGTTTTATTCAAAGGCTTGAAAGCAGTCACTGGGACAAGCTGCAAGAGCAAGATGCACATTGCATATGATGGACAGCATTTTACATTTTTCTGGCAAATCGCCTAAATGTTTGTCTTGAAAAGTAATTGTTGAGTGGGCTTTTCCTTTTTTTCTTTATAAAGATAGTGCACCTTTCTCTCTGTCGTGTCCTCTAGAAATGTACATTAACTGTTTGGAGATTAATCTGCAGTTTGGTTTCTTAATGTCTGCAGAAAGCACTAACCAGCAAAATAGTTGAACTTCTCTCTTAAGTCTCAAAATACAAAGGATGAGGTGGTAAACACTGCCAAAGTACAAAGAAAATATGGTAAAGAATTCTCTCATCTATGGCCTCTTACCTTATGGCAATCTTCGATTTCCAAGCTTTGGAGGCATTTAAAGAAAGCTCCATTTTGGTGTGGACATTATCAGTCTTATGCATAGTCCTTTTCAAGCCATGACACAAAGAGGGAAGCCTGGTAGAAGCAGGTCAAGCCTATAAAATCTTCTGCCGGAGCCATTCTGGGTTCTGGGTTGTGGAGCAGAAAACAGTAGATTATGCAGGGTTGTTACACATGGAGGCAGTTCCCTGATCCTCCTTCAATTACCACAGGGTGTGTTACAGCCCTCAAAACAACCTAGAGAGGACATAGCCAAGCTATGATTTCAGCCCAGAATCTCAGTGCTGAATCCACAAACACGTTCTATGGGTATAATGCCCACTGTTACATGATGTATTTATGAATGTGTGTGTGCTCGCTCCTTCCCTGGGTTCCTGATAGCACTTACTATCATACTGTCTTATGCCTGGATTCAGATATGAGATAATTTACACTTAAGAGTTTTGAAGAGTTGTCCAAGGAGCTCTGAGCTTGTATGGTTTTTATTTAAGATATGTTGCAAAAGCAGGGGATTCACAGAAAATAATTTATGTACCAATATTTCTATAAAACTAGGGAACTGTGGGTAACTACAAAAGGGTCAACACAGCATCAATTCCAGATAAGACTATTATAAGGTTGTGATGAGATGTAATCAGTTACAAAGCCTCACAACCCAGATAGTATCAATCCTCTTGATGAAATGGAATACAAGTCTTAAATGCTTAAATGTTTTCATGATTATAAATTTGTTTGGTTAAAAGTAGTGGACCTGACAAAATAAATCAGAAGAATCTGCAGATTCTTCACAACATGTCAATTTTAAATAGTACTTTATAAAAACAGATTCGGCATGCAGTCTTTGGCTTGAGCATGGCCAAGAAACCACTCCATATGGAAAATCGAGTCCAAAGGTGCAAAGAACATAGTCTGGGAGCTCCAAGAGGCATAGCACAGGTGGTAGCACAGGGGTCTCACTGTTGACAGTGCCATGCAAAAACATTCCAGAGTTCAGAGGAAGAGACAGTATTGCTGCTGATCAAGTTTGCAGATGACACAAAGCTGGGTGAAGGAAAGAATAACAACAAGCATATGTCAATTCTTCAGTTTGATCTGGACTGTTTGGTAGGTGGAGCTCATTTGTCTATTTACACATCTTGTAATACAACCAGATGCAAGGTCATGGCTTGGCAAGGTCCATGCAAGGCTGGCTTGGCATGAAGAGCTATTTGGTTCCTGCTTGGAATACAGTAGCTATAATTTTGCCTCCTGGCAAGGCCAGTCACTCCAGTCACTCCAAACCTGTCCCAGTGGAAATGTTTACATCATCCTAACACTGTCTGCACTGCCTACAGGTAACACTAACTGGTTCTAAATCCAAGGAGGAAAAAGGAACAAGGCTTGAAGGAAACTCAGTGTCCCAGACTTTTAAAGTTGATTACTGAAACAATTACTTGCTTGTGTCTTGTATTTTGCTAACCTATTCCAATTACTTGCTTCTGTGATACCTTAGAGGCAACGAAATCACCACACAGACCAAAAAAAAAGATGGAAAGCTCCTCATTCATAATAAAACTTAGAGTCAGATTCTAAAATGAGCTCCACAGGAGCAGCCTCCAGGCTCTCCTGACGCCACTGAAGTCACTGGGGAGCACATGGGCTTGCCTACAGAAGGATCATGGCAGATTTGAGCATATGAGCTGAGGGGGCTGATCCTGCTGACACTTCATACCAGGCATAGAGCCAGCTGCACAGAGATATTCAAACTAAATCCTAATTAAGTGTCTGAGTTCCCAGTGAAATGCATGGGTAGTTAGATGCCTAAATAGCAATGTGGATATTGATCCAGCTGCTTATCACTGTGAGTACACCACTGATTTCCAGAGCAGATGATGGCACTTGCCATTTTATTCTAATTTATCTTTTTTTCTTGAATGTGAGAGAAGTAAACTCCGCGGATGATTGCCCTATCATTAATTGTACATACACTAGCATTTTCTCAAATAAAAAGAATGACTCATACCTAAATATGAACCTGAGCTTGGGCAACACAGGGAGAAAATTAGCACATCACTAGAAAGCACAAGGCTTGAAAGTTTTGGAGAATACATACTATAAAGCCTTATAAAAGAGCTAGAAGATCTTGAAGATTTATATAGTCTGAAACATAAGAACCTATATGCTTTTTGCCACATTACCATTGAAATTAGCTGATAAAAATATTTGGTGAATAAACCAAAATAAAAACATTCTGATTTCACACAAAAGGTATGCTCAGCTTCTAACAGGAAATAAGAATCCTGCACCTATTAGATCATATCTTTGCTACCCACTCAGAGTAAATGATTGATATAACAGACATGTTGAATCAAGATGCTAGTTCATTCTTTTCTTTTTCTACACAGTCACTTTCAGCCAACAGATTTTTTTCCCCCAGAATATCTGTGATTCCTTAGATTCTTTGAGGCTATTCCCTTAATAATTGGAGGAGCTGCCTGAGCAAAAAGCTGCAGCACAATGCTTTCTCTCTGCTATAAGAGCTCCCTGGGTCAGAAGCATACACAGTCTGTCTGTGCTGCTGCAATCAAACCAGCCCAGCTTGAGAAAGTATAAACACTGTGGTGGGCAGAATAGCCAAAAGTAGGGGGCCAGGAGGGAAAACAGTCATGTCACTGTTATTTCTTTAACAGATTAGGGCCTGATCCAGGTCTCACTGAAGTCAGTGACACAATTCCTATCAAGTTCAGCAGAAGTGATCTTTAAGAGCATGCTGTCTTGCCAACTATCTGAGTAATATGGCTGGGCCCTACAGATTTCCGTGGCAAAGAAAGTAATCTTTCCCCACCTCCACAGTTCTTCAGAGAAGCAGACCTTTTTAAAAGAGCAGCATCTTCACGAGGGGGGATTCCATTAGCATAAATATGCCTTCTGTCCCCAGTCACCTTCCTCCTCTTTGCATATTAGGACTGCAGTGAGGATTTTCAGGTTTTTTCAGATGTGGGACACATCTTTAAAGAAAGCAGCTACTCTTCTCCATTTTGTATTTGCATGAGCTTTCGCTCTTCCTAATCATACCTGGAGACAAGTAAAGGGAATCTGCAGAATAATGACTAGAAAGTTATTTATCTCTGCAGTTCAGCAGATGAAAACAGCTACACCACACAGACTTCTGCAAACCATAAGAAGATGCTCACAAGTCATGGGTTTTTTAACCTTTGGTTAGCATATCCTCTAACTTTTGACATCTTGGCGCTCTCCCACAGTGTGCCCAAACACAGGAAGGCAGTTCCAAGCTCTTTGCACTTGACTGTACTAGTTCATGTGTGTCAGCCGAAGCCAGGTGGGAAGTGAGTTAGAGCCATTGCTGAGGTATAGCTCAGAGCACATGGACGTTTTGAGTTTTGAGCTCTTGTTGGTAGCACAGCTGTTAAATGGACATTTTACACCAAGAAACTTGTCAAAAGTTAAGTAAAATCTTACTTACTGTTTTATTAAATTACTTGGGATACAACAAAATGGAGTTTGAAGACTTTTTCAAAATACAGAACTATTTCTTGTTGTTTGTGTTCCTTTGCATCTTAAGGGGAGAAATGATACTTTATTGAGTAGTAAGTGTAATGGGAATGACATATTTGAGGAAAGAAGTACCCACATCATTAGTATCAGGAAATGTGGTACATTAAGAATGTAGGAAGAAATTTCTTAATAGTGTGAAAGAGAGGGTTTATTAGTTTGGATTATCCCAAGGGGTGTTTGTTTCTCACAAGACTGCAGGAAAATTCTTTTCCTCTTTCAACTCCCAAAACAGCATACCTTCGGGAAACACCTACTTTTCCTCCAGTTACTTTCTCCTGCCTCTACTATGTTCTTACCCTAAGACTGAGGAGCTTGCTCTTCCCCTAAAAGGAAAGAACTCGGTAGGGATTTCTTCAGAATAAATCCTATATTTGTTAGGACTTAGTATGGATGAAAATGAATGAAATAAATAGAACAGCAGAAACAAAGGCAATGCTGTTTTCTATTGCATATATGCTGGCTGCGTATTCAGCATTTATTATCAATAACATTTATTCTTGACAGATTCCTGAAATCAGTCCATGTACTGCCTTCCTATTGCACCTTACTACACCAGGTGTTAAACAAATGTCACTCACCTGAGTGTATGCTTAAATTTACAATTTATGTTGGATTTGTGTGGATGAAGAGATGGATGGATACATGAATTGTGGGCAAAGCTGTGAGAATTCACTGTAGTTTTGAAAAACTGGATCTCAAAGATGATCATTTTTTTAAGTTAGAAAAATAATATTTGATCCACAGATGATTTTTGTGCACAGACTCAAGTTCTAACTAAAAATACTTTGCTCCAACAATGTTATTTGTTTTCTACCACTGTCAGTGTGAAAAGCCTAGATCTACAGAATCTGGGCAGATCTTATAACCAAACTATTCTGAGAAAACAAATCTTAAAAACAATATATGCAATACAGCTGTTTAGTAGTTCCCCAGGGTTTACTGGTGCTTACTGCCAGCTCTCAGCTCTTTTTGCTTTAAGCAGGGAGGGACAATTTCTTTAGATTACCTTATAGAGTATGTACGTCTCTCTCCCTTCCATGCTGTCACCCTAGATGGCTCTAACACGTCTCCCGCTGCCACATTCTTGTTCTCAGGAAGATCTGTTAACATTTTTGTCTCCTTTTGATCTCTGGACCCTTCTCCTGACACTTTTCACAGCCTCCTGAAAATGGGATTCTTGAAGTCAATAATTTGCTTATTGTCTCTCTAGTGTAAACTTAAATGTTTTTCATCTTGGAAGCTATTTCCGTATGTGTTCTTTTCACATTTCCTATTGGATTCAAATGACCTGGGATTTAATAATCATTCTACCACCTGAAATGAACACTAGCACCTGCCTACTGCTCAGTAACTAAGTTGTGTATCGGTATTCTGGGATTTATATCTGATAGCTCCTTTCCTTTATAGCATTTGATCAGTTTAAGTATATGGAGGTGCTACAGCTGACAGTGGATTTTACATGTGAAGCCACACTTAAGGATGTCACAGTAGATAAGACCTCTTCTATTCACAGCGCGTCCCATTGGGCCTGTAAGGATCCATGCCTTCAGACCCTGTTGCAGGATGGAAGCCTAAACAAACCATCTAGCATAGTAAGAAAATACTTCTCAGCCTATTATATTCCCCCCAGCACCACCACCCCTCCAATTGGTTAAAATAGCACAGTATTCTGTACCACAAAAGACTGTAATTTGTAAGGAATGCTAAGCACTTGGAAAGCACAAGGGGACACTGAGAGTGGGGAGGTCCTACCCCATAGACACTCTGTCCCTTTCAAACCATGGGAATACACACTGCCTCCCTCGATGTGAAATGCAGCCTTAAGAGATGAATGCTGTTCTTAGCCTGAACAAAAATAAAAAAGATGTTTCCAAAACTGCACAGCTCTCCCTTAGCCCAGAATCTTTCTTTTAAAACAATGAAGCCTTTTATAGGTTGCATACAAAGGAGGAACATGGAAGATAAGTTTGCCCTTGCTCCACAAATGAAATCTGATTATACAGCAGTGTTCAGCGATATGAAACAGAGAACGTCTCAACTCTAGGGACATTAGACCCCAAGTGGTACCTACTACTACCTCCAACCCTATGTGGCATTGAAGGAAGACTAGAGAAATAAGATGGACTGAATCTCCAGTTGATAAGAACAGGAGCAATCAACACAACGACCTCTGGACATTCAGGTATTGTCCTCACCAACTATCTGCAGGAGAACCAGCATGCATGTTCATTCACAATTTTCTGATGGTTTTACTTGTCTCACACCATTTTAACAGTTGAACTGGTTTTAAAACAAGCAAAACCAGTTTTATTGAAGACAAAATTCTGGTTCAGAAGACAGGTACTGTGTTTATTTTCTGCTTTTCTGACTATAGTGACACTGGACATAGAGAGAACTTCCCATGATTCTGCATGGATTTTCTGTGCCTTCTGCTGAATTTTTTGCTGAAACCCTCCTTCATCCTCACTATTTCACACCAGTTGTTTCCCCTACTCATACTCTCTTCTTCCTATACAGGACTGCCTGTGGCCATAGCTAAGCCACATCATCCATGCTACTGCTTCTGCTGTGGAGCCATGACTGCAGCTGAGTGGTTGGGTGGACAGCAGACAGTGGGGAATTGGCAGCCTTTTCAGTTGCTGAAGGCTAAATACCATAAAGACCACAAGTCAGAAGCCAGAAGCCTAAGATAGCCAGAAGCAATGACCAGGAGTTAAAACCTGGATATAGATTTTACATAGGTGGCACAACCATAGCAGAGCTGTATCTTCCTAGTTCCATCATTCACTGTTCTTGCTGGCCTACAAGAAAATCTACTGCTGAGATATTTTTTCTTTGCTGAAAGACTGAAGGAAAAAAATGTCTAGCTCAAAGACTCTAAAAAATTAAACTATTATTAGAAAAGCAAAAATACCAAATGAATTAATGATATCTGCTATTACTTCTTGTACCTCTCCCTCATAAGGAAAGAAAAATGGTACAGTTATGACAGACACAGGTGAAATCAGTTAGTCATAGTACCTTTGAGAAATTCCATCAGATTTCATGAGCTATGCAGGTCAGGTGCAATCAGGTCATTGTTTCAGGAGCAACCTCTGAAGAATACCTGAACTGCTGCAGGTGATGCTGCTCAGCCAGTAGCTGCATCCTACTTTCTAAATCACTGCAGAGTAGATGATGCAAAATTATATTAATGGCAGTTGCTGACAGAGATGTTATCTTTCACATGACATGTGAATTTCAGGTACTTAACACTTTTGGTCATTAAAATCAGAAGGTACTTTTGCAGGAAAAAGAATACTAGTTGCAGTGTTTCAGCCAAATTCCAACACATTTAGGTTATGCTATCCTGGGAGCAGGGAGGCAGGTGGGACTTGCACAGCTCTGGGAGCATCACCTTCAGTTGTTTTGAGGCTCATGGAAAAACACCATTGCCAGAAGAACTCCAAAGAAGCCGTACATCCACAATTCTTCCATTTCCAAATCCAAACCCCAAAATAACATGAGGTGAAACCCACAGGCTGTGGAGTATTGTGCTGTGATCCTTGGCCTTCTGGGAAACAGGAAGTCAGACAATTTTCTGAGGCGAGATCTGCTGGAAGGAAAGAATCCTTCAGGTTGTGGTATTCTTTATGTGTTCCCAGGCACTCCCCTGACCCCTGATGCAATTCACTCAGCCTGCAGGAAAGTTTTTGGTCCACCTGACCAAAGAAAAAGGGTAATTTTCTTCCAGGTTGGTGAGTTGGTTCAGCTTTTACTATGCAGTCAGGCAAGCATAAGAGCTGCTGCAACAGAGGAAAATGATCCACATAGTTGGGAAGAAGGGCAAGGAAGAAGAGTAAGACTGCCCCTTTCACCTGAAGCAAGCTGTTGGACTGGTTCAGTCTTATCATGCAATTTCCCTGTTAGTTTCTCTAAAGACAGAGAAGGTGGCTCAGTGCATAGATGACCTCAAGTACCATCTGGAGGAACCTCTCTTCCTCAGAGGATAGCATAAGCCTAGCACAACAATGTTCCTGACTTAAGACTGTACTTAAATCTTTTGCCTAATAAGGATAGAATTAAAGCATCTCCATTAGATGAGGTAAATATGGGCCATGCTATCTATGCCTTAATTCATTCTTGCCAAAAGGTCAGTTTAGATGGACCCAGAGGGAGGACTGCATTATACATCTCATTTGAAACAAAAATCCTACTTTTCCCCTGAATACATGCTTTTTGCTCTTCTGACCAGGCACACCTGTTTTCTCTACTAACTCAAATCCTTGCAGCCACGTGTGCCCAGGGGATGGGGGGGAGTGTAATAAATAGCAGAGGCAAATAATTTACTCAGTAAAAAGCATTCCATGCTTTCTGTATGCAAATTCTGCATAAAAATTCTACATATATGGTGCAGAACTGCTCTGAACTGAACTCTAAAAATGTTTAATGCAAACACAGCTGTTATCAAGTGTTGTTCTTTCCAAGACTCCATTCAGTTTGATAGTTATCACTATGCCAACGGCATTCCCAGTACAAATCTCTCTTTCTGAGACTTTAACAACTGCTTTACACACAAGAGAAGTTCATTTCACTCTGAAACTTGGTGCTCTGGACCCCTACCAAATGTGTGTTTCTCCCTTCTAACCATACCAAGTGAGCCCAAATCAACTCTAACAGATACTGATATTCAGCTAATTTAAGTTTTTAAGAACACATTTTATAACATCCCTGTTCAGCAAAATATTGCAGTGCCTTTGAGTACATACTCAAATCTCACTGGTGTCAGAAGAGATATGATATATATGTTTAAACCACAGTATCTGGTAAAATTCGCTAAAGTGTTTTGAATTGTAATAACACCTTATCCAAATAGCAGTTTTTGAGGGCTGAGGTAGATCAGAGAATTCTGACAAAATGTTAGTGTACTATTTTAGTTGACTGGTTAGATTGTTATTTATATTAGCTTTTAGGAAAGGGGTATTTTCATCCAGCTACAGAGGAGTTTTTTTAAGAATCAGAAGTCTTTTAAATTTATAATTCTACGAAACTAAAGGGGACAGCACTTCACTTATACTTCCTTCAGGGGACTGATCATAGGATCTAGCTGTGCATTGTGCCCTTGAGAAAACATCTAAAATAACTCAGCAGCTGGCATTTTCAAATGTCATAAGGACAGTAAGGTCAGCTCCCCAGCTGAGGTCTATTTAACTCAAATCAGGACCTGAACTGTTGATTATAGAATATGGCTTGATATTATATGCATGTATGTGATTTAAAAAATCTGAGCTGGAATATTCTTATTTGTTTCATTGAATGCCTACAAGGGAGATGGGAGCTTATTGCTTCTTTGCATCCCTGCAAGTTCCTCCATCCTCATCGAATCGATTCCCAAGTAGGAAGCAGAGATGGCATCCTTGTCAGGGCTGCCGCCCTTCATCTCTTTCAGATGGGTGGATCCTTCAGGATCATCCTTCCTAGCACACCAACCAGCACCGCAGAGCTAATGAGGTGGAGCAGGTCATCTGCACACAAAAGAATGGGAACAGACCTCCTTTCCACTCTGAAGCAAAGACAAGCATGTGCTGCAATGTGTATTAGTTAAATGTTGCATTAGTAACATATCTAATATCAAGTTGCAAGAGAAGGTAATTCACAGAGTGTCCTAAGAGTACATATCAGTATTATTGTTGTAAACCCCAACCTTACAGTTCAAACTCCACTTTTAGAGTGAAGTAAATGCTCCCCTACACAACTTCAAACCACACAGGATAGCCTCTCTCCCTCATTAGCTCACCAAGCAGCAGCATCAGAGGCAAGTGGGGGGTTACTGATGCATTGTAATTACCAACTGATAGTCTGTCACTGGGAAAAGCAGAAGTCTCTAATTAACATAGGCCAGTTACTGTCCTCTCTTAACTCTGCCTTCGCTGAAGCACAAGGTGGAGCTATTGTAGGGATGTCCAATGAAAAGCCTGATGGCTATTTGCACCTCTATGAGTCGCAGTAATTTAAACAGGTTTGACTCCATCTGGGCACTAATATAGCTTTGAGAAAAGCAGGAAACAAAGGCATATGGGCCTGTCCACTAGAAACCAAGTTATCACCCCCTGACTCCTAATGGTGAACAGTGATACATGCAAACAGTCACAATCAAGGAATCCTGGACTGACCTGGCAGCGGGCTGAGTTTCATGATGCCCCTGCCCTCAGTATCACATATGGAGACTGTGTAAAGGCTACCCTCAGTGTCTTTTGGGGTCTGTGTGATTGCTTTTAGGATTCTTGAGTAGTTTGCATCAGGTACAAGGATGTGCTGTAGGTTCTGACTTTGATTTCCTAAACTTATTTGTAACCCTTTACAAGGGGATGGTACTAAGGGAATACAAACTGAAAAGCAAGTGGCTGGCAGTGGAATTTCTGAGAATATTCCCAGAGTTGAGCTTGAGGCTTTGCTTTGTAGTGCAGCTTCCCATGAGAAGAACAGACAGAGAGACGGTCATCAGCTATATGCCGCTACACTGGATGTGCCAAATTTCAGTTCCTCCCTCAAAAGAGAAATATTTTTGCCTTTATGAAGTACAAGGTAATAGTTCTGGTGGAGGAGAAAGTTTGTGGCTGAGAGAAACATCTTTCATCAATAGACAGATCCAAATCACTCCACAAGGACTCCCACACAGTCTCCCAGAGGAATCACATAAAAAGCATAGACAAGAAAACAAAAGATGACTGAAAACATGTCACAGCGAGGAGGAAGCCTGAAATCTTTACCCCTGGGTGTATTTAATTGTACCTGACATTGTGGACATATGAAGAGACTGCCTTGCAAGAATAAGCTGGAGGAACCGATTGAGAATTGCCACTGGCTCAAACCAGACAGACTTCAGAGGTCAAAGACACAACCCTCAACTTGCCAAAGTCGATAGATAGTCCTGTCCGAGAACTCTGTGAAGGAAACTGATTAAGACGATCTGCAAGAGACAAAAGACAGACAATAGGAAGGCTAGTAGTTTTCCAGGAATGAAGGCAACATATTATTACAATGAACATGGAAGATTCCAAGTTCAGGAAGGACTTCTTTGGTTACCACACTGACATCCATGACGTTACACCAGGCACCATCCCAGAGCTCTTGACAGGCTGCAGAAAAGGGTTTTTAAATGATCTTCTCAGAAAACTTTCCAAGCAAGGAAAAGAACAGTAAGTGAAAGTTTAGCTCATTAGGTAAGCAGTGAAGGAGGGGAAATCTGGTTTTGCTGAGCAGTGGAGCAAATTTTACAGAGAAAAGGGGTTTAGTCTCACACAGAGGGCTAACAGCCTCCTGGAAGATAGGCTGAGAATCTCTTATCAAACTGTGTAAATGGAGGTTGAAAATGGGATAATTATGATACAAATGCCTCAATGTGTATGTAATTGGACAAGGGTTCAATCAGCAAATAGCACTGCCATTCAAGGCATTATCTAGCCTAACAATATGTCACTGCTCCTTTGCTGCAGGTTACAAAACCACAGCTCAGCCAGCAAGAGATCAGACATCTCCTAATGCAGACATCAGTCTGAACCAGTCAGATTAGCAGTTCAGACAAGCAATTTCAGGACATGGACTAATAGTACCTCTAAGCCAATCTAACGGTAAAGTGTCACTAAAAAGGCTGATTCACCCTTCTGCCTTCTCTCTCTTGTGCCACATCTGGTACTCACCTGTATGGTGAGCTGGTTTAGGGTGCAGTTACACAAGTCTGCTATTTAGCTGCTGAAAAAGAGTGGCAGGACTGTATAGGGGGAAGCAGGGAGGAACAGAACTACCTCTTTCAACACAAGGGCAAGATGTTAGATCAGCTCAACTGTATCATATAACTTTATCCTCAGATTGCCTAAAAGAAGAGGCAGAAAATCAGAATTGAGGTGGTCTGAATTACTCTCTAGAGATTTCTCCCTAAATTATAAAAGGAACCTAATGTGATTGCTTCTTAACCTAAGAAAAAGAGAGTAATTATCAATGGTTTTGCCTTCTCCAAGCTGCCTCACTACACAGTCTGATGAGTACTAAAGTTTGTGGGAAGAAGGGATTAGGAAAAGCAGAGGTGAGTGTGATGGTGAGGCCGTTCTGGTTTAGAGAGACTAAAACTGTTGTGGACACACACTCTGATTTAATCTGGCTGATTTTTGAAGAGCTGGGGAAGAAGGAATCTTTACATTCTAGTCGTGAAGAATAGCTGAGGATAATAGTATCTTAAACTGGCACAGCTAGACCTAGAATACAGTGTCTAAAGGCACTTGAAGGTGTTGTGGTTTGAGAGACTAAGCTTAAAAACCTCTGTGTTGTAATAGTAGAAGTAGTAAAAAGGAGGTGTTAGAGACCTCCTTTTCTTTCCTTCTCTCCCTGATGAAGAAATAATTATAGGGTTAAAACTTGGGGATAAGTCACTTACTTAACCTGAATGTTAAAATCAGTGGTTGCATCTCCTTCTGTAAAGCAAGGAGAAAACAGAGAGCACTTGATTTTTTGCAAAGACATCTACCTGTTAGGTTGTCAGAGATCATAGAGAAACACACAAGCCTTAATGCTTCCAAATGTCTAAGTGAGCAGTAACATGCATCTATTCAGTTGTCATCAGGGTGTGCGACAACCTTCTTTCAAGCCTCTGTCTGTAATGGATAGAAAGAAAAACTCTATTATCATGGATGGATCACTTGGCCATTTTAATACATATTGAAACATAACATGTAGGTGTTGCCAGCAGGATAGAGATTGACTCAGAAAGCAGTAAGGATTCAAGGGGCAATGGACAGACACAAACCTCTGAGATGCTGTGGCAAAAAAATAGTTCATTTGATTGTAAGATGTCTACGAAGCGGAAGCAGAGATGCAGCACTGCCTCTGTACACGGATGAGACATCTATTAGAGTAGCTGGTTAGTTCTAATGCCCATGCTTTGAAGGAGGTTGGAATATTCCTCAAGTATTCAAAGAAGGGCTACAAAAAATACTCAGATAGTGAAAAGGAAAGCTTATAGTACGAGGCTTAAGAAGTTCAGTCTATTGAGCTTAATACATGGAGAAGAGACCTGACAACCAGAAACTTCTTGATCTAACAGAAGTAGAGCAAAATCCTGTGGCTGGATGGAGTGGACACAGGTGAATTCAACTCTAAAATAAAAAGTAATTTCCTTGTAATAAGCATTATTAAATATTGGAACATCTTAGTACAGGATTTGGCTGACTTTGTTCTTCTTAGCCATTAAGCAAGACGAGATACTGTTCTAATTTAATGCTTTAATCCAGCTTCCAGAAAACACCGTATGGCCTATGGAAACAAGGGGTTGGAAATAGATGATTGGTGGGGTGGTCCGTTCTGCCCTGAGAGCCTATGTACAGGTAGCAGGTACTTCTTTAAGAAAATAAACAAAGACCCGCTTTAAAAGCCAGAGTGTAAACTGATCTGACTGATGTGGTCTGATGCAACAGACTTGGCTTTATTGGATTAACTAGCAAACTTTATCAGCTTCCCAAGAGTCCCATGAAAACATTCTAGTGCTCACCCTTTCAAGACTGTTGCTTAAAAAGGACTTGAGCATGAGCAACTGCAAAAACGGTAGATCAAGAGACCAAAGTTGTTAACCTTTGCGCACAATAATTAAAATACATGGTTTATGGATGTCCATTCACATGTATGAAGCCAATATGAATCTGTTTATAAAACCCTGCTGCTCCTATGTAAAAGAACAACCCTTTGAGCAGCAAGGAGCAAAAGTAAAACTTGGCTTAAGTAAACTTGACTTTGCTACAATAACCAATCATATACATCACTGACTTTCAACCTGTGATCAACAGACAATTTTTAAGGAGTCAGCAGCATAACAATAAAAGACAGCCTATTTGCCACGGTCTTAAACTCAGTGTGCAAGAGTCTACCCTCCTCTGGGAGACTTTTCAGAGTCTGTAAGCTGAAATATTTGGAAACATCTAGCTTCAATTTTCAGAAGCTAACAAATGCATTTGGATGCCTTAATTTTTAACAGCATTCTTGTGATATATTTTTTTTCAGGAGACAGATCAGTAGAAATATGCAAACTTTCCTGAAAACTACACGCCCCTGAAGAATCTTAAACACAAAAATTAAAAAAAATGAAAAAAACCAGTTACTTTTTTGTCCCAGCTAAACATCTGTTTTTCTTTGCCTTTTCTTCCTTTGTTTTTTCTAAGACCTGTGAATAAATCAGAAAAGCTGTCATATCTTATTTGACAAACAAGTTCTCTAAGAATGAAGGCATATCACCCCAAAAAGCAAGGTGCAAAATCTCTAACAACTGGCTCTTCTTAGGGCTGGTACATCTGCATTGTCAGCTATTCTCCAAATAGGCAGGTTTGAAGATTTCTGCATGCACAACACACCATGTGGGCTCCTAGCCTACAGTACAGCTCCTGAAAGTAGATTTTGATGGGTCAAAGCCATTTTATTGAATTAGCCCTTTATTGTTTACATTAAATCCAAGTGAGCTCAGAAATACTGACTTATCCTTCTGAAAGGCTGGATTATACCGCGTGGCTCGGATGCAAAAAAAGATTAGGGTTTTTATACTAATTACTTCCAGCATGAGGAGTGCATGGACCAGAAGAGCACCGACTTTGGAGACACTCTGCTGGGCATTTCAGTGCAGAAATGTTTTCCATCTTTTCTTGCCACAAGTAAAATGACTGCTGCTCCATAACATAATTTGGAATGCCACACTGTCATTAAACCCTGCGTATGAGAATTGCCATGTCTGGGACAGAAGGTAGTAACAGCCCTTTCCACTTGTTTCTGGTTGTTTTATCTACTCTCCCACCGTCACTGTTGCTGTGCAGTACAGTGTAACATCACTTCCTCCTACTCTACATCACTCTTTCAGAAAGTAAGAGAATAGAAAAAGCTTATCTCATTATTACTAAGTGAGTTTTCATTCATTTATACTTAATCAACTGAGTAATCCATCAAAGTTTCCCAGACTACAAAACCGAAGGTATTTTCAGCAGTCTGAAAAATCAGAGTTGAATATAGATGTGAATATATTGGAAACATGATATGCCAGATCGCTGTCATTACTGTAAATCACAAGTGCTGCAGTCAGACAAGATGGACAGAAAAACAACATGCATAAGACTCTTTCACATGATGTGTCTCCTTCCCTAAACGAGCCCTCATATTTCTCATAATCAAAGGGGCATCTGCCTATGCAGAACAGACATTCAGCTTCTGGGCAGCTTTCGTGGCCAACGATGGAAATCATTCACAGGCAAATCAGAATTGTTGGGGAGTTTAATAATTTGTATGGGCAAAACAGATGTCGCAGAAGTGCACACAGCTTTCGCTGGATAACTTTGCACACAGTGACATCAGATCTTCTCACTACACAAATTACTACTTGGGGCCTGGGATCTGTTGGTATTTGTTTGAGTGATGATACTCTGTGTAGCTTGTGAAACAGAACAAACAGAAGGCTTAAATGAGCCTAAAGATTTGTGAACTGCTGATCCTACAGAAAGGACACCCTTTATTGCTTTTACATCCAGCAGTATCCAATACAACATGGGTTTTTTTATGATTGCTCTTATATATTAAGCAAAATGTTTGTGCTCAAACTCTAGGTTACAGAAAGGAAATGTACAGATCTTTACACTCACACAAGCTGTGATGTGGAAGGTAAGGCTCACAAAAGGGTCTTGTTTTAAATCTTGCATTCAATAAACTGCTAGAAGAACAAAATGAAAACAAGCTATTGTGTTAATCTCCAGATTAGCCCTCATAGTCTGTCAATTTAATACTGATTAGTAAACAATGTCCATAATTAAGCTGTTGTTGGAGACACAAATGCCCCACGAGCCCGAACTAATGCGTAGTATTCAATCCTTTTACAAAGGATGGCAGATACAATTCCAGGAATGTTAATGCTGTCAAGTATCCATGATGTACATAACAAAAGAGAAGGCAGAGAGTTGAGGTAATTAAGCTCACACTAGACCCTCTCTCCAACCTGTACGTGTTTATTGACTAAATGTTATTAGGTGTAGTAAATAAAATGCCACTGAATCGTGGGAGTTGGGACCAAAAATGGTATGAAGTTTATGGGGCTGTCAAACTCTGGATTCCCCTGGCATCAAAGCACACACATACCCTTTGCTAAGGCTAGTGACATTAATGTGCATGACAGGGGTCCATGGGGCCGTGGTCCCCTAATTGTTTAGGAGACCTTTTAGTCTGGTTGCAGACTGCATGTCTTGGTATTTGTGGAGCTAATTGCACTAAAATCTGCCAGCACAGTGTTTGCAGTGATGGGTTAACTCATTTATCCTCAGGATAATACTCAGCTCTTTGTCAGCCTGGTCTCCTGCATTCACTCCTAGACTGTCACCCCAGATGCAGGAGGACGAAGCAGGCTTCCAACAGTGCTGCCCGTGGAAACTCACTGACTGCACATGTGCAAGAACATAAACATTTAAATATGAAACAATACCATTTTTCTGAGTGTTTTCATCACTGGTAACCTGTTCTACTTTTCTCATGAGGGTCACAGAGCCAAGTCTGGAGTTTTGTCCCTGATAAAGTCCAACAGTTGGGACCAGCAGAGGTGCTTGGCCTGGGCTCCTCTTATCAGTTTATTTTTCTGTACTGAAGCTCATGAATCATCAGTTTTGAACTAGTACTGTGCAGCAGAGCCCGGACAGGCTAATGCTCTGGGTTGCCTGTGACATCCTGGTTTTTTCCCCCGCAAGAAAAAAAATAAAGGTGGACATAATTATAAGCAATCTTCTATTCTGATCTCAATATTTTTTACATGGGGACAAATTGGCACTAGCCGTAGTCTGAAAAGTGACATAATGCAGGAAAATATTTTTTCCTAATATGGACTCTAAGATTTACAAACTTCAGAGTGAGAGGAATTAAATATTCTTTTCGCAATTTTTCCAGAGTTCTTGATTTACAGTATTTTTCTCAGACTTCTTGCCACATGTTTACAAACATACAAGTAACTAACAAAATCATAATTATAGCAATTCAGGTAGGTGGAGCACTTTCTGTCCAAGGATCTCAAATGTCTTGGCCCACAGAGTGGCACTGTGCAAGTTTCCTATGGGATCAAATGTACTGATAGCCCATTGTACAGTTTGGACATCAGCAAATTAAATTCTTTTGCCAAAGGTCAGAAAGAGTGTAAATTAGTGGTAGAACTAGGAAAAATACTCAACAGTATCTTCCCCACTCTCCATCCTAGATTACCCATATAAATGCAGAACAGCACTGAGTGGCTTCCTGTTTGGACATGTGGATTTGATTAAGGCAGGCCACAAGTTCCCAGAATTTTTGGCCGGGTGGTGACTTAGCTTCTTGGGTGTTACAGAAACACAGCACCTCTGCCATTCTTTCCTGCCACACTGCAAAACCCACTGCATGCAGGGAGCAGTCCTGCCTCATCCACAGCTACAGGCTTGCTAGAGCCAGCACAGAAAGAAGAAGGGAGGAGACGGGAGTGGGAATGTGCAAGCAGAGGTTAGGGGTAGCACTAGACCACAGCACACTGATTTATTTTGGCTTAAACTGCTATGGAATCACAGGCTCAGTGGAAAATGCTCCTTCTAGAAATAGTGTCAACCAGCCTGTATCCCCATCCCTTGGACAGACTCATAACTAACGTTACTGAGACGCAGTGTTCCCATGTATTAAACTCCACTCCAACACCCAAAAAGTCTTTTGAGCCTTTCCAGAAAGCTGTTTGTCTGCCTTGTTTGCCCATTTCGAGCTGTCAAAACGAGAGCAGGTGAGACAAGAAAGCACAAATACACAGCTCAAATCTCACTGGATCACACAATGGTACATCAAAGGGAACAAAGGCGGCAGCTGACATAGAAGGAAATTTGGGGTTGGGACTGAAGTACAGAAGTGAGAACTAGAAGGTATAAAAGTTTTTCCCATTTGACACAGGAGAGTCACACGAGACTGCCAGAGCTTTTACTGAGCCGGGCAGGAGATTAATAGAGGAATAACCTCCTTCTCCACTTACTATCCTGCTTAGATGGGGAAAGGCTGTTTAGAGGAAGACTCCAGTTCTGCTGAAGAAATCATATTTGCCAAATAAACCCCATTTTGAGCACATTAGCAGAAAAACAGAAGTATGGATAAACTGTAGTTCCATTCTGTGTTTCAAGTGCATCAGAATAAAACAGGAACTTCTCATTGCTCAGCAGAAAAGGAATATGTGCTTCTCTCTGGATTCACAAAAGAATGGAAGCTGATCTCACATTTGTCCTTATTCTTTTAATTGTTTCGTCATGCAACATACAACCAATTTGATTACAATTTGCAGAGAACTTGGAGGTACTTAGATGACAGATGCAACAGAAGCACTCACGCAGTATGTTTTAGAAAAATATTACCCCCATTCTATATAAGAATATGGATAGGCATATGAAGATTGCTGTCTCTTTTTCCTACTGGCCACAGCCAATAGCTAATGATTCATATGTAAAAGCAAAAATGTCATAATGCACTTAACCAGATGTGAAAAGCTGAAAATGGAGGTGTCGGTGGATAGCTGTCCTTAGCTCCTTACTGTTGCAGTAATCTCTTTCCTTAAAACCTGGAGTGGAAGAGTTTGAAACTTCTCCATACCAAACAAAGACAGACCCTCTTGGTAAGAGAATCAGTACTTTTCAAAATTAAATTGTTAGCTGGACTATTCTCTAGACTAGCTGTATGCTGTTTGAAAATCTGCTCTTTAACATTCACATAGAGCACATAGAGAAGCTTTCATACTGTCAAGTGCACGAAGAGGCAAATAATTACCTGAAGCACACCTCAATACATGCCACTGAGCTCGTCAAGCAAAGTCTCAGCAGAAGAGCAAATTCTGCTAACAGCAGCTTTTTCTTGACTCTTCAACCACAGAGGGCTGAAGGGAGGCTCAGGCAGAATGGAAATGTGCAAAGTTACTTACTCTACAAACATCCTCTCCTGGATCCAGCAATACCTGTGGAAAATGGGACAGCCTTCAGCCCTGTCAGTTTCCTAGGAAAATTGTTCATGGAAGCACTGTATCGCATGCAAAATTAGCAAAGGCCTGCTATTTACATCGTTTAAACTAGCCCTGCTCCTTTAGCCTGCAACAGGACTCACACGAACACCCTTGTTGGTACAGCTGGGGTGGCTGTGGCAAACAGCAGGGCAGTGGCAAGCCGCTGCAGTGGGCGGGTTGGCACTAACCTCCTTCCCCAGCTCAGCCCGCTGTGTAGTGCAGTATGCATCTCCATCCAGAGGAAGGCAGCCTGTTGACCAGAGTGCACCCGCCTGTAGGGAAGTCAAGCCTCACTGCTCTGCTACACAAGTTCAGCACGATCTTGGGCAAACTGCTTGGATCCAGATCCTTCAGGAGACTATTTTTACAGAGCCTTAAGTTACTACTAGCAATTATACACTTAAATAGCTTTGTCATCTGGGTCAAAATTTCTCTGTGTTCCAGTTGTTCAAGTGAAAAATAAGACAGCAACCCTTCCTTGCTTTCCAGGAATGCTATAGGTATAAAGACAAGTCTCTGAGGTGCTAGGATAAGTATCTACAGAAAGAGCCACTTAATAAAGTCAACAGAGCATTTATTAAAACATCATTTGAAAAACAGAGGGGTTAGCTCGGTTTTCTGATCATACAGTGTCTGTTTGTCTGTCCTCTCCACAAACATCCCCACCTGCCAATTTCAGTTATATGTGAATGGACTGAGAGGTGAAGGCTTCAGAGAAATTAAAATCTTTTTAATTATTTAAAAGCAGGTACCTCTCCTGCATTATGGGAGAGAGAGCTTAGCAGTGTATCCCACCGAGGAAAACCCTGCATGACAAGCTCAGCCCTCACGAGGTATCAGGAGCCCACAGAGCAAAGAGTCTTTACCTCTGCCCCAAACACAGAAAAACTTCATTCAGAAAATCCAGCTATGAGACACATCAACACAGAGACCTTGATTCATTGTTCCACTTTTTGCTGAACTTCTTGTTTAAAAACCCTTTTCACTGCTTCAGCCTTTATCACTTTGCCTGGTGCTCCCCTCTCTTTTGTGAGCATCTACCTTTTCACCTACATTTCATGCAGAGTTACCAGACTGCAGAGGTAAATCTCCCCTTTTTCTTGGTACATCAGTTCAGCAGTAACAATGAGGCTCAACTATTTGGAGTCTATAGTCTTATGTTTGCTTTGCGCTTGTCCCTGATTTCTTGCCCAGTACCACCCGTATCTGAAATCCCCAGGTGCTCTCCCACCCTGGCTGACAGAGGTTCCTACCCTGTGGTCTTTAATCTGTGAAGAGTCTCTACAGCCCTTCCTGGTGGGCTGTAGAGGCCATCTGGCTATGCTGTGTTGCTGAGGCTTCCTTCTCCAACTGAGGTTTTCTGTTTTCCAACAGAAAACACTATGCCAATTATAGATGGGAAGCAGGAATTTCTTCAAAGTCCATCTTATTTGTATTACACTGTCAAACAATCCTACTGGATTTTTATTTAAAAAAATTAAAGCGCATTTGGCACCTTCTAGTATTGCTTCATTTGATCAGCCAAGGACACAGGTGCTACAGTTACTATTTCAATAATCTGTTGCAAAACAGAGGAAATGGTTTCTGTGGCTGTCCAACAGAGAGGATATGGTCTATGTGACTATGAATGGAAGAGTGTTTTTACACACATGCTTCCAAAAACTAAAACAGCATAATAGCCATCGATTAAGGATAAGCAGCTCAGCATTTAAGCACACAAGAAAGAGCATAGAAACTGCCCGCTATGTCAGACCTAAAATCTACCAAGTTCAGCCTTGTCCCTGGGAGGGGAAGAGGGAAAGAGTAGCAGATATTGAAGGAAGAATATAAGACACAGGCCAAATACAGTACAATTCTTCTGACTGAATCCCACCACCCTTATTTCACGTCATCCAGTAGTTTCCAAACAGCATGTTATCTACATATTGATTAGCTGCATTGAATCATTGGTATTCACACAGTTAAGCCAAACCCATTTGTATAATTTTTCAGAAATTTAGTTCTCCCTTTGCAAATTAAGATCTAGCCTTACTCCATCTCCTGTTCTACAAGCTTCCGAGAACCGACTATTGCGGTTTGCGGTAGGTCTGATCCCCTGATAAATCTCAGTTACCCATTTCTCCTGCAATTGCAGAGGCAGAATTCCCAGTCTGCTCAGGAGAAGAGTCTGCTAGATTGCCTGTTTGTCCTTCAAATCTGACTGTTCCTCGTTCCCCAAATACAGGTACACGGAAGATGCCCTGAAGTGGAAGGAAGAAGGAAACATATTACCCATAACTTTAGGCAACTTAGTTAGAATTAAGAAACTGTATGATATTTTTGTGTAAGCAGGGGCCCAGTCAAAGTTTCCTTTATGCCAATGAGAGCTTTTTGAACAACTTCAAGGGACTTTGGATCACTTCACAAATGAAATGAGCTGAAGCTTTAGTGTCTGTTCTCTTTTACCAGGCAACAATCATAACAGAGGCAGCAGTTACACCCTGGAAGGGTGGAGGATAGGGGTTACAGAGCAGAGGATTCACAGCAAGTGTCACCCATCACCTCTGCTGGCATTTCCAACTATCAGGAATCAGGAATGCCATGGAAAATCATACTGCATTTGCTCCTGAAGGCATTCCCTAAGGCAAAAGGAAAGTAGTTTATAATTTGCTGCAAGAAAACTGGGCATTACTCCATCAAGACAGAAAAAAAAAAGTGATATTTTAAAAGAAGATTATGAAATCAGATGCCATCTTGTGGCCAAAACCCATGAAACTGCTATGGTAGATACAATACAGTACAGAAAACACACAATAAATACACAGACAAAAGAGAAGAAATAAGGGCTTAAAAGATTGGTGACCTACTATGGAGACTTCTAATCTCCAAGTCTGTATTTCTCTGTTTAGCGTGTTTCTGTTCACAGGTGTAGAACCAACGCCTCCACACTCTGACAGTTAAACTCCATTAAAAGATAGCTGTAATTATTGAAATTTTCCCCCACATAAGTTTTCTGTGAAAAAAATCACTATATATCTTCTACAAGATTTCCCAAGTTCTGACTGAACTGAAGCAGGAGGAAACACAGGGGACTGTAAACAACGAGGCCACTGAGTGTTGTTACTGCCTGACATAAAATAAGTGCCTTTCCCATAAGACAAATGCTCCAATTAGGACGTACCTGTGGACTCTAAGACCTAAATACTTATTTGTTCATGAACACGAGAGCTGGGAAAATGGCTGCACAGAGGAAAAAAGGGTAGTGATGATAGCAAAAGATCTGAAGGAGAATAATAAGGCATATGTAAAGACACTACCTAAAAGTAGCTGCATAGGTTATGGAGGGAACAGAAAACACTATGCCAATTATAGATGGGAAGCAGGAATTTCTTCAAAGTCCATCTTATTTGTATTACACTGTCAAAGGCAGAGAGTCAGTAGCACTGCCCTAGCCCTTCTCCTATTGAACAACCTTTTTTCAGACCCATCCTCCATGTTTTCTTTCTCTCTCCTTTCCCAGCTGCTGACCTGCCCAAATCTCTGCATGAAGATCATTCACTCCCACAGCAGTGAGAGCTTTACAATCTGCTATCTCACACCTCACACAACAAGCAATGAGACATTTACACCATTGCTAGGAAACAACACAAAAATTTGACATTAGCTCTTCCAGAACTTGAAAATGATCACATATCTATGCATAGAAAAGCTACTTTTGGCCTTTTAGATGATTTCAGATCACCTTTTATGTCCCATATGGCTGGCTGTAGCTAAGTTACCTGTGTGGTCTATGCAGAATATAAAACCACCACACACTCAGGTAAAGCCTTTACTGGCACACATTTTGAATGACTCTCATTCCTGTTTCATGGTTTTGCTAACCAGAAATCATGTGGCCCTCCCATTGCACTGTGCGAGGACCCTGATTCCTGACTGTGCTCATCACAAATACAGAAATAAGTTTTGAAAGCAAACATAGGCATCTAGTGATGCTGAAAATGTCTTACAGTATCAGAGACATCTGCACAGCACTGGCAGATATAACAGAGGACCTACAGGAGACCCATGCCTTCTCCAGAGTGACAGCTGGAGGCCAGGTGGGATACCTTACAACATGTAAAATGGTGCTAGATGCCTGTGTTTAGGCAAATGAACTGTTCCCACCCCATGAAAACATACAGGACTATACATTTGAACATATAAAGAAATCCATCTGAGCTAGCAACAGCAGCAGTTGTGAGTAAGGGGTTAACTAGCAGCCATCATTATATTGAGGAAATTGCCCCAACAGAAGTATAATCCACATGGTAGAAGACAAGTGTTATTCACAAGTTATTAATAAAAGAGACCAAAAAGAAGGCAATGGTATACTGTTCTGTTAATCTCATAAGCCCAGATGTTCATGAAATGAAAAACAGCTCAAGTACATGACCTTTCATACTGATGTAAAGGAATGTTTAAGATATGATGGGATGTTATATATCACAGGATGTTAAAAACATCATGGAAAATATTCAATATGGATAGCAAAAATTTAAAGAATCAAATACTTACATAAAGATATATCTGATAGATGCAAAAAAATCAAATAAGATTATACTTTTCCATAATCATAATTTTACACACTTTTATAGACACCAGCACTTATACAATATGAAAGTACAATAATGGCAGGAGTCACTATGGCATAGGATTGTTACAGTTTCTTGCACACTTTCTCTTAGTGTGAAAGAAACTTCATTCTTGGGAAGACATGCAATGTCCCGTTCTTATGCACAATAAAATGTTATGCAGAAAGCACCCTATGTAAAAAAAAAAAAAAAAATCTACAGACTTTATTGCAGCCTGCTCTGGAGTCAGTTCTTGAGGTAATCAATTCATTTGGAAGCAAACTAATTTGGGGAAGTGAGATTCTGAATTAAATTTTATCTGAATGCTGGTCACCCTTTTCTGTTCTACCACTGGTGAATGACCATAAATGGAGAACCGCAGGTATTGTGGGGAGATTAGGAGGAAAAGTCTGTGTGTGCAGACAGCAAAGAATTCAGACATAATCTCTTGGTCTTCCCCCTTGTTTCTTTTCTTTTCAGATGCTTCAGTGTAAAACATGTGGTTTACACTCATCTTTGTGTAAACTTCTCTGGAGTGAGTTTCAGACAGAGGGCAGTCCCTCTGTAAACAAGATGGACAAAGCTGAGACTCAGAATGTGTGGGAACATGTGTCTATTGTAGCTTTTTATTAATAACACCACCTGGTTGATGTGGATTCTGCAACTGCAGACCAGCACAGGCCTATTGGAAGCAATGGAATAAAGGAAAAGAAACTCACCAAAATCTAAAATTTTGTCCCCCACTCTCCACTCCCTGCGTCCCCACCATTGCTGGCATCAAAACAATCTGGCCTAGATGAGGGGAATGTGGGGCAAGTTTGGGAGGTTAGTTTACACACAGGTCAGCTTATACATGAGTGTATACAGTATCGGGGTCTGTTTTCTATTTGCTTGTCAAATACCAACACCATAAAGAAAAGAATAGTACTAAATCCACCATTTTAACCTTACACATACCCACAATTACAGCTGAAATAACTCAGCAATTTTTGAGTTATATGAGTGCAAAGAAAGCATCTGTAACCAATCACCTATTTTTTGTTGGCCTTTTTTTTTTTTTTTGGCAATTCTATATCTTAAAAATTGTGAATGCAGCTCTAATTTTTTTTTTTTTTCCAAAAAACTTGTTAAAAAAAACAACACATGTGCTCTCAGGCTGAAAACACACATGCCAAATTCAGCCTGGAGAGAATTTTTACGGCTGAGTTATAAAACCCTGAAAATAGGGATTTATAATGGAAATGCTGACAGACCATTAACTACAATAATAACATAAACGGAGCAATAGAATTTCCAAGTTATCTCCTTTTTGTTTGTGTCAGCATTCCTGCACCAAGAGTCTGCGCAACGCACATACAGCATTAGCAGCACATCACTTTGGGTTCTCTCTGCGGTGTTCACAGAATACAGAGGAAGACACAGCGGAGGAAGCAGCAGGGCATAATGTATGCAATGTACGTCTCTGGGTGCGCCACATTCCTTCACACATCTCTAATCATGGGCTTTTTGGATATATGTTTTGTGAGGAATCCTGCCACCAAGCGAAGACAAGTAGCAGGATGCCAGTTCACCTGTTTTGCTCTGTGCCCTGTCGACAGGAGACCAAGCGACTGGTTGCTGATCCCACACAAAAACTTTCATTGCCCAACATGAGGTTTGCTTCAAGCTTCCTGCGTGACTCACAAAAGAAAGAGGGAGATGATAACTACTTATGCTGGTGTGTGAAAACAGGGCACACGAGGACTATTAAAGACTGTAACTACACATTGTGTGCTCTTGCATTAAAAGCTCAAACTATGTCTTCTCTGGGAAGATAAATATACTGAAAACATGTAAACTGTCATGCTGCTCAAGATAATTTGTTCCCTGTTACAGACAGGGACGAGTTGTTTAAAAATAAAATAAGTGACAGCTAATGCTACAGAATCTGTACATTCTTTGCCCTTACAAGAAAAAAGCTCTTACTGCTGAAGATGTGTTTAGCCCATTGCTAGTATGTTGCTAGTTTATAACAAAGCACATACTCCTAATGAAAACAGAATTTCAAATTATTCTGTATGGGAAGAACAATACTGTTCTGGGACAGTAATTGACACTGGGACGGAAAGAGGATGACAGATCCTTGTACAGTTATGATTTTGTCAGATTCAGGGTTTTGAAGGATACTCCAAGGCTTCTGACTTGTTCCCTGGCTTGTTTGTCCTGTTCATCCTAAAACACCTGACATAACATAGCCAGTATCATTCCCATTTTATAGACAGTTAAAGAAAGGCACAGCGGTGAAATAAATTCCTAAATATTACATATCAGATTTCTTCCAAAACCCAGGAAAAGAACCAAGTTTTCTTCTTGTTTTAGTAATGTCTGCTGTACAAAACCCAGATTTCAATCTTTTTCATTTTAAAGGAAAAAAGGCTAAATATGACCCATGAGTTGACATAACTCATCTGCTTCAGAAAAGCCCTGGTTCACTCCAGAAGCGGATAGCACATTCCAACACCACAATTCTTTTTTTTTTTTCTCCACAAAAATCCTCAGTTTTATACAAAAAGAGCAAGTTTAAACAAAAGAACTGCACAAAGTAGCAAAACTATCTTCTTCTGCTAACACCATCGATGACTCCTGACAGTGTCTCCCTGCTACCAGCCTCTTCTGACATTCACCAGCTCCCTCAAAGGGGAACCATTCTCCTAAAAAACATAATTCTCTTTACTTATCTGCATCTAAAGAAAGAAAACTACTAGTGGCCGAAATTACTCAAGCTGCTTTACTAAGTACTTCTGCCACTATCACTCTGCTTTTGTCCAACACACGTGTCTAAGCCTTGTCTATGCTAGAGATATTTGGCATGCTGACCATCCTTTGTCCCCCTAGCATGCCTAACACACTACAAAAATGCTCCCAACGGTGCACAGGCACTCACGCCACTGTTTGGATTAGAGTGCTTGTAGATGACACATAGCTTTGTCTGTTGTTTACAACCCAGGATAATACAACAGACATTCAGTTGTCCCAGTGTCTCGCCAAGATTAGCACGTGGAAGAGCAGGAGCTGGCTGAAGCTGAGACTCAGCAGGACGGAGGTTAGGCTTGTGGGCAGAAGGAAATGCTCCAAGGAGCATTGCGGTTCCCTCAGAGCGAGGACACATGCTCACAGATTATCAAGAGAATCCGTGTTCTGGAAGCTTTCTTGTCTCCTTATTGATACTGTGCTCTCATACAGCAACATCTGTGAGAAACACTTTCTACCATCTCTGACAAGCCAAAAGTCTGCATTACATCCATGTGATGACCTGGCCTCAGGGATAAATGCCTTCCTCACTTCCCATCTGCCTATGGCACTATAGTCCATTTGGACTTCGAGCGTCAGCACCAAGAAACCTCCAGCTGGTACCAAAGGCTGCAGCACACCTTCCTACCCACAGTAATTGCAGGCAGATTGTTTCCTGGCCATTATGCTGGTTAACCATAAAATACTCTCCTAAGTTCTCACCCTTATTTTCAGGAGACCAAATGGCCTGAAGAGAAATGGTCTAAAAGATCACTACCCCCTCCAGAGTTCCCTTCTCAAGGATACTGCAATGGCTGACATTAAAATGAGGATTATTGCCCTGGAAATAGAGCTGCCAGGCGACAGAACATTTTCTGCTGCAGCCAAGGCTGCCATAAGCGTTTCCACCTTCATGTCCAAGCCCATCCTAAACTTTTCTTTCCACAAGAACAATGCACAGCTCAACCCACCCAATAAACAGCAAACCAAAGGAAGCCCTCACTCCATTAACTTTTCTCCCCACATTTACACAATCAATGCACTACCATGCTTTGAAACTGGAAAGAAGTGGGGGGTTTTTTTCAGATAATCACCAAAAGTGAAGCACTTAAACGGAAAACAGAGTTCTAACCTGGCAAGCTGACTGCCCTGGGGAATGGCAATAGGGTGGCTACTCCCAGAGGGAGAACTTACCTCAGCAATCCCCAGCCTTGCTGCCACTGCATGGAAAAGGTTGGCATCTTGGAGCTTAATAATATGGTATTAATCACGTTCTTGTCCTGTATACTCATCATGAAAATCAAACAGCAAAAACTAGAGAAACAGGAAATGCTGAATTAAGGTAACACTTCCCCCACACAAACCACCACACAGTCCTAATTCTGTCCCTGCAGCAATGCCAACCCTTGTAAATTAGACGACTTCTCAAGCTGTTTGAAGTCCTGAGCAGCCAGCTCCAAAGTGAGGAGTAAGTACATGGCTTCAAGCCACATTTGCAATACCTCCCTGCCAATTTCTGGCTTGTACTTCATACTCCCCAGATGCAGGTTCATGAGCCATGACAAAATTTGGGGGCAAAGTGGAACAGATGCACAGAATCGTTTCTCCTGGTTTGAGGTTTCAATAGGAATACTCCAGACAGCTTTGGTCAGGGTTGAAGAGAACAGGCAGCGCTGGGTGGTGATCAGAGCTCAGCACCTGCCCTCACACAGCTATGCACTCCCTGGTTTCACTGTGTCATGTTGAGAAGAGCAAACATTCACTATATGCAGGCCTGGCTTTTAAAGTTACAGAACTCTTGCTAAGTGATTTATAAGGTGCTATTATAAAGTTGTTTGAATTTCTAAAAAATAGAAGGGCTAGAATTTTTTTTTTTATTTAGTGCTTAAATTGGTTTGGTTATTTGTTTCATTACAGGAGATCAAAAATAATCCTGGTATTCACAATGAGCAGTAAAGGCCATTCAAATATGTTGGAATAACTTTAAAAGCAGGTGGCTACCTTATTAAGTGTTAAATATTCAGAGTTGAAATATGAGTTTGTTTCCATCTAGGGCATGCAGTAAATGGCTTGCACGTATGCATAACAGCCCATTAGCACAATAAAAAAAATAAGTTATCCAGTTGTAATTAGAACAAACCTGTACTAAATGCAAGAATTTCAAAGGATCAGTTTTATTTTATGAGCCATTGTTCCAGCTGGGTAGCCATGGTTCCCCTAATCTAAACAAATACCGTAAAATAGAATTTTTTTTTTTTTTTTTTTACCCACAGTACAGTATTTGTGGAAGGGGAGGTGGGGGGACAGAGAGGTTTGGACTCATCAGGTACATGACAGAGAACCTTCAAATTTTCATTTCTTAAAGAGTTCAGAGATTCCACAAGCAGAGAAGCAGCTTTCCAGGACAAGGCACTTGCTTGAGTCTGCAACATCAATATAATTCACTCCTGAAACCCAGTTTAGTGAAGCAAACTATGATTGCTCTCAACATTTTGATGCCATACTAGCAGGTCTCACCTCTGCCTGAGCAACCCACTGCAAAATTAATTTGTTGAACTTTAACTGATTCTTTTGGAGCGAAATATTCATTGGCAGGTGGGCTCTAAAGGGCCGAATATCCAAGCTTAATAAACATGCAGTCTATCAGCCTGTGTGTGTTTTAATAACCATAACAATTTTGTAGGTATTCAAAAAACCCCAAATAATTTTATTTTTATAACAACCTGTGGCAAGTCAAATAGGGAATAGGGCAGTCTAACTCTAAAGTAAATGTCCATAAACTTTTAGCCATATATGCAAAAAATAAAATTGTAACAATAAAAGCAGTTTAGTAGTCCCCATGCATACATTTCAGCTGAAGGTAACTATTTCAATCACATGTTCGTTTTCTCTTGAGGGTTATGTTTGGTATTTTACACTAAATTCTGGCACTATTTTTCACTTGTTAATTGGAAACCACAATCACTTCTGCAGTGTTTTGCTCTGCTTTCTGTATTTGTAATTTGCACTCAACTGTCAAATCTTTAATGGTGGAGAAAAACCATCTATAAAGTCAAGACACATGATGCTGTTCAGAAAGCCCAATGGCTGTCCTGACAAGTGAAACGGCTCAGATGATAGAGTATCTGTCCCAGCTCTCCTCAAAGCTGACCTTCCAGAAAGTGAGTCCTGGCTTCCATACGTAGCAAACAGGTAGTTACTAGAAAGACAAACCCCAATTCTACAACCTGCACAAGAACAAGGCTCCCGTGATGGCAACAGCATTGTGTCTATTCACACCAGGGTAGAATTTAGCAGTCAGATTTATCAAAATGTGTGCATTTTCTATCCAAAGGGAAAAATTCTAGAAAGAGATGCAAATTTTCTACATGGCAGGTCAACATTAGGTTTCTGGTTAATTAGGTGCTACTCCCAGCCTTGCCACATAATATAAAACCTGCTGTATAATATAAAACTTCACTGTCAAGATTGTTATCATGGACATTGTTAAAACCAACATCAGTTATGACGACTGCAGGACTGTGGGATCTCTCTCATATATATATGTATGTACATTGCAGTTATCCTCATGTCTCAGCAATGAAACTCCAATTTTGAATACCACCTTCATATACTTGTAACATGGATCACTGGGGAGGAGATTGAGTCACCAATGCTTTGCCAAACCGTGTTTGACTGCTTCAACCATTCCAGAAAGTAGCTCCTCAAAAGTTTCCATGAACGAAGCTCATTATTCTCTATCCATGGTAAAAGTACAGTACATTCCACCACTACCTCCCCCACCATTTCAGTGCACACAGAGATCACAAAATGCCCTTAAACCCTCAAGGAATCTGCCCAGCTTTAGTTTTAGCTTTACCTTTTTTGTTTACCAGGAACCACACCCTGCCAGTTACTCCAACAGCATGCAGGGACATCTAGTGACCAAAGAAGATATTGCAAATAAATATAGCATTACATCTATTTACTACGCTATTTTGTTAAAATCAGAGGAGCAAAATTAAGTGCTTGAAAATTAAGAAGAACGCGTTCTTTTTTGTTGTTGTTGTTGAGATATTTTCTACCCAGTAAAACAGCCAAGGCCATGTCCACTCATCCACTATCTTCACTTGGTTTAACCCTCATCAGGGAAAAACAGAAGGCAAGTTATTTATTTTTTAATTTCACTCTAGAAAAAAAAAAATATTTTCCTTGAAGTTAGATCTCAACAGAAAAAATTTGCCTACCAAAAAGAGTTTTCTTCTTTGCACTGAACAACTGGAATTCTGAACTCACTAAGAGGACATTCACAAGTTTTGTCTCATTACACATTTCTTATGCTTCAAATAAGACAAAAAGCAACATTCTACATCACTATGGTCTTTCTTTTTCCTCCACATCTATAAATACTCTCATGGAAATGGCACTGGTAAGTAAACCCATATTTCTGACCTGCTGCATGTCTAACATTTCTTCTTTAATAACTCCATGAGCATGGCAGGCTCTTCCTATTAACTACATTACATCATCATTATCAAAGACGAAAGGAAATTAATTTTGTTTTCCAAAGACTTGGCAATAAGTCGGTTCTTTACTTCATCAGACATCTGCTGTTTTTCTACGTATGTCATTTGTGAAGCAGAGTTTTCCTTATGACTTTATTCTCCTAACAGTTTATCATGCGACACTGTTTACCAGTGAAATAAAGTGGAGCAGAATTTCTCATTTGCCCTGTAAAAGTGTAAAGCTAACTTAAAGCCAATATTATAATCTTTATTTCAGTTTCAAATACTTTTTCCGGTTTAAAATAAAGCTCAGTGAAGACTGTCATGCAAAAATAACCTCTCATGGTCTTTGCCTGAAATTTATTACTAGTGCTGCAGTACTTTGTTTTAACAGATGGGACTTTATCAGCAAATTATATGGGCAGGCCACCAACTTCCCTCAGGAATGGAGGAGTGCTAGTATTTACTTGGGCTCTTATCTATGCACTTAAAGCCATATTCTAACCACAAAATTCTATTTTCATTTATTGATATAAAAGACAAAACACAGAGAATCTTCTGTTCTAAAGCACACTGCATCCCTAACCTTTGTCTTCCTCATGTATGTGATAGGCAGCTGCTGTCAGATATTTCACAAGAGCAAAACTTTTTCTCTTTTCCTTTTTAAAGTTGAATGGACTTCAGAATTTGTTTTCATGTTCACCATGTAATTCCATTAATGCTGTGCAAAAAGGTACAATTTAGATCACTTTTTAAAATATTTATTTTGCTAAATAATTTGTTGTGGTTTTGTTGGGAGTTTTTCCCTACTTAACTACACTGTAATTTACCCTGTAAATAGTATTCTAAAAGAGAACCTTGCTCATGGCAAGTACTTCTAAACTACAGCCACCAGCACATCAGGAACTGGAAGGTTTAGTGAATGTATCCAGAGAGGAGTGGCCTCCATTACATCCCTTATGCTAGCACCTTTGTGCTATTCCGGCAGCACAGAAGGGCTCAAAAAAACCCATCTGTCTATTCTGAGCAGTCAGGAGAGGGTGCAGGACCACCACAGCTCTAAATACACCACTCGCAGGGCAGTCAGAAGGGAGGGAATACAAGGGTGGTGCAAAGCCACTCACCCCACCACCAGCCTGGCTTGCACCTGTTTTGCAGTGTAACCTGTATGGTATGCTGTGAGCTCCCGCTGATGGTCTGCGTAAGAAGCAGGTGAGGGAGAAAAACTAAATAAATAATAACTCTAGGGAAAGAAAGAAATAGTGATAAGCACAGAGTGTCACACTAGCTGCCAGCTGCTATGTCCTATTGCAGAACCTGATATTTATTCTTACTTCTAATCAAGATCTAAATACATCAGAATTTCTTTCCGAAGTGCACACATCATCCTAAAATAAACTCTTTCTGAAGGAATTTGAAAAATGTGCATCCTTTGTCTAACAAGACTCCATTCAGCAGTGCACTCTGAAAGAGATGGTATTCTGAAAAACATGGTACATAGCTTATTTTAAGACTTTCCAAATGAAACACGGCTTAACAACAGTGTGAATTAATAGGAAGGATGCTAAGTAACTTATTTCAAATGGGAAAGAAAATTTTAATAGAAAACCATGTAAAAACTAGCAAAAAATCCACTGAAACTTTTAAAGTGTTTTGTTCCAAATTATTGAAAACATCATTAAAACTAAACTGTGCTTTCCTGTTCAATGTAATTTTTTCAACACAGTTTTATTTGCATATGCCTGTTATAGAATCTACACTGCAGGACCCAATCCTGTAATGACTCCCATGTAAGTAACTGTTGCTTATTACTTAACATGGTCTTCTACATTCTATCCACTTCTGGCATTTTATTTTGTTTATTGTTTCCACAAAGATGCTTTTACTGCCTTTTTTTTTTTACCTATAAATAAAATAACCTTTAAATGCACCTATTAATAAAAGCAATAAAATAAGTCTGAAAATATATTGGAGTATTGGTCTACATTAGACTACTGGAATTTTTTCACAAAACCCACGTATGAATATTAGAGCAATGCATTTAAGACTCATCATTCAGACAGATGAGGGTCTTTGTTAGTAGAAAGATTCTAAGTTAATTGGCAACTATAAAATTCAGGATCCAGCACAGAAATAATCATTCTGAGATACAGCTAAACAAACTGTTTAACTACAGTTAAATGCAATTTTTCTTAGTTCTTACTCCGGATAACTTGATTGTCCTATTCTTCAACCACATAAAAGCCCCACTAGGCAATGAGAGATCTCCACTATACTCAGTGGGTATTGGATCAGATCTTGACAGCCAAAGTCTGCTTCTTTTATCCCCAGAATGAATAGCTTCTATTCCACGGGGAACTCTCCACAAAACATGGTGTTACTTACTGCAAGAAAAAGTATCAGAAACTGGACCTCAGAGAATAACATAATAATACACTCCTAGCGGAGAAAGTTTGAAAATACACTCACTACAAAAGGAAGAGGATTTTCAAAGCAACATGGTGAAAATCTGGTAATGGTTCTGGCCCAACAATCCATATCTGAATTTCAAATACTCCAGATTTTGCAGATAGAGATATAAACCAAATGGTGTGGTATGGACTACCATAAGGATACGGGTTATTTGCTAAACAATACCTTATACCGTGCTTAGAGGTAATAAATAATTGCCAGAGCTTTAACTTGTGTGAGAACAGTTAAGTAAAGGCAAATTCCAAGGTATTTTAGCTGAATATTGCATTCAAATTCTGACATACAAGGATAGGAACTCATGTGAAATGTGGACCTGGATTTAAATTTTAAACTTCTTGCCATTAAAGTTCAGGGTATGTTTGGGTCACACAGCTCAATGCGGGTTTAGATCTCTACAGAATATCAGGTTTTTAAAGATACTTTTCATTTTCAGATGTGACAGTTAAAAAATCCCGGGTACAATAAACCATTTGACTTGGGGAAAAAAGTTGAGCTATAAACTGAAACCAAAGTAGCTCAACTTGGGAGTGTCCCAGCTGCAGAAAACTCTTAATTTTAAAACACTTTGATTGATCCCCAATCTCTTCGAATTACACTGCAATAAGGACTGTGCACCCTTCTGAAATCAGGCTATGCTTCAATTACTTCATCTGCGTATAAATTTCATTGTTATTTGAAACATATGCAAAATGCAGATACCAGTATGCCCTAAAATTGATTAAATATCTACCTCATTAAAGTACAAAACCTACAGTATAAGAGGCCCTACTATGAGGGTTCACTTTGCATTAAGAATGCTAAACCTTGCCAGTGAAATACCATTCTGGCTCAATCCAGTTTAGCTGTACAACATCTGTATTTTAGCAGCTGGACACTTATACCACCAACACCCTCAGTAGGGTTTTCACCGAGTTTCTGCTGACAGACTAAATACGAACTGAGTCCTGCAGCAAAAGTCTGCTCACCTGGTTCACTCAGGCTATCCAAATGAGAAAGGCAAACAGAACCCAGCCTCAGGTAAAACCTTGGAGTGAAAAGCTTCATCCCATGGGCTGACATTTTTGAGATCCAAATTTGGATCAGAGTATTTCAGAACATTTTATGAATTCAAAAGTGACTTAAGGAAACATGAAACCCAACAGGCTATTAGTCCATTCTGGGGGACTATTACCTTCCAGACAATTATTTTCAACATATAATTCTGAGGTTTGGAAAACCCTTGTGCCACTTCCCATGAGGATTCACAGTCTGTTGGCCAAACGTGTCTCTGCATTGTGATACTTACAACATACACAGTAATACTGCGTTTGCTGCCCTTGACACAATACACCAGCAAGCATTTATAGACAGGAGAAAAATTTCATACCTTTGTTCTGAGACACTATTTAAAAAAAAGCAAGAATTATTTTAAAATGATGGAAAAAAATTTACATAAACACAAAAGTCTCAGGAAAAACGTTAGGTATAGTCAGTCCCATCTTGGCAAGGAAGCAAAATAGGTGAGTAGTATTCAGACATTCTGGCTGAATGGACCATTTTTTCCTGCCCTTCCCCTACAAGTTCTGGGGTGCCCAAATAGCAGGAATGGCACTTCCTGGGGTCTCTCAGTTTTCCTTGCATGCACATGCATGCAGGAAAGCCTCTAAGCATCCCAGCTTACTCTTGGAAAAAACAAAGTCATGGATGTGCTCCTTGATCAGTTTGAACAGCCTGTTCCCAGTTGCCACCTTCTTTTCAGAGGGAGAATCAGGAGGATGCAGACTGAAAGCCAGACTAACTGCTCGAGAGGTGGTGGCCTACACTTAGCTGATATTCTTCACGGCTCACTTCTGGCACCATGCACCTCATAGAATGTAAGTCCAGGAACTGCACAAGGAAAACAGGGGTCATGATCACGGAGTTTCTACCATCCAAACAACTCCAGAAGCCAACAGTCCATGCTTTATGTGCTTGAGTTACTACCTGAAAAGAAGGAGCAGGTTGCAAACTGGTTTAATTCTTTGAGCGAGCAATATGCAGCCTATGGATCACAGGCTGAGCACCCTTGCAGTCAAGAACCTCTCTAAGTGTCTTTCAGCCCTATTTTGCTACTATGTTCTGTGAGAAGCAGTACAGCTCCACATGCTGCTGCTCAAAGCAATGTCTAGAAGGTGTAAACGAGCCCTTTAGTTAAGCAAGGAATTTGGATGGGTACTTGGTCAACAGGATGAGTTACAGAGTTTTATCAGGTTTAAATCAATCCCTTTTCAACAGACCACTTAAGTATGTGATTACCTTTAAAGATGTATGTTCCTTATTAAGTTGGGGGGGTTAAGCATGCCCTTAATGATATAAGAACAATAAGAATACGCTTAGTTATTTTACAGATGGTAAGCTTCTCTAAACCAGGACCCTCATTAGTGTTCCCACTGAACTGACAAACAGACTGGTCACTTTTACTACAAGGGAAATGGGACACAGTCTTTCATAATACTTTAAGCATTAAATGCAAATGCAGTCTCCAGAAGAGAGCCACTCAAATCCGCTTGGACATCCTAGTACATCTTACTTTCTGAGCTCTGCAGGCAAATGTCTTCTGAGTGTGCAAGTGACTGTCCACATAGCTGCAGGGGCAGGATGCAAAACGTGCATTCTTGGAAGATCATTTGTAAACTTGGCATGAGGTTTGTTTTCTAGAAAGCTGTTGTGAACAATTTGTCACTGACTCCAAGTCTGACAAACAAGCGCCTTTAGGCTCATTCAGATAAAGATTAGGAATGCTTCACTGGAGCTAAGGATGAAATACAGGCTTCGAAGGCATCATTGTTACTTATGACGTCCAAAAACTCTTAAAATAACATTGACAATGCAATGTCAAGAATTCAAAAGTTATGAAATGCCAAAATTAAGGTTGCCTGTACAAACCTCGTTCAGCCCTTTTCTGAGTGCACTTCATGATACAGGTTTTCATTACGTGACCATGCACAATTCTTTTCCACCAAACTACTGCCTCATCCATTGTGAGGTAAGGGACAGCTTGAGGAAAGAATCAGGGTTGTCAAGGAGATAGCTGTCTGTAGAAATGCTCACTCATGCAGAAAACAAGCAGTTATTCAATACTTCTTTCTATTCTTCCATTCAACATGTAGCCCCAGGCTTTGTCCTATACATGGCCTTTAAACTCTTCATTTAATACAGAATCATTCATTTCCTCATAGGCATTCCTGTGGTCCTATTGGCATAGCATCCAAGTGCTTCACATAGGGTAAAGTTTGTCCTCACAACAGATACATGAGAACAGAATTAGCAGCCTCCACCTAGATAATTTTCTATTTCCTGCTACCTCTACTTTCTACTTCCCTCCCATTTTCTCCATTGAAATTCCCATCAGGTGTTCTTCCTTTTATTTGTCCTGCCTATATAGTTCAGAGACAGCACCAGCAGCAAAGAAAAGGAATTATGCAAAAAGCAAATTTCAGTTCAGATGAAAACTTCAGAGAATTTAGCTGCCTCTACTAAACATCTGTGAAGTAAAATCTTTTGACAGCCATACAGCTTGGCCAGATTTGCACAAGGAAAATGCTTGGCCAAATTTTTATAGGGATGCCAAGAGATCTCTCTCTGATATCATAACAACTCATAACAACTTCCACGTCAGATTTCAAAGGTTTGTCCAAAGCATAATTTAAAAAATATTTTTAATTTTAACAACAACAATAATGTATCTTTCTCTAATCTTACAAACAATGCAGCTGGGTTTAGCTATTCCTCCCAAACAGCTGAAGAGTGACAATGATAAAACCAACTGGTAACACAGTGTTATAATGTAAAGCTCCAGATAACACCATAGATAGTGTTACTTACTTTGCATATAATTAATGTAATGTAATGCTAGAATCACTGGCAAGTACAACATCGATATCTTCCAGGTATTTTTAACAATACCAGAATTAAAAGATGAGAAGAATTGTTTGCCTACTGGTACAGAGTAAACATTAACAGGGATAAATACTGTTACCGCTAACAGCAAAGCTCAGTATAGAGCATACTGGCAGCACTTGGGTGCAACTATGCAAAAGCTGAGCTTCGTGGAAAGCCCATAACATGCCACCTGATGCATCTCGGGCATCAGGTTAAATTGTAGAGAATATGCTACTGCGCTACTTTGTGGCTGAGGAATGTGGTTTACTTCTAGTAGAGTCTCTTTCAGCACAGCACCCTGTATGACCCTAGGGCCAAGTCCTACAGCTTCTTGAACCACACAATGGGAATCAATACCAGCTAGACATGCCTTCTTACTTTAAACAGTAACACTACATTCATATAGTAAAAGAGCAGTGGGCGCTTTCGGAAGTTAATGGAGTTACACTGGTATGAAACTAATACATTGGAAAAGACAAGCAAGACCTTCAGTCTTCCTCATCTGGAGCATAATCCTGAAAATTATACCATGTTACACGTTTTTCTCAAATTCGTGTCTTTGGGCAGACCCTCAGCTGAGATCAGTTGGAATAACTCCACAGAATGCATGTCAGATCACACTGAGTAAGGTTATGATCACAGTATGCTTGAGCTAAGTTTTCCTCAAAATAAATAGGGAAGGACCCAGCAGACTAATTCTTTATGGGTGTCCTCGGTTTTTTACTTCATTTCCCTGCACTTTGCCCCACCAGAATCTGAATCTGTTAGCCTCCCATGCATCTTATTAAGTTCATTTTTTTTCAGTCTGTTGAGATACTGGCCTGCCTGGCCTGAGGATGAGAATGGACAAGCTTTTGGTTTCTTGGTGGGTTTTGGGGGAGGGTTGTTTGTTTGATTTAAAGACTATCTTTTTTTCATGAATGCATTTCTATTAGAGTGAATGGAGTGCTACTAATTAAAAACAGTTAAAAAGTTGGAACAGATATCAGTGCAATATGTACTTAAAGCATTTGGGTTCTTCTGGGGATATCAGTTCAGATTTAAACCAATATAAATTTGGGAGTAATGTTTCTTGAATTTAAGGGTAAATAATATGGACAAGTAGGCTAAGGTACATTAGACATTGCAGTGACTCCTTGAGCTAAGGCTTTAAGAGCCATATTAAATAACATGTGCTTTGTGATACCAACAGTCTGACTCCTCTGGTTTTCACAGAGAAAACTGAGGAAGTTCACTGATAGATTTCACTTTCAGCCTTTTGTCTCTGCAGAACTTTCATTAAAAAATAAATAAGGCAAAATAGTCTAAGAATAGGGTGGTGATTCCAAGACCTCAGCGGGCTTTGTTTCCTTTCACATTTAATTTTTTTGGCCCATATAAGTTTCCCATTTTAGCACCCTAAATTAATCAAAACATCACTGGAGATAAACCTGCGTCTGATCATTTGGCAGGACTCATGACACACTTGAGAAATGGATATCAAGCAAATAAAAGGACACAAATATGAGATAGTTTGGATTGATGGGGCAATGTTTGGTTTAATTTAAGATTATAGTATGTAGTTAAAAAAAACTGGGCCCCATTGTCTCCTAAGAGGTTAAGTCCCTAATGGTGGCTCATTGACCTGGAAAAGAGAGGGGAATATCAGTGTAAAACACTACCACCCATAACACAAGGGTGCTGTTAACAGGCTGGCACGACGATGATCATATTAGCTGCAGGCACTGCCCATAACGGAGGCGGTGTACTCCATACTTTCCTTTGGGCACCTTCCAGATGTAAAATTTCTGTGGAGCACCAATGAGATCTGACAACCACCTCCTAGCAGCTGGGATTCAACTCCATCTAGCTAGGAAGCTTCACAAAGAAAATCTCATGATAGTGCTTTTTTCTGTCCTCTTCCAGCTATTTGAGTACCTACTTCTTCCCTCACACCCCAAATTTCTGGGTTGCAATGAAAATATAAAAGTCAAAAAGTACTGAATATGCCAAGAAAATATTAGAAGCTTATTAAAGCTACTGGCAAAATGGTTAGTGCTTTTCCCCTTCCTGAATATGTCAAGGAAAGGTAGTAATTTTTGACAAAGTTGCAGTAGAAAATAATGACTTTTGATCAATAACCCCCCTAATGATATTAAAAAAATAAATATTTAGCATAAAATATGTCTTTTGAGATTTAGTAAAAAATTTCCATAAAAGTAGGTATTTTCTACATAAAACCCAAGAATTCTACATGTTTTATCAAAAAAGAATCAACAGCAAATTTATGACCAATGGATACTCCTTGATGCATCTTTTTATTTTAACAGCCCAGTTTCTTTATTGTTGCTTTTCTGAGTAAATCCTTGTGGGCCACGAAGAACAGCACTTTTGTGACTCCTTTCACAGCACTGCAGAGAGTGATCCCAGAAGGCAGCCAGTGGGCCAGGAGGATATATGAAGGTTGTTATAATTCCTTAAGGCTCTGTGGCTTTATTAGGGGGGATTTCTGTCCACTGGCCTCCAAAGGCTATTCCCGAGTATGACTCTTCCACCCAGGATGTGTGCCATGTGAAGGCTTAATCCTTTAGGACAGGTGCATGCAAAGGAAAATAGGAAAACTATTTTAAATGCAAAGGAAGATGAAGCAGATAAAGCAGTGATTTTAAGTATGCTTCTCATTAGCTTCACAATTCCTTTTAAAAATTAATATGTTTATTTCTTATGCTTTCTTAGAAATGAGCATTTGAGGGGAGGACCACAGCTGAGAGACACACTGATAGTGAAGGCAGATGCTGTTACCTAAACATAGAAATCACTAAATGTTACAAAGTACCTTTCCCCACATCCCCTCTTTTAAATTGACTATGCAATCCAATTAATTTGGTTTTAGTTTATAAATCAGCCCAAGTAGCACAAGATTCCTCCCTTTCTTCCGTGTTCACTACTTTAGCAAGAAATAAGGTCCTGCACCTACGGCCACACACAGGGCAGGGATTTACATTGCAAGGCCCCAGCGCTGAACTGTGGAAAATAGTCATCAGTGGCAGGAACAGCACCTGACTTCTTGGCTTGCTCCACACACAGTTGTGCTGACAGGTCTCGAGTTGCCTTTTACAGTGTCATATGGTCAGGCTGCTAATGCAATGTCCCTTCCCACTCGTCCTCCTCCATGTCGTTTTTCTTCTCTGACTCATATTTAGCTCTAACAAAGCTGCATGCATTTACCCCTACAGACCGATGGGCCCATATCCCCTCTTTACGCTTTACAGCAATCTCAGCCAAATATGCATACTGAGGCAGCCGTCTAGGCATCCCTATACAGGATTTCCTCAAGAGGATTCTGGTACTCATCCAAAACCCAACCCAACAAAGCGATGGGCTTTCCCCCACACCTTCATATCAGAGGACCTTAATTCCAGTCCAGCATCACTGCCACTTCATTAAGCAGACAACAGAAGTGCCAAGAAAGTGGTGTCCCACCTCAGAACCCCAGTTTGTCACCACGTTAATGTGAGTCAGTGCCATTTCATATTGTTTCCACAGATCTCTAGTGTGTGAATCTGGGATATGGGCTGTAAACATAATTCACAAAGCAAGCTGAAGTTGCACTGATAAAGCATTTTTCTTGCTTGTTTAAACATTCAACACACCAAACACATAAAACATCTTGTACATGAACCTCTTCCTGTGTGGACGGACTCACTCTAGAGAATAAGCCCATTTTGTTTATGTCACATGAATGAAAATCAACACTGGATGACAATCTACTGTGGATCCATTTATAGTGATTTATTGAAGCATAGGACACTACTTTCTCAAGTTACTTGGTGTAACCCACCTGCGAGTCTGACCATCTGGTTAAATAAGGTTTTTCTAATAGATTTCATAATGTTGCTGCACTTGGTCTGTAGATATTAATGATGAATCATGGAATGGTTTGGGTTGGAAGGGACCTTAAAGATCATCTAGTTCCACCCCCCCTGCCATGGGCAGGGACACCTTCCACTAGACCAGGTTATTCAAAGCCCCATCCAACCTGGCCTTGAACACTCCCAGGGATGGGGCATCCACAACTTCTCTGGGCAACCTGTTCCAATGCCTCACCACCCTCACAGTGAAGAATTTCTTCCTTGTATCTATATTTATCTTATACTTCATCAAAAAGGAAAAAGAAGTCCAATTGCAAAATGATGTAAAGATTTCCTGACCAAAACTCTGCAGCATATCCTCTAATGTTGCAAACTGGCATGAAGCGACTTACATGGGCAAGAATCTGGTGAGCTATTTAGAAATGAATGACCGTAATTCCACAGCATCTGAAATCATTTTTCTAGAACTCAAGCAATCAGAGTTCAACAGATTGAAATGAGTATCTCACAGGCATGATGCTGCAAGATAAAAAGTATGCTGGCTGTTTTCCAACAAGGAACTTGAGCATGTGCTTATCTTTAAGCTTACGAGCAGTCACAGTGAAGTCCCATGCTTCAAGGCCAAAATTAAACATTAACTCAAGTATTTTGCTGGATCAGGGCCAATGCAATTTTAAAACTGTCAACTCCAAAAGCAGGGATTGTTTTGGGAACAGTTACTCAGGTGCACCTTGTATGAGCTCAGCTGATGGTTGCAGGAAGGGATGAAAGCACTGTTACCTTTCTGCTTTCCAGTAATCTCAGGGCCTAACAGTCTCTCATTTAAACCATGGTATAAATTAGAGCAGATTCAGGACTATGTGAGTTTATGCTGGTTAAAATTCCAGCTGGTCTGCCACTTACTGTTATGAACAACCCTAGTCTGGCAGCTGATTGCCTCCATCCCACACATGCCTAAATGGGAGGGAATCCTCAACTGCAGAGATTTTTGCAGAGCAGGACAGAGTTCTTGGTCTTGATGAGTACACAGCAAACACTAGTCAGCCGCTAGATATTCTGGATGTGTAGAGAAGCCTCAACATCCATGATGCTAATCACTCATCAGAAAGCAGTGAGAACCCCAGCTTCCTACAAATCAGGGAAAAGGAGCTTAAAGTATTACCATTTTTGTTATTTTCAGGTTTTTCATTTCATGTTCTAATAAAGGGAATGTTTTCAAGTTACTAAATGCATATTAAGATTAATAAGAGAATGTAAAATGAGCCTTATACAATGCCTTGCAAAATGTAGCATACGTATACCTTTACCTTAGTCATCCAAAATAAAAATAAAGTTCTAAAAATCTGGCACAAAACTTTAAATTAATTGTTTTGTCCATAGCTGAGTATTTTGTAGCATTAACATGCAACTTCAGCTATTAAAGTAAATCAAAGAGAGAGGAAGTAGAGATGGAAATCAGAAAGAAGAATAAGACCTGCAAAATTAAACTGTACTCCTTCACATGTGAAATTCAGTATAAAATACTTCCCTATAAATAGTTGTCAATAAACACAACTGCTGCAAATGTATTTGGTAAATGTTGAGGTCAAAGGCCTCAACTGTTTATTGCCTTGTAAACTCAAAGGCAAGTAAATTTATTGCCTGAATGAGTTTCAGAGTATTGGCCATCATAAAAACTCTGCATCCAAGGTACAAAATAGCCCATCAGCTAGCACCACAGCTATTCCACATGTAACTCAGGGGCCACTGCGTGTATCATAACTCAAAGTATCAGAAAGTATATTGTTGCCATGCTGAATATACACTGTCACAGGTTAGTGCTGAACTGTCTGTCATTACTATTAGAACCACCACTTGGTGAAATTATAAATCATTGTGCTTTTAAAAGCAATTTGCTTGCTGCACTACTGTAGCAGAAAGTAGCAGTACATTTGCCTGGCACCCTTGTGCAGTATTACATTTTCAGAAGTCCCTAACTGAAACTGGAGCAGCAATGTACTAAGCGCTGTGTAAACACAGTAAGCAGCAGCATTTACCCCAAATGTTTGTAATCTAAGTGAAAGCTTACAGACAGATGATGGGAGAAAGGAAATATTTTCCTCTGCACTTTACAGCTGGCAGAATGGATCTCAGAATTTATGTGATTTAGGTCTTGCAGACAGAAGAATATTACTTTAATGTATCTTTTTTCCTAATTTTAAAAATGTCGAAACATTTCTATAGCATGCTATAAAATCATTAGAACCACGGTTAGTGTTTAGTGCCAAATCCTATCCTCAGATCCGTTATTCATGACTATACTTCCAAGATTAATGTGTTGAGAATCTTATCGTCTTCCAGCTTCAAAACTTAAAAGGGCCAGTTCAGGAAACAAAGTGTATATATATCTGTTTTCTTGAAGAGGGTTTTATTTAGGAAAGATTATGTTTCTGTCCTCCAGAGTTAGAGCTCAGGAACTGAAGATGTTCAGTGTCCTTCTTCACATGTTCCTTTCTCAAGTAAAGTGTGACTATTAATTAATGTAAATTAACAGAGAACAGGTATGAATCTGTACAAATTAGATCAAAAGAAAATTCCAGGCTCAAGCTAATAAGGCATATAGTATAAAATATTACACAACTGGACTTTGTAATCTAGATTGTAAACTCCTCAGGGCAAGCACTGATGTTTTTCTCTCTGTATCATGGAGCATGCAGCCAGTGCTAGTAACTTTGGGGATAACTCAAATCTTTTATCCTCTTCAGTTGTGTGATCAAAAAGGAGCTGTCCGGCTGCCCAAAACTGTGCTTGCCAATTTAAATGGAACTGCATCCTGCCTTTGCTCATTGAGTGCATTCTTGAGTAGTTGATAGTATCTGCAGATAAAGTTTTGCAGAGTGTTATTTGAGAATGAAACTATTGTCAGAAAATGAAGCACCTGACTGCATCTGCCAGTCAGCAGCCTAACTATCTACACACTTCAACTGAGAACATGTACATGTAGATAGGCAAATATCAATACATGCATACACACACCACCCCCTACAGACAAGAAACCGATCAAACAATAAAACACAAACAGCAGCCACACTTTAAAACAAATAAAAAATCTACTTCCACAGATCTGCAAGTTCAAGTAAATCAGAGGTCTAAATACAAAGCATGCAGGAACATGCATAGGTACATCTCATTTACTACAGAACTATGGCACCAGTAAAGTAAGGCATGTAGATTTTTGTTTTTACTCCCGACAGATCTAACTGTTTTCCAGTATTGTTCCCACCAAAGAAAACTGTCTCAACTTTCCTCCAGCCATTCCTCTGAAACAGTGCTCCATCTGAGAAATCTACCCCAGTAAATTCCATTTGCCGCACAACCTAAATCAAAGGCACGAACACCTTGTCAAAGTCAACAAACCAACATTTAAAATGAAAGGTACTGTGCAAGGTACCATCATGCTGACTCTCCTTTTTCTATTTGTATTTGTAGCTTTTATAAATACATGATTAATCCAAAGCATACATAGCATATGACAAGCATAATACTGTGATATGGTTACGTATGAGTGGGCAAATCAGAAAATTTAACACATTTTTCCATGTTCCCATAACAGCTTTATCTTGTGATGCTGATACACAGGAGGCCAAATGCAGAACACTTATGACTGAAGCCTTCACTGGAGTAAACTGTTTCCATCTCCAAGAAATTCAGCGGGAACTCTGTGCCTCTGTTGTCAAAAGGAAACGAAAATGGAAGAGATATCTCCAATTGTTAACTAGCAGCATCTTGTTGCCTGTCACTAGGAAAGGCAAAACACAAAGATGCACAGGGATAGCTTAGAGCCCTCCAGACTCAGTGCAGGAAACCAAAGTAGACAGAGAGAAATGTTTTTCTACTACCTGCAGCTGAGCAGGTAGTTGCCCTCAAGTCTAGCACAGAGGCGCATCAGCTTATGTTTGCATGGCAGTATGCAATACAAATATCAGCCTTGATTTAGAGAATCCATCACATCTATAGGATATGATGTAAGCAGTTCCATAGGTTTGCTGGTTTTGCTTATAAAACACATGGCTCTTTTCCACACCAGGACCACTTAACCCCCCCACTGCTGACAATTTATCACTTACAGGCATTGACTTCTTGGAGGAAAGGCTAAGAAAGCAGTACCTCCCTCCTTAATTAGTAATACTTAACAGAGGTTTACTCAGGACAGAGCATATTCCTTGGGTTATATGGCAAAGGCATAGCCACAGGGCAGCATATTGCCCCAGTCCACAACACAGTTGGATCCAGCCTTGAACTGTAACTCCTCATTAGACTTCATTGTCTCACTGCCCTCAGCCACAAGTGTATAACCCATCACTCTGCCTTTGCCTTCCCTCAAGAAGAGTAACAACCTCATACCCACACAAACCAGCCTTTTAGTTTGCTATGAAAAGAGGGGTTTTTATTAAAAACACACCTATTTTTTATCCTGGATGAAATTCCCCATTAATTTGTGCTGTGTTGTCCAGCAAAAACCAAGCTACTCTACAAAAGAATTTATTCTCATGCCTGTGCTTGGTATTTGATGCCAAATGGAGAATTAGTGCCTCAACATCAATCTCTTCATTCCAAATCATGAGCGGAAAATAGCAGATGATGGGAGTAAAATCAGAACAAAGATAATAGTTATACCAGCTCCACTAAGGTTAATGGGACTATTCAGTAGAATGGCTAAGGTGAAGGAGAAATAGAGTCCAAATCACCACAGGGAGAAAACAAGCCAAACGATAATAATGCACAAATATTAAATATAAAACACTTTCAGGTACTTCTGTCTTGTAAGTCTCTTTAGTAACAGTTAGTGGAATAGCAAATAAGTGATACTCCATTACCCGCCAGCACACTTTCACTCAAGAAACAATGCAGCCATGAACTTTTCTTGGCATAACATGGGATATGAATGGGGTACTGTTGCTTAATCATTCTCCTAAATGTTTATAGGATGGAAATAAGATCTTAATGTAACTAGAGGGGCCACAGGAGGGACACTTTAAAGGCCAAGCTACCATGTGTGTCAATAGCCAGGGCTCAGTAACGTCTGGTTTAATTCATTTTTTGAGCTGTTTACTAACGGGAGACTAGGTGTTATTTCCCCTTTGAGATGGGAAATGCCTTTAATTGATGCTGATGCATCTCCCTCATGCCAAATGGGCACTCATGAGACACTATGAAAACCACTTAAGCAGCTGTGGTAGAAACAGGGGCTAGGATTTGCCTATGGTGTCTCTTCAGATTGCAGGCCCTTGGAACAAAGGCTATCTCTTACTGTGCATGACAGTATAGCGTTTGGTGCTACAGAGCTTGAATTCGGGCAAGGTTTCTCAATGTTTCTAGAACACAAATGTATAAGAAGATTGTTATTTCCAAAATCTATACCCTTCTTTGAACAAAGGGAATGTATCACTTCAGCATCATATTTTCCAAAATATCTTCAAGGACAAGGTATAGCCTTTAAGGAACTCTGCCCACCAATCATTTTTAGAAATGCAATTTTTAAAAAAAATCAACTGTTAGCTATACTGTTTTGGGGAGAACTTCTGATTGGTTGAACTCAGTTTGTTTTCCAAAAATTAGTTACACATTAGCGAAGCTACTCATGAATAAATTTTCAGAAGAAACTGGGGTTTTTTACATCCATGTTTGGCTTTGTAATCACAAAAAGAAAAAGCAGAAACGATTCAAGGCTATTAGAGAAAAATCAAACTTTCCTCAGATCATCTGTATCAGCAAACAAGTTTAATGCGCAGCTGCAGATAGGCTATGTAGATAGGCTCTTTGTGCATTCGCTCAAAACATCAAACCACATGAATAGCCATACAAACATGCCAGAAAAGGTCATTTGAAAATCATTATGCATTCATTTCTAAAAGTAACACCTTGTGGCCCCCACTGTGAATGTGGCTGTACTGCAGCCATTTCCTTTTATGTCAGGAATTTTTTTTGGAAGTTTGGCATAAGAATCACAGTAATTTTTTTTTTAAGAAAAATTTCAGATTCCACAGCAGGTCCTTGAAAACAGCAGTGTAATGCAAGTCTTCAGATTTTTATCATTTGCAACCCAATTTCAATGTTGCCTTACATCACAATAAAATTCCTTCAAAGCTAATTTCAGTCTGGTCCCAAGAGAGCATTTGTCTGTATCATGAAAACCAGTATTTAATTTAACACTATTACATACACATGCTAGTGCAGTCGGATGCCCAACTGGAATAGCAGAGTTAAGACAGGTCAGGATGAAGGTGCACTGGTGGGGCTTGGCAGGGAACCTGCTTTTAGTGCTTTTGGCTCTAGCTGAGAACATCAGTTTCTCATTGGTGAGTTCTGAAAACAAAATCCTTTCCAAAGAAAAAAGAAAAGAAATAAAGAAATCCCTTCACAAATTCTACTTCGGGCAATTGTGTATCAGTGTCATAACTTAAAATCAACAAACCATACAAAGGAGGTGAATCAAAGTTAAACACATCTGTGGACATTACATTCTTTGATTCTATTTCTTACACCTACTTTTCAAAAGAGACTTCTGATGCACCGGACTCAGCTGGCAGAAGCATTTTATTCAAGTTGTCCCAGCCAGTTCTCCTCCACAGGTATTAACTCCCCCTGGGGAATGCAGGCACAGAGGTAATAAACATATTCATTTCATTACAACATCTTAAAAAATGTAAAAATTCTAAAAAACCAACTGTAAGCTGACCTCCAGCCAAAGTACACATTAATTATACAGCTTAAGTCAGGCGGATGCTCAAGGAAAAGAGATATAATGTTACACCCAGCTGGATACTTTGTAGTTAGCACAAATGTAATATAAAGCGTACCAGAGTTTGTCAAGTGTCTGTCTGGATTTTCAGTTTTCATTAGTACTATAATTAAAACCACATTTTCAGCTATATTACCTATAACAAGAAAGGAATGAGAAATGAGGTTGTCAAGGTCAGTCCCTTTCTGCTCTTTATACTGAGTATCTGCAGGCCACAAGTTGTTGAATTTGGTGTAAACCAGAGTAATAGGATGGAATGTCACGTTACAACCAAACCTTTGTGGTTGAAAAGACAAACTTATGAGGTCACTTCCTTTTAATCACCAATGGAGCATATTTATGAACAGTCATATAAGTCAGGAAGACAGGCAGGCAGATGACAGACAGACTGACAGATATATAGAAATACAAACACCCTAAACACAGATACCACAGAGCTGATGCACAGAAACATTCCTTTTCAGAAAGCTGCCCTTGATCTTATGCTGTCATAGTCCTTTCCATTTATAAATGACACCACTGTAAACGCTTTTTATGCCCTTTCTATGGCTTGTCACAGAGGACACAGCAAAGATTAGGAAAATATGAACAATGGATAACTTGGACAAGAACAAGATAAGAAGATTTAGACCCCGATTCGTATTTTTAACACTTTCAGAGAGCTCACAATTTTGCTTAAGACCTATAAAGCACAGTGACCAGGTAGCAGATAGTAGACTTCCTAGCAGAAGGACATATTGTTTCAATCATTATAGTGGATGCCTTCATTAGAGATTGGTGGTGAAAAGCAGCATAGCTTCATACATGAAGTCAGCAGAGGTCAGCACCTTACTAAGGACCTGATCCATAAATTTCAGTATTAAAAGTGCGATTTTTTCATATACAAGTGCAAATAAGTACTTGAGGTAATGAAGGCACCAGTGAATGCAAATGAGATTTCCTAGGTGAGCATGCAGTCTAGAAAGCAAAAATGGTTTTAGCTTTCAGAAAACCTGGGGGGGGAGAGGGGGGGAAGCAAAGCAGCTGATCAGTCATGTTAAATATAAATGACAGTTTATTTGTGATACTAAAAAGGGATTTTAGCTTCATTTAAAAAAACCTGCTATGAAGGAGATGAGTGAACTCTTACGACACTGAAAGACTTAAAAATGATACCCCAAGAGATAACATTCTGAGAATAAAGTGAAAGAGCTCATATAAAATACAAAAGGTGTGTTGTAAAGAAGGATCAGAAGGGCAGACTTTGAGCTTCATCTAGTCATAAATCAAAAGCTTGTTCTCCATCATTCTTGTCTATGAGGTCAGCTTTGATTCCCAAGCTACAATTCCCAAAGGATGGAGGTATTTCTATTGGCAAGTATGTGTCTGTCTTCCCCCAGGCTGGCTCTGCCAGCCCTGCTGTCACCATGGACTGTCATTATCTCAATCTCTTTACTGCCCAGGATTGTTCCATCCTGGAGCCATAGGGAACTATTGCAGGGCTGTGAGAGGAAAACCCAGTTGGAAGACTAAGGGTATTTGCAACAGATTAATTGATAAAGAAGTTTATCAAGACAGGCCATCTACAACAGTTCAGTCATGCTCCTTCATAGTGGCCAAATGCTTAACATACTGGTCTCCAGGTGACATGTTAGGAATACAAAATGTTATACACAAATATAAAACCTCTACCACCAAAAAAATATTCAGAAGAACAACTCTCTACCCAGTCACATGCTTCATTTTTTTTTCGTCTGAGTAACTTAAGCATTAATCTCTTAGCTGTTACTCATGCAGACTGTCCATGCTCATAAGAATAGCCTGTGTAAACAGAAATACCCACCTGAATACTAGAGGCTGGCTTAACACCTCAATTTGCAGTCAGCCATCTCCATGTATACAGATAAAGGGCAGACACTCTCCATACAGAAATGTTTACAAAATATATTTAGAATGTTGTTTCCCTGATTTTCATGTCACACACTAAATCAAATAATAATTATCAGCTTTATCTACATTTCATGAATCAAAATGTTTCAATATTTTTTTATCCTAAGATGAAGAAAAATGTTAATACCAGAATACTTCTTGGGTATTACTCAATTACGGCAGACTTTTACAGTGTTCTTGCACAGTTGATTCTATTATTTGCTCCATTAGTATTATAATGGTTTTACTTCAGTAATTCTCACTTTAATAGAGAAATGTTGCTGTGTGGCATAAAACCTGATAGATACTGCAAGTATCTTTAACAAAGGTAACATTTACAGAGAATAATACAGACATCTGATCCTATATGTTTCAGGAGATAAAAACCTTCATTCTTTCGGCCACAATTTGTAAAGGCAAGGCATTGATAGGTGTAAAATCTAAATTTTTAAGACAAGATCGCCCTCTACTGCTTAGGAGAAAGTAAAACTAGGGAGTATCATCCTTACCTGTATGAAGTCTTTACACAACTGAGATGTGAAGCTGCTGGCCCAGAGATGCTTTGCAAACCTTGGTGGCTTCGCAGCCTGGGAATTGTTCCCTCCCTCACAAGCATACCGCTGAGTGAACTCAGTGACTGCAGAGCAATAACTCCACGGCAAGATGCTGCTAAGGACGAGAGGAAGATTATTTACACATCCTCTCCTCTCTCTGAAATTGGTACGCAACTCCCTCGAGTGCAGGGAAGTTGATGTAGGATCATTTGCATGGTACGCTTGCCCTTTGCTGCACATAGGCCTTGCTTTTCCCCAAGCTGGTATTCAGTGCGTTCCAGACTCGTATGAAATGATATGGATTGCTCAATAGGATAACATCCTTAAATAAGTATCAAATATCGCAAAGTGTCTTTACCTTAAGTGCTCTAAACTTGCTTACAAACAATAAGCCCATAAATCCAAAATCATATGGTGGAATGAGAAGACACATTAAGCCAACAATGGGACTAGGTCAAAACCATTCTTGTAACCAACAGAATTGCATCAAAAGAGTGCAATTTCTTGATTCTTTCAAAAAACTATTAACAGATCTTTGAGGCCTGATTTCCCTCTATAAAAGCAGTGTTTACTCTTTGCCATTATAGCTTACTTACCCAAGTGCCTATTATTTCTATTTTTATTATAGCTTCAACCAATTTAATATGGCAGTCAGGCCCACATAAGTCTCTTGGATCCTTGTTAGTACTCTTCTAAAAGCAGGCTTAGTGTTTGTCACCTGCCATCCCAGTGATCTCAATTCCATTTCAAGAGAGAAAGGAGCAGCATACCAGAGCAGTTCGGTGACCTCATTATCCGATGCCTTTGAAATTCTTGAGTGAATGAACACCTGCTGCTGCTAGCCATTTATTCTTCATTTTCATTGTGTTGGTGGTTTCCTTTTTTTTAAAAAAACAACTCTTCTACTGACACTATAATTTGAGGCAGTTCCTCAGAGACATCTTGAGTAAAGAAAGACTGTAGTCTTGGAAGATCCCTAAACTACTCTGTGAAGAACATTGATTCAAATAATTCATTTAATCTTCAACTGCAACCTTATCTTCATTAAGGATTCCTCTTACACCACTGTCAATAGGCCATAAAAATTCCCTGGCAGGTTCTGCTTCCAATATGACTGGAAAAAGCATATTAGTAGTTTTCTATCTCCAGGGAGTTAGATCCTCAAAATCTTTTTAGCTGTGTCACTATCACCTTACATTTAACTTGGGTTTTTTATTCCTTTAATCTAAATATGACAGCACCTTTGATGGATGTCTATTAACTTCCAATAGTGTTCTATACTGCTTAAGTAATCCATCTTTTTTCTTTTGTTGTTCTTGTTCTTCAGATATTTCCTTACTACATAGACTCCGTGAAGCCTGCACCATGGGACCTGGAAGATGACACTTCCAGGTAAATTTTGCTGAGTTTTCCTGCAGTCTTTTCTATCTAACTGCTAATCAAACCTAAGCCTAGTTAAAAAAATGTGAGTTGCACTGAAACCCAGCTTCATGCTGAGGGGAAGGACTAAATACATTCCAAGTGAATTGCAAATTACTGTGTATAGGATTTGGGTTTAAAAAAAAATATAACTAGGAGATTGCAAAACCTGCCTCCCCAGAAGTTTACTATTGAGCTAATATCAATGCTTTCATAAAGCATTGGACACAGCTGGAGATGGAACTTCAGACAGGCTGGACGAAGTGCTTGGGTGATGCGGTTTGCTTACGGATATTGCAATCACCACATTTTGAGCCAGGATGATTCTCTCTGAAGTGAAATGAGTAGACACCCAGCAAAACAAATGACATACCTGCTGGCAGTGTGTAGGTATAATTCATCCAGTCATTTTCCTTCCATTGCACAAGCTTCTGGCTTGTATGGCACTTTGATCTCTCTGCCATCACCACCCAAATTCAGCTCCTGATCACTGCCATCTTTTTGCCTATTTACAATCTTTAACAATACTATGGAGGTGGCTCAGTGAAATTCATTAGCTTGTGTTATACAGGAGGTTTAATGAGATAATTTGATAACCCTATTGCTCTTAGATTCCCAAATATAAAAGTAAGATTCAGGAGCCAAAAAGGACTTCCTACTTCTGACAAATCTTACTGGGCCAGCTGGGCAACCTAACTTCTTTTTGATCAAACTCCAATTTTTAATTAACTGAAGAAATTTCCCAAACTATTCAGGGAACACTTCTGACTATTTTTTTCACTAACAACTTAAGATGAGTGAATGGAAAAAACCAGATGCATTTCAAAATCTTCAAAATAAAATTCCTTTCTACTTTATTTTTCAAAAAATTGCATTTTTATTTTTGGACCCAGTCCAGTAACTTCTATCCACTAACATTCTCAGGGCAAACTCTTCTTTGCAACATACGGTTTAAGGGAACAGGCTAAGATGAATGACTACAGAACTAAGAAAAGAAAGAATCCTCTGACTTTGCATCCAATGCTTTAACCCCTGTTTCTTACAGTCACTACACATATCCACAGACACAAAGAGCAAGAGACAGCAATATATTTTAGTCACCTGAAGATACAGATACTAATCCCTGGCACTGACTTCAACAACATCCCCCCTTCATTCCTGCCCTCCCAGCGTGAGTACCTTGAAATCAGGTTTTACGGCTTGCGGGAAGTAACTATTGTTAATATCGCACTTTTCTACTCCAAGTTACATTTTGATAGCTTAGAACCATTCCTTGGGCTGAAAAATCTGGACTATGAATGTTTAAGTATCTCATAAGTCACCCCAATTGATGAGATTGTAGCTAATTTTCACTACAACTCTCTGAAAAACAGGAAAAATTGAGAAAGAAAACATGTAAATTTATTCAGCCCTGTGCTCTGATAATATTTCCATTGACTAGCATGTAAACGGAAAAAAAAAAAAAGATTCACTATGCCAGAACCTTCAAAAACTTTCCTGGACTATCAAGCTTTAAACATAATTTAAACATATGTCCATTTATTAAATATTTGGTTTAGTTCCTTTACCTTCATTATGGTTCATGAAATTATTTCACAGGCACTCACTCAAAACTTCACCTCCTGCTGTTTTCACAATGACTGAAGTAATAATTCAGCTGTCTGTTTGGGACTTGATATCATCTCTACTGCTAAAACCTGTGCTGTCATAGACCAAATATTTAATATTATTGAAAAGACAATGTCTGGAAGAGCAAGCCAGAAACACACACAAGCCCTAGCCCCACTCTAGCCTTCCTATGAGCAATTTGGTAAGTGCAATGAAAAAGAACAAATTCACCTACATACAATATTTTCCATTTCATCTTTGTTACCATAAAGGAAGTATACATTTTAAAAGTCCAATTTTATATTAGCTGGATCGATATTAAATAGGAACAAATTACCTACGAAGCTGATAAAAGGAAATAGAAATAATGTTTCCAAGGGAGAGTATGATCTCCAGTTAGTGTAAACCAGGACAGCCACCAAATGTGGCAACCTTATCAGTTGAAGACTTGGCCTTCCAAGTTCTTTTTGCTCTTTCACACTTCCCTTCTTTCCTACTGTTACTGCCATGCCCTGTTTTGATTGTTGCTTTGAAAGTTCACATTCATTGAAAACCACAAATACAGAAAAAAAATTTTGATAAGAATCCAAATCATTTTGCTTGCAAACAGAACGTCCACCCTTCAAAAGTTTTACAGTGATTATTGTTAGACATTAAGGGATATGATAATAAAGAACAAGTCGGTCCCATGAGGAAAAGAACAAGTTCTATATGGCCACATATAACTTGGAATAAAAATTACTCATATCATATGTCAAGCCAATGACTGACTTTTGATGCTCAGCTCAACAGGCAACATCGTATTTGTTGCAAATATGACTTTATCCCTTGTAAATCAAGTAACTGCACATGCAAGTATGCTGCTGCATAAACAGTGCAATACAGATATCCACAAATGACCTGCTTTGGAGCAGTAAGACACAACTGTTGCAGTCGCATCTGCTGTATTGTTGCCATGAACTGTGATTATTACTTGTATTCTGGCAGGGCTCATATAGACAAGTTATAATCAAACCACACTGTGCTAAAAACTAAGTTAAAAATATTTTTTGTTTTTACTCCATTTAATGGAGTAATTTCTGAAATACAAAAGGAATCACACAGTAGGGAAAATCTTGCTTTTAAATACAGACCACTGTAGAAAGAACAAGTCACAGAAACAAACAAAACAAAAAGTACCAATACAGAGACTTTCTTTACCACATTAGGTATAACTTCTGTGTATTTAACACAAACAGAAAAAATAATAAAAATACATATATAAAAATGAGAAAACTGTGATGAAAGAAGGGCAGACAAGAAACATGGACCATCTCATGTCAACTGCACAGGATGGCACAATTCTTAACTCCAAAAAGCACTAGACCTTCTTTGTAGCTATTAAAGGCTTCACATTTCAATCCAGAATAAACAGGGATTTGTTGAAGACTGCAAGTCAAAATATCCCGATCCCAGTGACACTTATGTCATTAGTCTTAATAAAAGCAGGGCTGCACCCTGCCTAGAAATGTAGAAGTTCATCTCCACTAACAATTGCCAGTAACCATTACAATACTGCACAGAATACTACTTTATTTACCTACAACACTGGTTTTCATCACCAGCTTTAGGGCCAAATCTCAGTTCTGGTTTTAATTCAATAGACAAATGGATTTATAGGGCTAGACAGAGCTTAAGCCCCTCTGTCTTTCTTTCAACTCTTAACTCCATGGTACTATCCTGGCAAAACAGTCCATAAATCCAGTTCTATGGCAGCAGCAGCAGCATATAAGACTATATTCTCAAGTAAGTCACTCTGCAAGTCAACAGCTGTTCTCAGTAGGCAGGGTGGTTTTGTTCAGAGCTACAGAGAAATTACAGTTCTGAAGCCTTATTGACAGAAAAGACAGCCAATCCATGAGCTTTATGTTTCCAGGAAGCTGTCTGCCACAAATGTATTTGGGTTGTGATGGAAAGCAATGAAAACCCACATGCACATGAAAAAAAAAAAAGTTCCCTCAAAAAATTTGGAGTACGAGAGCAGTTCCTTGTTGTTCTGAAATAACACACCTTGCAAAGAATCTGCCTTCAGCAAACACTTTGGCTTGGAGCAGACAATCACCATTCACAAATATTTCTGTCCGTGTTTTATTGGCACAGTTTTAGAAAAAAACCCTAACAAAACAAACTCAAGCGTAGCTGAAGATCTAAGTAATGATGTGGAAAATACACAGAATCTCCCAAAATTGTGCTTGCAATTCTAAAGTTTTCTTTTGTGTCTCAAGTTAGAACTGTTTCTCCAAACATTACACAATTTCATCTCACGTAACAAGAATTTTCCATTCATATCCTCATTGTGAGGTGCAATGTAAAGCTTATAATGTAGTGGTTCAGTTTTCCACAAACATACAATTTAAAGTGAAGGGGGGGGAAGAGAAGATGCTTGAAAATGTTGAAACTCTGTTCCACCTATTATTTTTTCCCTCCAAAAACAACAATCTCAAAAATTGAAATGATGCCCTGTGGGATCTTCTGGTGATATCACCAGTGGAGTGCTCCCAAAGACATTACAGTGTATCTCTTGGAACACTACATATATTAATTAGTCTTACTAAAACGCAACTTCCAGAAACTGAGATATGAAATGAGAGGTGACTAACAAGTCTTTGGCATTACATATGGTTGTTTGGAATAATCAGTTACCAATGACCTTAAAATTATTTTGATGGTTTTGACATTTCAGATCTCATTTTGGCTCCTTGCAGGAAAAGAACATAGCTTGTTTGTTAAAGGTTTATGTTTGAATGAGATACATGCTGAGACTATATATCATCAAGTTCCTTCACTCCTCCTTTCACACTAGTCCCTGGGTGTCTCCACTGCGTACACACTAGTTTGCTCCTAGGCTTTTACCTGAAGTAAATCAATTATTTATTTTGTCCAGGAAACCTGAGTGTAGAATAGCAGATAGAAGATACTACATATATGAACCACTCCACAGTCCCCAGGGATGAGGGCTCTTCCCCTGACCCAAGGACAGCAAAACCAGGTTAGGCTTAACTGTATTTGTCTGGCAATCAGAATTTTAACACTTTACCGCTACGACAAGCTATAACTCATGGTATAAAGATCTTCCCTTTGTCTTTGGTTTGGTGTACACAGACACAAGAGCCAGGCGTAACCAGAGTAACATTCAAAAGCCAGCTGGGCTCTCAGGAGCTTGACTGTTTGCTGAGAAATGAGAAATAAAAATGACCTGGAACCCAGATAGGTTTGTAGAGGATTGCTTTCACAGGAGTCACAATCGGGTCCATGAGAAAATTCTTAGCTAACCCACTAGACCTGTCTGGGTTTTCATACACCATTTTCTTACATTACAAATTTTGTATACAGATTTTGCTGCCAGACCACAAACCCATTCTACATACATGTATTTAAAGCCTGGGACATCGGGCTGCTTGGAAAATCTTGCTGTTTGACCCCCCTCACTGTAAATTATTTTTAGTGTCTCTGGGAGGGTATTTATTATTGTATTAGAGGCATAAGTGTCTTACGTCACGTAACATAAGCGTTATTATCTCTCTCTCTCAACGACAACAAAAAAAGCCAACCAAAAAACCATAACCCCAAGCAGCTACCATGTAAGCACAAACTTACCACCCATATTTTTATTGATTGTTGTTGTCAACACTCGCTGTAAGCAATTCTTATATGAAGTAGAGACTTCCCATATTCTCACTTTTGTCCATTGTCTCTTCTTTTTCTGCTACGCATCTCTAAGAAGAGTCTGGCTCTGCCTTTTTTAGACCCTCCCATTAGGTATTTGTAGACAGCAGTTCCTGGCCCAACCATTTATCTAAAAGCCCAATTAAAATTCTGGTTAAATCATACCTTCTTCATAACCCTCTCTCACCAATGAAATAAATCTTCCAAACTATGTATTTCAGCCCATGCTCATGGCTATTTTTCTTCACTTTGCACAGACCTTCAATCTATAAACTGACAAAAATTTCCAGAAGGTAAAGCCTTGATGTTGATGTGTTCCTTTTTATATGCCAAAAGGACAATTTCTTGCAGACCAACTCCTGTTAGTCTTTCCTATAAAATACATCACAGCCAAGCTGATCTAGAAGCTTTAGCACATTACAATTTGATGTGCTGGGCAACAGCTCAATTTAAGAAATAAGCAGACAACCATAGCAGGTAGTCAGCTAATAAACATAGTATTTGTCATTTAATGCTGCAAGATGCCTGGGGTAAGAAGGAACCTCACAGGACCTCCTCAGGTTTGGTTTGGGGTTTTTTTCCAACCTCTTCCCTACATTTACTTCAGATTTCACACTTATATACTATACCTATTCATTTCTGCCACAACAGACCAAGCTCTAGCCTCACATTTTGCAGATCCCTTGGCATTACCAGCTGTTATCACCATTTTAGATTCCATGTAATAAAATTATTTCTACCACGTGAAGGCACCCAAGCTCCAGAGAATTCCTTTGATCTTTTCAAAGAACAACAAGGAGCGTTATCATTGTTGTTATTTTTTTGTATTTATCAGTCTTATGTCACTGCTTCCATAAAGATATAATCCTTAGAGTTAAAATCTGCAATACCTTTCACATGAATAGGTAAAATCAATCATGGGGGAAAAAAATATGGCAAATTTCACATCTATATCAGACAGTATGAGTGTTGCACATAATCTCCAAGGGGACCAGAGCTAACAAGATGGTGAACAGAAGCAAACAACACACCTGTTCCTTCAAGCAGGGGCTATAGGAGTTAATAAAACGATGTTTGCAGCTACAGTGGCTGGGTGTCCTCATGTTGCCTCAATTCTTAGGCTGTATTTCTTTCCATTTCTCATCTTAGTCGGCAACATCTGCATTGTTTTAATTCTCCATTATGCTCAGTAATGTAATTTTTGTACATCTGCTATCATATTCCGGGTTTTAATAAACTGGTTTTCTCCTTGATCCTCTCATCATCTGTTTCTTCATTCCCTGAACTTACCCTAAATCCTGTGGTACTAAGCAATTTGCTTCTACAATCCTTCTCAGGCAGGTTTCATTAAAACCTCCAGCTGTGGAACTAATGTTTCTAATGTAGAACTAAAATCTAAAATCTCCACACCTGGAGATCTTGCACTGGCCCTACCGGGAATCCCACCAAACTCAAACCACTTAAGGAATTTGTACACAGCCATACTTTTGACTTCAAACAACATCTTTGAAAGTCTCCATGACGCTATCCTCCACACTGACACCAAAAATCACTGTTTGTGCCTGGCTCCTTCACAACGTAGTTCTACACGTTACAAACTCCTATTAAATCACTTTTGCTAATACCTTTGACGGTGATTCTTTAAGCAGTCCAAACCACTTATTCGCGACAATGCCCCATCCCTGGAAGTGTTCAAGGCCGGGTTCGATGGAACTTTGAGCAACCTGGTCTAGCTGAAGATGTCCCTGCCTGCAGTAGGGGGGTTGGAACTAGATGATCTTTCAGGTCCCTTCCAACCCAAACCATTCCATCATTTACCTCAGGAGCAGCATCCCAGATGGGAAGGGCTGGGGCAATTTGGAAGCAATGTATAATAAGCCAGTGAAAGCGTACTTCCATCCCTTTTTCAGTCAGAAATGCGAAGCCGGCTCTAAAAAGGAATTAAGGGCAGGGGTAGCTGCCGGCACAGCCGCCCGGCCCCTGACAGAGCCCTCACAGCGCCCCACCCCCAACGGCCACCCGGGGCTCGAGACACAGCCCCTTCCCGCCTCACCGCCTCAGCCAATCAGCGCAAAGATCACCGCCGCCGGCTTTTTTTTTTTTTTTTTTAAAAAACCCCGCCTCTCCTTCGCTGCTCACCAATCAGAATGCTCCTCTCGTGAAGCCGTAAGGAAAGCGGCTTGGCTTTTTACGCATCCGGCGGGAGGCAGCTTCCCATTGGACGAAAGAAGGGAAGGGTTCGACCAATGAGGTGACCCGGATGGGCGGGTACAGTTCAAACCGTCGGCGGTCGCGGAGCAGCGCCATGGTGAAGCCGGTGAGGGACGGGGACGGGACCGGGACCGGGACCGGGACCGGGACCTCCTCAGCTGAGGGGGCAGGGCGGGCTCCGGCCCCCAGGTGAGTTCTTCGCTCTTCTCCCGCCGCAGCCCTCCGCGATGCAAGCGGGTGACTTCGACTCCTCTGACGAAGAAGCCGCCGAGGAGGAGGACCCGAGGCCGTTCCCCATCTCCTGGTGAGACGCGACCCGGGCGTCTTTTCCCTCAGAATCTACAGGGGAGTTTGCATTAAATCCCTCTCCTGTGAAACGGGACTTTTTTTTGCCCTGAAGGGAAGCCGTGCCGGAGCCCTGGTGACCTGCCAGAGCGAGGACAGAGGTTGTGGTGGGCCTGACAGGTGCCCCTGAAAAGGGATTACGTTGGTGCTGGTGAACCGTCAGTGGATGTGGGGCCAGGTCTGCTTTTGAAAGCTTTTACCTAGTCACTGTTGGTTGTGCTAACCCGAGCGTCTCGGTGCTCGGGTGGGGATTTGTCAACGCTTTCCGTCCCCCTCTTGGGCAGGGGCGTGTGATGAAGTACACTACCAAACGTGTGATTCCCTTGCCTCATGTTGTAGCAATAACACTTGAATACTTAAGGTTTATTCTTAAAACTGAATTATAGGCAGGTAACTCTTCTCACAATCCCACAGAAAAGGAATGTCTAGCAGTGAGTTATCTCTATTTGAATAATCAAAATATTCTGTTCTGATTTTTTAATTATACTTTTTATTTCCTGGTAGGTTGTCTTTGTCTCCTTTCTACTCTTCTGAGTCCCTGGGATTATGTTCCCTTCCAGGTAAGAAGCGTTCACTGAAATTTACAGGCATGTTTGGAGCTGAAGAGAGGTAACATCTTGTACCCCAAAATTCTGTGTTCCATTTACTGGGTGGGGTGGCTTGTTTTGTAATCTACCACTGGAATAATTGTTTTGGAAATACCAAAGCTAATGTAGAGAATATCCTAACGCAAGATCATATGGCATAGTGGTAAGAAAACAGTGGCCATCTTCCATTGTCAGTTAAAATATTTGGCTCTTTAGCCGGGCTTACTATTTATAACAAGCAACAACATAACTGAAACCAGACTGCTTTAACAAATAATTCCTTTATAAGATATATTGGGCTCAGATTATACTCACTCACTGTGCTGACAGTCCTGTACTGCTCTCCCTTAGCATCTGGGTTGCACTACCATGGCCATGGTATAAAAATAAACATATAAGCTTTCTCTGTCTTTTTAACTACCAAAACTGCAGCCATGGTGAATCTCCTTTGGTCACAAAAGAGATGGAACTGCTGGTGAACTTTGCCTACTTCATTTAAAACAGTTACTTGATTTTCATTAGCCAACTCTGAGAAATACAAGCTTGGGACTAATACTACACTAAAGAACTAAAAAAACAAGTGTTGAATAATATTTGGATTTAAGGCATCTTGAAGTGGATGATGGCCAGTGCTGATGAAAATCCCACTATCACTCGAACGCCAGTTAACATATGTATGCAAAAAAATAGCTGCATTTTGTGGTTTTAGCTACCTGAGCTGTTCTTGTAATAGCTGTTTAGTCTTCAGATGCTACCCTCCAGTGGTAGCCCTGCCGATACAGCTCTTGGTCTGCAGGATTCTGCTGTCATGCTTTCAAAAGGTGTTTCAGGATATGCAGAATCCTGACTGTTGTCAGGGCAGGTGTAGATTGTGTGCCTATGGGGCTGTGAGTGAAGGAGGGGAGACAGAGGGAGGACACAGTGCAAATATTTTAAGCAATTACATCTCACAAACCAAACAATAGCTGTGAATATCACAGAGCAGTATTCTGTAGGGGCTGCAAAAATGCCTTGGTAGCATGATAAGAGGAAAAAATGGAAGTGGCGATATGCTGAAGATTGAATGGTAAGGAGGACTTTTAATGTGATTTGTGCTGAGTATTACAGAAGAGGGAACTTCCTTTCCCACTCATCAACCAGACAAGTATTAAGTGATCTCTATCCAGCCCTTTTATTTGTTGGATTTTCTTGGTTTGTGGGTTTTTTCTAAGCTGTATCCTGATTTATAATATCCAAAACTTTTCATCTGCAAAATGCACAGCAGCTTAAAACCTTGGGCAGATTTTTTTTAATCCTATTACATTACAGTATTAAGCAGATAATGGTGTTTAAACTGTCTTCTGCGCTAGTGATCTATTTGCAAAAATAAGAACTGTTTTATTTGGGGTGTGGCTTTGTTGCTAGCTTTGGTTTTGGGGGGAGGTTGTCTGTGCTCTATTCATCAGCTGTAGCAGCCATTCCATAAATGTCACTTACCTGGAGTGGTAATTGTTATTCATAATTTCTTCTAGGTTGCAGGTTTAAGGATGTTAGAAGAAATCTTCAGAAAGATATAGGTGAGTCTTCTGGCCAGTGTATAAGTGCCTCTTGTTTTCATGTAATGGGCAAGAACAATGTGCAGGTAAACTGAAAGCATACATTACTGAGAAGCTAGGGGTTTACTTTGTCTTGGAAGACTACTGGAGTTGCTGTTTATCAAATCTGGGCATAAGGATCCAGACGCCAGGTATCTAAAATAGTGGTGTTTTATTCATACTTTTACAATGGATGCTATAATTGTCCATGTGCATGCCATGATGTTAGAATGCAGGGCAGTTCTTTACAAAATCTTGCTGGGAGTATGTCTGACAGCAATGTCTTTCTGAGTTTTGGTAATACTGTGCTTGAAGATGCAGCAAATAGCTTAGCACAATCAGTGTTATGGGTACTAGATATCACTTTCGAGTGTGCAGTGCGGCTTTCTTTGTGGCTTGTGTATTCAAATACTGAATAAGTAGTCAGTGTATTTCCAGGCTGGAGCTATACAGGCATCTGCATAACTTTCACAGTAACCATGAGGTCTTCTAAGTCACGTACAGGAGAAGGTATCTTCAAAGCAGCTAAGATCAAGACAAATTACAAACTTGTAATCTCCTCTTTCCAGAGAAAACTGAGATTAGGATAGAAAAGATGAAATTATGTAAAGACTTGTGCTGAGTATTTGTCTGTAAACGCTAGAAGAGCAGAGACTAATAGCAAAAACCCATGGTATTTGGACATAGTCACAGCCAGAGATGGGACAGAATCATGCTTAAGCAGGCAGCAGTTAACAGGCTGTTCTAAGTGCTGATGTGCTTTCTAGTGAGGCTTGTCTTGAGACTCACTCTGAACTGAGAAAATTTCTCTCGTGGTTTACCTGAGGGCAACTGTGGGAGAGACTCAGTAGAGGAAAATGCTGCTCAAAGCAAAATTGCTACCTCCTATTGTCTTAACCTCAAAGACTAAACAAGAGAATCGGTACCAAGTAGCTTATCTGTTTATCCTTAAGCTTGATAGGCTTTTGTTTATTTGCAAATGTCTTAATCTGTTGGCAGAAGAACTAAAGAACTATGGGACCCAGGATATATTTGTGCTTTGTACCAGAGGAGAGCTCTTAAAATACCGAGTACCAAACCTTATAGACACCTACCAACAGCATGGGATCTATGTGCACCACTATCCTATTCTTGACGGGGATGCTCCTGACATTGCCAAGTGCTGCAAAATTCTGGAAGAGCTCAGAAGCTGCCTGGAAAGTAACCGGAAAACAATCATACAGTAGGTTCTGGTTGCTTCCCTTTCACCCCATGTTCCTGTAAAAGATACTAGCTTCTCTAGATATATGATGAGCTGAAACAGAATCCTGTCAAATGACAATTGTGTTCTTTAGGGTTAGTTCAAGCTGTGAAAAGCTGCTTGTTTCTCCTCAGGCACCCTTTTGGACCTAACTTGTCCTTTGTAAGATTTGAATCTCCCATTTCCCCTTGCTTTGTCCAGCAAGCGCTTCAAAGTCTGTGTTGAATGGCACCATATGACTCCTTGCTGCTAGCCTAGTTGGATATCAGGTATACAATATGAGTTGTAAGCTAATGCAGCTGTTGTCAGAGGGTAACACACCCCGGGCTGTTTATCAGGGGCTCAATGGGTTCCAGCAGTGCAAAATTCACTCTTAAATTGCATGAGATTGGTTTAAAGTAATTTCTTCAGACACTTGTAGCTGAGCTCAGGGTAGAGGGGAAGAGCTTTCCAAGTTCTGTGTTCCCTGAATGATCCTGCTGACAGCTCCCCACACTGACATCCACTGTTGTCTTCCTGCTGATGCAGAACCCTGCTGTGACAACTGTCACAGCAGCCTGAATCTGGAGTAGGATTTAAAGAAAACTGAGATTGTCAGTCTTCATGCCGTTTTCTGTCCTCCAGTGCCTTTGGGACTATTAACCATGAACGAAGGGGAACTTTAAAATTGCAGTTTCTCTAGAAAGATACTACTTAAGGAAGGTCTGAAGAATATATGGGGGATAGCCTTGTAGGTATTTCTACAGAAATTCTTATTCTGACTTTCTTGTACCGCTGCTCCTCTTGCAAGAAATTGTGTCCATATATTTACGTATTGAGGGGGGCTCTGGGTGTTGCAGCATACTACAGCTTGTTACACTCAGACGTTCTCTTCTCTTTCAGCTGTTACGGTGGCCTTGGACGCTCATGTCTCAGTAAGCAGTTGCCTTCTCCCTCTCAATGCCTGATTAACTAACCCATCCTACAAACCTGTTTTCGTGAGACAGCACTGTCTAAAAGAGCCAAATTCTGCTTGAAGCTTAACTGTGGTTACAATGCAAACTGTCACTACAGGTAGAAGGCTAGTTAAATATATTTGCGTCCGTTTCTTGGGAATGGTGTTGTCAAATGGTAGTAACATAGCTGCCTGTATAGAAACTGTTTGTGATGAGTGAAGTAAGTATGTCACGGTATAGACCTGAGTGCGTAGGTGAGGGGATGGAGGGTCAGGCAGGGTCAGTCTTTCAGTGAGGCTGATAGTAAGTTCCCTCTTACCTTCTGACTCTATCTCTGTTTTCACTGCAGATTTTAGTCTCCTCTGACTGATGGGATTGTACTTTCCCCTCTTCCCTGAACATCTCCTCAAGAAAAGGAGATGAACCTATTCCTCTGCATCTTCAGCCCAATGTCCCCCCTAAAGCTTTCAGGGGCATTAGTTACTGTGTGTGCCCCAGAAGGAAGGGGTGGTGGCATTGCCAAAAAAGCAAATGTGGTCAGAAGACACAAAGGGGAATTAACTGGGTGTACTGGGACTTCTTCGTGGAAAGACTTTAGAATTTGCCTCCTGAACGCTGCTAGAAAGGCAGGGTGGGGAAAAGTGGGCAGGTTTTTGCCTGTTTCCAAAGCCTGCAGGCTTGGGCAGGAGCAGCAGGCAGATGGGGCCAGTGCCAACAAATAGTATTCAGCAAAAGATCCAACAGACCTGTGACCCTGATATGACAAGGTTGAGTTTTGCTAGAGTGGTTTTCATGGAGCAAACCTATTACTGTGCAAAAGTGGTACTGTGTAGCATATATACGTTTATACTTTTCCCTTACAGTAGCTGCATGTCTCCTGCTTCAGCTTTCGGACACGCTGGCACCTCAGCAAGTAATAGACAGGCTCAGAAACTTGAGAGGATCTGGGGCGATACAGACCATCAAGGTAATAAGGCTACAACAGGTAATGCACGTGTCAAAACAAGGGTAGAGAGCAGGGACAGTCCTCCCTGTTTCACAAAGGGATCCCTGTGTCTTTCTGAGAAGCTCCACAGTTGGTGCCCCTGCTGCTCTCTTGGGTTTGAGCCGCTTCTAGATTTCTGCTTGCATGCTGAATCTGTCTTGTTCTGCCTTCAACAGCTGTTCTCCCTGCCTGCTCTCCACCATCACTAGTGTTGCTTTCTCCTCCTTATCCCTGCTCACCACTCACTAAGCTATTGTCCTTTTTTTTCTGTTGCTCACATGCTCCTTGCAACTTGGACATTGCTTGATTTTCCTGCCTTGGTTTTGTTCCGTCTTTGTAACCAAGCTAGCCATGTTCATCTTCTGTAGCTATCACATCGATACACTGGCAGTTGCCTTTTAAGAAGTATCCCTAGCACTAGTGTTAAAACCTACGTGGAGGGAGGCCTAAGTTGCCAAGCAGAATAGGGTTTTTCTTCTTTCGGTGGGATTTTTAGCTACTCTGTGTACATATTTTTGTTGATAGAAGTCCAAGATGTTATGGTCTTAAAATAGTTCTATGTACAGGAAAGAGGAGCTGACATTTTAAAAGTTTACAAGACTAGTTTCTGAGGAGAAAGTTGCCTAAAGACTGTCTCTTTGTTAGCTCTAAGCCTCTCTGGAAGGCAAATCTTGTTTAAACTACTTGTTGAAAATCAATTTTCCTCAAACCAAAGGGGCAGGTGGGGAGCAGCTTGCATCCCTGGTTGAAGAGGCAGGGAAGGATATGAGCAAATGTTACAACTGGAAGCCCTCACAGCCACCTGGGGGGGATGATCTGTCCTTTAGCCTCTGCTGACCAACACTTTTATCTCATGTTGAACACTTGCTTCTTAATATTCCACATGATGTATGAGTTGACCTAAGAGCTTACCACAAACTGTTGTACATCATCATACTAGCTAAAGGCTGCATTCTGCATCATGGACTCATTATGGAGAGAGTAATAACTCTTGGTAACCCAAATAAAGCAGCTTTGAATTCTGACATGAAACTCTCTCCTATAAGGACCATGTTTTGCATTCCCTTGAGCTCACATGTGCCCTTTATAAGGAACCACAGGAGCCAAGCCAGGATCCACGTAATCTGTGTCCGATGGTGAAAAATTCCAGAGGATTTGGAGTAAGCACAAGAAGAACAAATAAACGGGCTAGAAGGTGCAGTTTTTATCCTGGGGTATCAAACAGCTTTTTAAGATAGGCAGTGCCTTTTCTGAAAGTATAGAGCACTCACTACAAATCTGGTTATGCTTTTTCAGCAATACAATTACCTCCATGACTTTCGAGAGAACCTAGCTGCACATCTGGCAACAAAGGATACAGTGTTAAGATCGGTATCACGGTAATTAATACTGAATTAGTACTGGTGTGGTGTACCTTTGTGTCTACATGGCTGTGGCAGACACCTGGACAAGACGCCTCACTCCTGACCTTTAGTTTCTCATCGCTGCTGCCAATGTGACACAGCTGCTTGCTTCCAAATCCATGTGTCAAGTGTGTTGAGGTGGGGGAAGGAAATTCCACAGGACATGCAGCATCTTTGTCTGTTTGGCAGTCTTTAATACTCTCTGCCTTAAAAATACATGGAAGTGTATTTGTGTTCATTACTGTTCTGCTGGTGGCCTGCATGCCTAATGAGCTTGGTTTCAATATAATAGTGACTCTTACACAATGTTTACCTCATGTTTAACATCACTTGGTACCGACAACATACATGTCTGCTGCCATTGAACTGGCATGCTGATATTTTCATGTTGACATTCTCTGGGCTGCTTCAGTGAACTTCCCAAGTGGAAGGGAGGCCAGGCTGTCAATGCAGTGACTGAATATAATTTTGATTTTTGTCTCTGTTCTATGTAGTGTGAGGATTGGGACAAGCAATTGGACATGAAGGCAGGATCTGCGAGGAAACAGAATAGCCTGTAACTCCTCACAGCTAAGTGCAGACTTCCAGTGCCGATAGGCTGGCTTCTGCTCCGGGGTGTAGGGGAAGAAAAGTGGGGAGAGGTGAAGGGTAACTCCTTCTCTACTGGCCTTTGTAAGAGAGTCATGCTGGGATAATGTAGCTAGATAAAAATACATCACTGGAGCTGTTTAAAAAAAAAACCCTCAGCTCTAGCTTTAAATCAAAGGAAAGTCAAGCATGAAAATTTTCCTGCTGGAGCGCTCCCCCCTTATGAGCTAGTAAGAACTCATTCTAAAATGTCACAGTTCTACTTCATGTGTTCAGTGATATTTAGAAACAAGACCCCTTGTTCCAACAGAAGGAGGTTTTATACTGAAGATCTGTGACAAAACAAGCTGGGGAGGGTTATATGAATATGGTGGGAAGAGACATAGTGCTATAGCTGTGTGGGTGAGATTCTGGCACAGTACTTCCGCGTGCTAATGCTAGAGAGAGTAAATAAACAATCATCAGCTGTGGGCTGGAGAGAATCTCACAGCAACATGCCTCTAACAGTCCACATCCCTCCTGTTTAGCTATGTCCACCCATAAAGACCAGAGAAGATGAAGAGAATCCTGAAGACAACATTTAAACTAGTTCTGTCCCAGTCTGAGGAAGTGATGATCATCCACCTCAGTGCCCAGGTACCTTCTGAGGCCCTGCGAGGTATACTTTGGCTCTGGGAAGAAAGTCCCCATCACCCACACCGTGCCTTTTGCTGTTAGACAACTCAAGACACTTCAACAGGTTTAAAAGTGATTTCTACTTGTGGCGGGTTGACCCTGGCTGAATGCCAGATGCCCACCAAAGTTGTTCTATTACTTCCCCCTCCTCAACTGAACAGGGGAGAGAAAAAATATAACAAAGGGCTTGTGGGTCGAGATAAGGACAGGAGAGATTACTCACCAATTACCGTCATGGGCAAAACAGACTCAACTTGGGGAAAATTAACTTAATTTATTGCCAATCAACCAGAGTAAGGGAATGAGAAATAAAACCACATCTCAGAACACCTTCCCTCCACCCCTCCCTTGTTCCCAGGCACAACTTCACTCCCGGATTCTCTACCTATCCCCCCCAAGTGGTGCAGGGGGATGGGCAATGGGGGTTATGGTCAGTTCATCACATGTTATTTCTGCTGCTTCATCCTCCTCAGGGGCAGGACTCATCACACTTTCCCTGCTCCAGCGTGGGGTCCCTCCCATGGCAGACAGTCCTCCACGAACTTCTCTAACGTGGGTCCTTCTTCACGAACTGCTTCAGCGTGGGTCCCTTCCACAGGCTGCAGTCCTTCAGTCACAGACTGCTCTAGTGTGGGTCCCCCACAGGATCACAAGTCCTGACAGAAAACCTGCTCCAGCGTGGGCTCCTCTCTCCATGGGTCTGCAGGTCCTGCCAGGAGCCTGCTCCAGCGCGGGCTTCCCACGGGGTCACAGCCTCCTTTGGGCATCCCCCTGCTCTGGCCTGGGGTCCTCCCCAGGCTGTAGGTGGAGATCTGCTCCACCGTGGACCTCCCTGGGCTGCAGGGGGACAGCCTGCCTCACCATGGTCTTCCCCATGGGCTGCAGGGGAATCCCTGCTGCGGTGCCTGGAGCACCTCCTCCCTCTCCTTCTGCACTGACCTGAGGGTCTGCAGGGCTGTTTCTCTTGCATGTTCTCACTCCTCTCTCTGGCTGCCATTTCTGTGTCCCAGCAACTTTTTTTCCTTCTTAAATATGTTATCACAGAGGCGCTACCACTATTGCTGATGGGCTCAGCCTTGGCTGGCAGCGGGTCCAACTTGGAGCCGGCTGGTATTGGCTCTGTCGGACACAGGAAGCTTCCAGCAGCTTCTCACAGAAGCCAACCCTGTAAGCCCCCTGCTACCAAAACCTTGCTACATAAAGCCAATACACTACTGATTATATTTAATTAGCTCTTACTACCTTTCTCTTTTCCCCTCCTACGGAAGGCAACATTTCCCACAGCATGGAGTCACTTACAGAGACTACTTTGCTAAAAACATGTATTGTTCTGTCCCTGACACTACTCCCCAACACTCAAACAGAAATCAGAGAAACAAAAGTTTCTGTCTGTCCCTTCTTCAGTGCTGAATCTTGCAACTGGAGGTATTCATTTATTAAATATATGTCAGACACCTTTTTAAGATGACTTAGCAGGAAACTTTCTGATGGGGAGAAAGAAATGTTCTGTATTTTCTCCATCTTTTGCCTCCTGGAACTCCAAAACTCAATTACTATCAGGTCCACATTTTGAATACAAAATGACTCTAGCTAGGCATTGTGCATGCTTCTTCACGTGCATCAGTTGCTTTCACATGGACTGTTCCCGTAAAACTCAGACGTGGGGCTCACATCGCTGGGTACAGGTGAGAACGTTCACACCACCCAGCAGCTAGGTTGATGCTGGTAGACAATAACCTTTTTTAAAAATAAAAATGCTGAAACCAGCTTCTAAACAGCATTTTCTGAAGGACTCGGCTGGGCAGGCATCACACTTCCAACACGCTGGGTTCCCATAGGACTTTTTAACTTCTAACTTGCACTTCCGACCTTTCTCTGCAATGTTTTGACAGTTTAAAGACCTTTGAAATGAGATTACTTAAATTCTTCAGTGCTCATGTATTTAACCGCAGCGGGCAGGACAGACTCCAAATAAGCATTTTGCTCTTGGGGTTAGCGGTGAATTCAAGTTCACCAGTAGAACTGCACTGGCAAGCTACTGCACTGTTGTCCCCTCTGAATTCCTCTGATCAGGAATACTCACGTGCACTTTCACCTTAGATGCGTAAAGCCAGTCATCCACCAGACAGTGCAAATGTTGCAAACATTTTGCTAAATATTCCTGGCTAAAGCTGCTCCACAGCTGGAGGGGGTTTTCAGAAGGGGTTTTTGGAAGGTTTTTTTCAGTTGAACTCAGTAAATCCTGCATTGTTTATTCTGCTGTGTAACTTGGCTTAAATCAGCCCAAGTACCAAGGGAATGAGAAATTTGTTTAGAAGGACAAGGAGAGCTAGGGGCTATGAGCCAGTAAGTCTCATTTCCATAACAGATTAATAAATACACAAACATATGAAAGGGTTAATTAGTTTTTCTTGCACAGGCTTTAGTCATATCTTAGAGCAGTCTGTGAAGGCACTGAGCAGCAGGAAAACAAAAACGATCCAACAGGAACAATATTCCTGCGTTTCCAAAAAGCCTTTCAGAAATTCTGATAAAAGCTCAACATTATGATTGCATAAGGAAGAAAATCCTCTTGTCAACTAACAACTGATCAAAAGGGATTACAGAATAGGAATAACGAGTTTTTGGTGAGGAGGAGCTCCTCGCAGAGCTCCAGAGGTGCGCGGGCTGGAACCCGGGCCTTTGCACAGAAGACACAGGCTGTGAGAGAATGCCTGCAACTGCTGCAAATGGTTTGGGACAGTCGGGAAAAAAAAAAAAAACAACAAAACTTATAATGCTGAATGCTTGAGCAACGACAGCATGTGAAATTAAGTGTCAATAAATGCAAAGAAGAAACACAAGTGAGAAAAACAATTTTATATGCATAGTAATAAGCTGTCAGGTATCATTACTTAGCAAAGAGAATTCGAAGTTATCACAGCCTGAATTCTCATATCCCCAGTACATCAAAAAAAAAAGTAGAGAGGAATTCAGAAGCAGAGAGCAGGAAACTGCCACTCTAAATCCCCTGGGCACCCAAAGCTCGTGCGATGACAACAGCTTAGAAAAGGAAAATTTGCAGAGGAGAAAGGATAATCACAAAGCCATGGAAGGACTTCCAGCAAGAAGAGATTAAGACTTCTCCACTTTGAAAGATGACATGATGAAAGTCTAGTCAATCATGTCCAGCATAAATAAGTTGGAAAGGGGGAAATTTGCAATATGCCTCAAAAAATAAGAGCTTAGGGGCACCAAATGAAGTCCAGCAGAGCTTTTAAACAAGTATTTTTTACATGCTGAGCAATTCCATTGCAGAACTCACTGTCTCAGGGTATCTTCCATACTAGGCTATAAACGTGCTCAAAAAGCAACTGAATTAATGGAAGAAAAGCTATTCAAGGGCTGTTTAAGATGCCAAACCTCTAGCTCAGGAAATCTGTAACAGGTAGGTTTCCAAACACATTCTTCCACTATTCAGGCAGAGATATTCAATACCTGCCCTGTTTCATATTCTTTTTGCTCAATCGTTGCCGCTGTCCAACACATCGGTATCTGGATTTCTGGTCAAACCCAGTGCAGCCATTCATATGACTTTTATTGCATCTAACATCCGAGAGACCCAAAGTGAACAAATAAACAGTTTATATGAAAATGTTTTTCTAGAACTCAGAAACTATTCATTGTTCTCCAGCACAGGTAAATGAAAAAGATCCCTAATTATTACTCCTAAATTAAGCAGCTGTTCACAGTCACAATTTACAATGCAATATTATCAGTTTAGCTGAAACATCTTCCCCCTGCCCCGCCTACTATTCATCTGCAGACCCATGAGAAAGAAAGCAAGCAGGAAATCGGAGCTTCCATTTTCCAGACGTAACTTGATTCAGTGTTCTATTTTTAAAAGGTAATGCAATTATCCATCATAAAACAAACAGATGAATACAGCAAGTATCTGTTCAATTTAAAAACAAAACAAGGCACCAGGTAAAAATAAGTGTTTCTGAATTTGACTTTTTTTTTTATTATTTATTGCACTAAGGAACAGCAGGGCAGTTTCACAATCTCACTTTCTGCTTTGAAAAGGTCTGTAGTATTACTCTTAAACTCAAGAGTATTTTCATCATTGGACTTGATAAACGTTGTAGGTTTGTCCATTTGTTAATAAAACAGCACAGACAAAAAAAAAATCATCATTTAAATTCAATCCTTCATGGACAATTCAACTTCTCCTATCACAATGACATATGCTTGAGATTAAAGCAAGGCTAACGTTCAGTAAAAATACAGAAGTCTCTGAAACATGCATATACAGGGAAAGATTAACTAGATAGAAAAAAAATAAAATACAACAAAATAGAATTCCAATTTTTGCAATTGTGTCCATGAAGTCATCTCTTAAGACCAACATCACCTACAGGTGAAACACACAGCACTTCCAGTCCTTCCCAAGCACTCGGCAGCTAGAGCTGATTTACAGTTAGAGTGGGATACGCAAGTCCAAATGAGCCACTACGAAGCCCAGCCTAAAGAAAATCCCTAGTGTACTAAGGCTAGTCAGCAACAAATACCTACTTGAAGATTATGGCTGTTCCTTGTGGAGTGCAAAGTCAACACTTTTCAAAACCCAGTAATCTTTATATTAATTTACATGTGATTCTTTAATTTCACTGTCCCAGTAAAATATAAGAAAACAGTCTTTCCACAAGTATAAAATGTGGAAATATTTTAAAAATAGGGGAGTCATTGTTTTCTAACGCAAATGCGATCATCAGATTCCATAATTAATCTTGGTAAGAGGATCTCCTTGTAAAGAATCCATGTTTGTGGCTTTTGCATGCACTTAACTGGAACAAAGCTTGCTGAATGTCTTCTTAAGAGCTCACCAGAACATAAATCATGCTGGAAAATAAAATAAAAACATTTAAGATGCACCATTTTGATTAGCATTAGACATTGCATTATACAGTCATGTATTCTAAGGAACAAAGCTGTATGAGGTACGTGGATTGTGACCGAAGATTTTAAACAAAACACATCAGAAGGGCATTAGAAAGCAAGACATGAACTGATACAACACCAGTTGCCACTAAATCGAGTGACATTGTAATAGGGAGCCCTGTATAAATGTGCTGAGAGGAAGGAGGACTGCGCACCGCTTCCCGTATCACACCACCCGGAGCAGATGTGAACACCGAGCTGCGAGGTGGCTTTTGGCCTGAAGGAAGAATTGAGAGAAGGAACCAGGCAGTGGCACTGGCTTTTGTGCCTCCCAACCCTTTTCACTCTCAGAATGACTCTTCTACCTTTGACTTCAACAAAGAAATTACATTTACATCAAAATACATATTTACTTACTCTAAGAATATAACTGTTCCAGCTTCTTAACGAAAATACTTGAGGGGTTATTATATTATGCTTAAAAGAAGAAAAGCCCGGAGCTTTGAAGTCTCCAGTCATGGTATACAGATTCAAAATAGTAATTCCAACCAAATTAAGGCTTGCATTTTAAGACAGAATAAATGGTAGCTGTGGATTCTTTTTCAGGAAAGTTGGCACTATATATGTTTTCCTATGTACAAAACTTCTCTTGTGTGCTGAGCCAAAATTCCAGACTGAAAATTAGATGGAAGACAGAGGAAAAAACTTACCCATATAGGTAGTAAAAAAATGATAGAAGGTAGAATGCTAATTTGCACCATCCCTCTTTCTGGCAATAGGCTAAAATATCTGCATTCATGATGGTTGTAGGATCATACAGACCAGGGCCACTCATCACAGGTCTACTCATGTACCTGAAAGTGATGCACAGTTAGTTTTGTGGTGACAGCGATGGAAAACATTGGTTCCTGCCCCCCACCCGCCAAGTAATACCAGAACCGAGACAAGGAATCGCACCCCTGACAGCAAAGTCCATCAGCTCCGTGTAGGAGATGACGAACTGCAAGAGCCATACGAAGCTCCAAACTAAACGTGCCTACGGAAGAGCTTTCACAGATGGTGCCGCGACAGCTCACCTCAGCCTTAAACCATGCTGACCTCTGGTACGCCAAAAGGAAATAGGACAAGTTTATAAATAAATGAAAAATGGGATTCCTTATGAAAGGGTTGGAAAAGCTGGAGAAGAGATGAGCGTATAAGCCTATGTAAAACCTACATCCTCTACTCATCAATAAAACGCATGCTGGCTACCATGCTGAAGGAATACTCATACGGGTCAACACAAAATGATCCTGGAATTGTAGTTTAACACAGGCTGCTAGCAAAAGAAACAGTCCTACCTCCACCCCTCTGATTCCTCCTCGCGCCAGGACTAGCACAGATACAGCCACGCAGTGAAAGCTGTTTTGCTGGGTTACGTTTCAACCAGACCAGCTCCCTCCTGCAGCTCCCCGCACAGGACTAATACCAGCACAAGGAGAGGCGGTGCCCATGTCTTAGTGCTCAGAGGAAAGCGGAACTGCCGCTTCTAGTGGCAACCCGCAGTATTAGCACACCTTTGACACATCAGCTACCTTGAACGCACACACAACACAACTCGATTCTTGCACAGCACAAGAGAATAACAAATAAAAATGGCAGAGAAAGCAAAGGGATGGCTCTTATTTTATAGTCACGACGTAAACTTTCTCGATGTCATATTGGAAAGCATCTTTATTTGCCAAAGACACAGAACACTTAACAGGAAGCACTGCAACAGGAGAATGAGTAACAATTAACGCAACTACAGAGATACCAGACTCATCAATATTACCTCCAAATATGATAAGCCAACAAAGGCATATTGAGACCCAGTGTAAGCCACTCTGCTGCACAGAGAAACATAACACAGAAGAATGCATGGATGAGGTACTCTGGAAGTACAAGCTGGAAAAGAAAAACATGAGTTAGAAGTTTTGATTACTCAAAGCAAAATGTGTGGCGTTTAATCTATTTTGGAGGTAAGCTATTGTTTAAAAAAATATTATTTAAAAGCAACACTAACAAGAACAAGACTGCAGAAAGTGAAAACAGCAACCAGCAGTACGTGCCTTGCTGTTTTCACATGATATTCATGAACAAAGAAGAAAAATTTACAAAATTAAATGCTTAGATAAATAGGTTTTTATTGCTTCTATTAAATTAAGTGCACTGTTAACAGATTCCACGCTTTACACGTGACCTTCACAACAGAAGAGATCATCAAGATATTTCTGCTCATGCAAAAGAGAAATATCAGTAGGAAACATGCTCCATATAACAGTTTATAGGCAAAAAGATGTTTTGTGTTTTCCTATTTTACAGCTTTGTTTTGGTATTCACACGTACATAATTTTTCAAATACAAACTATTGCCAAAATGTAAAATCCTAGGCAGAGCTTTATAGAACCAAATCAGCGGTAACGTTGTTAGGCACAACGGTCTGCACAGATGAGCGCTGTGCCGTCTGCAGCGCAGGAGGGCGCGACCGCAGCTATGCACGTACGGTTTAGGGCGTATTTGCCAGCTTCGTGTTCCTTCACAAGTACCTAATAGGCATGCTTTATAGCATCATGCTTTCCAGCAGAAGCCCACAGAGCTAATTATCAGTTTACTACGAAATCACAGAAAGCGTGAAATGCCAGGTGTTATTAGTGTTATTAATAGGAGTAATATGGAGAGATACATAGATTAAATGCATGCAAAGAGCCAGCATAATCTCACACCCACCACAAGAGTAAAGTTTTCCAAACCAAGTCACCCCAAAGTGATGCCATTTACTCCTTTATCACTCAATGCATAAAGAAGCAAATCTGTAAGTTTCCAACTTCTCAGCTCAGGACCACTGAAACATCTCCTCAGGAAAAATACTCCATTTCTACCTAAAGATTTTTATTGTCTATATGTGTGTCCACGCATACACACATACACACCACTCTGCCCCTCTTTTTGCGTAATATGACTAATGTTGCATAGGATGACTACATTGAAGCTTCAGTGTTCTATAATTTTTTTCCATTCTCTCTAAGCAGATGCTGCTTTTAAACCCCCAAAATATCTTCCTAGAAACCTAAAAACTACCAACAAACAGACATTCTCACCACCTACTTTGCTACAACATTCTGCTTCTCTAAATGAAGAATATCAAACAAAGCAAACTTGCATCAACATCAACAAAAATAAGCTGTCATACATGAAATGTTTCAAGTAAATATTTCGTCCAGATCCTTCTTTGTATACTTACCATTTACAACTTGGCAATTATTTATAGTCAAACAACAACCCCCCTATCCAAACACGATACCTTGGCAGCCTGCTGAGACAGATTTACCAGGTCTGAAAATTTGTAGTTTATTTAACTACACATCTCAAACCATATTTTTCTTTATCTTCTTTATTATACCCTACTCCCACACCAGAATACCTGTCCTTTTCAAATCTACCACACTTTATCCTCCCTGGCTGACTAAAGGAAAATGAACTACATCATATTCTACCATGATATTTATCACAGAAGCGAGGGAGGAAGACATCTCGCTGCTGAGAAGAGATGACTATAATAGGAGCAGGGAAGAGAAGGCATCAACAGTATACTAAGCAGTTACTATTTTGGGCTAATCTTTCTACTGAGGTGTCTCAACTCCTACCAGGATTTTTGATTCTTTGTACAGGAAAACAACACTTCAGTGTGTTTGTCCAACAACATTTACCAGATCCCCTCAAGAGTCTGGATCTTAACTTCACTTTTAGTGCTTAATCTGCTTTCACCAGAACAGCAAATATTACGTTATTTAATATCTTCAATCCAGAGAGTATCATATAAATAAACACTACATGCATGTGGGTTAACCAAAGGTTAATATTTGCGTTAAACATGCGCATTATAATACTTCAAAGGTTGCGATAAGATCATAATGCATAAATGTAATGAGAATTTGCCTTCCCCCATACTGTAGCAGAAATGACTGTAGAACAGACCAAGCAAGGGAAACTGTTAGATGCACAGCTATCCGAGCAGCAAACCTCACCCTCTGAGATGCAATCCTCTGCCTATCACCTCTTCTCCTTCTCCTCCCCAGCCATTCTCATGCTATAATGCCCGCTGTCAATTTATGTGCCATATGTCTAACATGCATTCCCCGTGCCCCAGCTACTGTAAATTCATTTTTCATTTGCATAATTTACTTAACTCTTCAAAACACAATGAAGTCACAGTCCAGGCCACGCTGCTGTGCTGCCCCTGCATTGTACCTCAGCCTGGGCACACCAAGCCAAAGTAAAAACCATGAGAAATTTACAAAACTCCTGCTGCATCAAACTATATGCTCTTTAACAAGCATTCCTTTCATTATTGGCCTGTTAAAGATGCAAGCAAATAGTTTGCCTCAAATTCTTTTCATAAACCAAGGAGTGCCAGAGTTGCATCCAAGAGAGGCCACCAAGATACACCCCTGATCCTGGAACATAAAACAAAGAAGTGAATATAGCGCCTACCACATTATGTCCACCTAAATCCTCAAACAAGATCAGAATTTACTGGGTCAATGCTTAAAAAACAACTAGTCTCCTATAATCTCAGAGTTCAATAAGTCTTGCTTGAAAAGTACTATTTATTTCTATCTGAAGTTACTTCAGCTAATCAATAGGACATATATAACAGGCATGTAACAGTTTTCCCCACTTCACTGGGTAAGCAAGCAAAATTGTTTTGCACAAAATATGGAAATCCATGAAGTTGTTGTAAACCCCAACAAACAAATAACGAGCAGATGAACAGGCACACTAAACAAAACAGCTTAATAGTATTACAAATGTTCCTTACAAAATGAAAGGGAAGTGGCATTAAAAACATTAAACTGAAAAGCAGTACACACCTTTAATGCAATTTTGACTCTTTTAATCTTTTTGACCTTTTCAACTGTCTTTGTGCCGAAAACGTAGAAAGCAGATTGAAAGAATGTTAGTATGACAGCTGACAAGATCACCAGCAGATTAATAACAGTCAGAATATTCAACTTCAAAGTAAAGAATCAGATAGATAAAGAATCTTCCCTAGAACTTCTATCGAACAGCTAGGTTTTGTCAACCCAGATGCAATTCTATTGCCTAGTTTGAGTATATCAAGATAGCACCAAAAATAAGTACTTTACACAGATTTATTTAAAAAATTGTTCAGCATGCTACTTACAGGATTGAGTGTATTACACTGGTCTATGGGATTCTTGTAATCGGTCTTCAACTCATCAAATGCTATAATCTAGAAAAAAAATGAAACAGTCATGATTCTTCAGTCCAGGAGCAACAATGTGTTTTATCCAAGAAAAGTAACATTTTGGCACAGAGCCATAACATTCAAGTGTTGCCATCCTATTCGGGACCATAATTTCTCCTGAGTAAATTCTAATAACCCCACAATAAGCCCACAGGTTAAGACACATTTGAAACAGGTTATACAAACAAGAAAGCAGAAGATATTTCAGGCATCCAAAGACCTCTGTCCACACTCTACCTTTCTAACTCCCCACTGGCAACAAATTTCCAACACCCCTTTCAGCAGTTTTGAACCCCGCTCGCTGTGCGCAGACCCCCATCGTGAGTGAGTTTTGGTTGCCAGCAGGAACCCTACACAGGGTTGGTTAATGAAGAAAGAGCAATAGCAATCTTAAAAGCAGCCAGATGTTTTGCCTTGTTACTCTCAAAGTAAATGCTGACCCTGCATAGATGTCCAAAAGGTGCATCCATAAAAAAACCAACCTATGTATACTTGAGCTTTCATGCCATGAAAATTAGACAAAGATGCAGCACAAAATACAACAAAAGCCACCTCTACAGAACAAAGATCATGCCAAACATTAAAAAAAAGTCTCAAGACAGCCCAAGTTCTTACCAGCATGAAATTCATTTATATTCATGTAAGCCCCACTATGCTTAGAGGACAGGGCCTACATCACAACAGACCAGTTTTTGTTAAGGATAACTAGGAAGCTTGAAAGAGCACAGGAACGAAATCCTCCTCGAGTCCTCTCCCAGAGCCAAGCCTCACAGCTGATCCAGGGCAGGTTCCTATGTGGCTAGCTCTCCCTGTGCCAGCCTCAAGACAGAAAACTCTCCAAAAACCAATAGTAATTTAAAAACAAAAATCTCAAAAATGAAGTCTCAATACAAAGCACCAAAAGAATGCAACGGTTAACTTGTTATTTCTGTCAAATAAGCAGCCAAACTGACTTCAGACTAAAACGTTTTCAAGCGCTGTTTTAAAAAGGCTGCTCTCCTTTAAAATACCATTTAACGAAACGGATGTCTCTTACACCAGCACTTAAAAAACAAAAAAATCTGTTTTATTCACAGCCAAGCGCTGCCAGATTTCCACCTCTTCGCGATAAGGACGAAGGCGGGCACCAGACTGCCGGCAGCCCGCAGCCCTGGGAGCGAACCCTTTGGGGGTTTCTGAGGGGAGACCCCCGCCATTACCCCCCCGCCCCCCTCTCTCCGCAACCGGCTTTGGCCGGGCCAGGCCAGCCCGGCCCCGGCCGGGTTTCGCCTTCGGCCTCGCCTGTGCCTCTTCCCCCTCCCCGTTCTCCCCTCGGGTTCCCTTCCTTTCCCCCGGGACGGCCGCGCCTCGATGGCGGCGGTCGCTCTCTGAAAGCCTCCCGGTACCGACACAAAGAGCGGGAAAACACGTCCCGCCGACAGGAGCGGACACGGAGGGCCTCCCTTCTGACTGACTGACGGACACCGGCCCGGTCTCCCCGGGAGAGCCCTCAGGGCCTCCTCCTGCCTCAGGAGCGACGGCGGGAAAGGGCCTCACCGGAGAGGGGGAGGAGGGGGGGCCGTCCCCTCAGCCCGGGCGGCGGGAAGGGGGGGGGACGCGGGACACCCTTTCCCTCAGAAACCCGCCCTCCCCGCCGGACTCACATGCCAGATGGCGAAGAAGATGAGGGCGGCGGTGAGCAGCAACGCCAACATGTAACAGAAGGCGGCGAACGTGAAGGCCATGGTGGCGGGGCCGGGCGGGCCGGGAGCGG
>NW_010973114.1:4518084-4567265 GCF_000737465.1 Haliaeetus leucocephalus
GCGGGGAGTTTGGGGTTTTTTTGGTTGGGGTTTTTTTTTTTTTTGGCTTTTCCCTCCCGTGTCGATACCTGCAGTGAAAAAGGCCCCAGAAATGGGGCGTGTAAAGACACATCTGCAAGGCCGCGGAACCAAAGAGTTGGGAAACAGGGGTAAAAAAAACAACGGGAAAATGGAATTTGACCTAAAGCTAGATAGGAAAATGTTTTTCGGGTTAAAATGTGGGAGATGGGCATGCGATCATAATAATTGTAGTGCCGTGTCGGAGGGGATTGCCTGGTAAGTATGAGCTATGTCTGGAGAAACGGGAGATGGCAAATTTCCCTTCGGAAGAAATACTAGAGAAGGGTCCCGGAGGAAGGGGGTAACCGGTGCCTACGATCCCAAATCGATAGAATTTGGAGCCAGCTTAAAGGAAACAGCAAGATGAGAAAACAGTTGGAGGAGAACATCACCTGTTTTTCCTCCCGCAAGGTCGTATAAAAGCCATTTCAGTTTTAAGCCATGATACCTTGCAGTAAAGGAAAGTCTGGGTAGTACTGCTGCAATCATTTCCTCCAGACGAGCCGTCCAAGTAGTGATTTCCATAAACCTAACAGCTGCCAAATAGTAAACAGTGTTTTCCGGCGATAGCTGCTGGAAAGCTTTACGCACAATTAACTGAGTGTCACAACGAGAGATAAGCAGAAGCTTTATTTCCTTCACCAAAATATGAGGGGAAAACTGTAGCGAATGAGCCGTCTTTAGGAAATGCAAACATAAAGTTAGTATTTCAGTATAAAATCATGCATCTCGCCCACAAACTACTCCCATAAAGCTGCTGCGGTGTCATTATGACCAATAAAACTTCAATGGGAAACCCAGAAAACAGATTTAAAAATTAACCTTAGTCAATGTTAATTTAAAAATGGTAAGAAAACAAATGAACGGGCGAGCGCAGGGTGGGCACTACAGCCTGGGCAGCCGCCCGGAGCCAGCCGCTGCTCTGCCCCGGGAGCCTTCCCACCCCCTTCCAAGGGGGCCAGAGAAGATGACCACCGGGCAATCAGAATATCAGCGAGGGCTTGAGCCTGTTGTGGTTTCCTTCCATCTCCAGGTGACAGGACAGGTTAGGAAGAGAGCAACCACCGTGTTCCTGTTTTGCGGAAGGAAAGGACCTCGGGTAATGGGGGGGGGTCATTTGTGCCAGCAGCCGGTACTGCCAGTTCACGGGGATGGGGCTGTTGAGCCCCTGGCAGTGCACCACGGCCCCCTCCCGACCACTCCTCATCCCTGGCTCCTGAGGAGTGAGCGAGAAACAACAGGGGACCAGAGTCTTCCTCTGCAATAATTTGCTTTCCTACATATAACTTACCTAATGCTTCATTAGGCCTTATCTATTAGCACACTGTTGATTTCTTACTTCGAGTAGCCTCGAGCTGCACAGGTACACTTACTCCCAAGGCCATTTGACTGGACTTTGCTGGAAGACCTGACGTTCAGTGTTCAAACTCCCAGTTTCAGGCTTTTCCTAAGCCATCCAGGAGGGTCATTTGCATCAGAAGAGCTGTGGGAGGTAAAGAAACAGAGGATGTGTGCAGAGATGCTGTTAAACCTTGGGACTGGGGAATGCTGGTTTTCGACCGCAATACGGAAACCAGCAGTTTGATCAATTCGAGGTAGTTGTTTACTTAAAAAGGCACCCAGATGTAGTGACCATTGCTGCTTTAACTCTTACACCTCCCTGGTGAGACAAAGCCCTGCAGAATTACAGATGCTTTGGCACTAAGGTTATTAATATTGTTCAGGAGGTCGGTCGGAGGTCTGGCTCCCCCAAGACCCACCACGAGCCACCAGGCTCACCTATAACACAGGAATTTGTACTTCAAGACACATAAATATGCACTAAGGACTCTACACAGGATTATGCCAAGCCGCTGTTCATAAAATAATAAAAAGGTGTGTCAGCCATGTACTTGCATTTGCAATTAATACTGGTTCTGCCTCAAGGAATGCCATGTTGTATTACCTCTGATGCTTCTATTCCATTCAAGTGCAATTATCTTGTCAGGAAAAGTGGAAGGCAGCTGTAATCTTGTACAACAAAGATTTGTTCATTGAAGGATTTCTTGTATTATAGATTGTCTTTTTAAGGTAACACAAAAGGAAATTAAAAGCAAATTCTGTAGAAAAGGGTCTAATCAATTCTCATTTCATTCATTTATTTGGGATCTCAAATCAAACAACAACTGAGTATCTTCTCAGAATTTTCTCCAATTAAATTTTGTCAACAATGTAAGGAAGACACAGTGGATATCTGGAAACAGCCTACAGCTTTTAATGCACTTTCGTTTTAGCCTGGGCTCATTGATTTTAATCCTGATTGGAATCCCACGGGAAAACATCAGTGTCTGTTCACTTCATCTTAAATCCGTCTCAAGTATTTGTCCTTATCGGAAAACAGTCACATAATCGGTCATAATTCAGTGTGTTACAATCTGTTCATAAGGAAGATTTAGCTGAAGAAAGAAGACGCTGGCAGGTCATGACAATAGTGCTTTGGCAGAGAACTGTGAGGAAAGATTACAGAGCAACTTCTCTGAATTATCATGGGAGAAATGCATGGGTTAACCATGTTTTTCAACATTAAAAATAATATCCCTGGAAAAATAGTGATTTCAATTATAGATACCAGAGAAGAATCTAATACCATTGAACTCAGTAATAAAAATCCTGCTGACTTCAATAAAGACTTCGCTTACTAGGTTTTCAGCAGAGGAAAATCTGAATATCTATCTACAATTTAGAAGAGACTCTCCAAGTACCTCTAATGTAGCCTAGCAGAGGTCACCTTTCTGCACACCTTTTAAATACATGTCAGAAGCAGCAGGAGCACACAATCTCCCCACCTGCTTACCTCATTTATGTGCTAACAGACATTGGAATGCAGGATGTTGGTTCACTGCTCAATCTTTGATCAGCTGGATGAAAAGATCCCTGGACTTGCGAGTGCACCAACTTCCTTTCCGAACCGGCAAATATCCTTTCCTGTTGTGCTAATTAACTCATCTTCAGAATCCCTGTTTAGACTCTACCATTATGTGTGTGACCGCATAAACAAATTAACATTATAAATTCCTTTGCACATGAAAGTAAGTCTCAAGAGAAACAACAATCACATTTAAAACCCAATTTCAAAACACAGACGCTGCCAGGCATCTCACCACATCTCATTATGGAATCCACTCGTGGCCTCAATCCCTCCAACATTTACTGTCAGATGGCAACAGTTTTCTTTTAATAGGCTAAATACTGAATACTCAGCCTGTCCTTTAATAACAGGGTTTGTTTTTCTCTTGCTGCATAGAGCTCCTGTTAATGGCTATCCGTACAATTCTGAGCCCACGGCATAATACCAGTGTGTGATCAGGCAAAGGGACCAGTAATTGTTTTTTCAAGAACTATTTTATAATGCATTTTGGGATTCGGCTGCTCGTTAACAAAGTAAGAGGGGGATTTTCCAAAACATTCTGCGTTAGCCTAACTGTAGCAGTGATGACTCTGAAAATGTCACCCTTAGAGCCTGGCTCTTCAAAGAATAACTTTAAATTCTGATCCAAATATAAACCAGTGCAGCAACATCAGCCTGAATAAACAGAATCTGAAACCATAGTGGTAGCATTTTAAAATGGTGTTATGTCTGGTACTGAATGACAACGCCTAAAAAAAGTCTCCCTTGTTAATTATTTCACTGCTAATCGTTTTAGCAGAAACCCTGTCACCGCTGGATATGGTGGGAAGATTGCATCAAGGTGGAGTCAGGGCAGCTGCTCACTGGGACAAATGAGGCATTCAGTCCTCTGCCAGATTAACATCATTATTGTTTCTGCCCAAAAGGAGGGAAGATACAAGCAACTTCTGCTTTGTATAGAGAAAAATAAGCTGTTCAGGGCTCAGTGTCTTGTCAACAGCCAGAAGACACAGCCCGGTTATCACAACCTCATGCTTCCCACAAGCAGCTCTTCAAGTCCCCAGCACGCTTGAAAATTTGGGAGGGAGAAGAGTCAGCACAGGACGCAGGAGACTTTGGTCCCCCTGTTCTCCCACAAACATCCCACGTGGCCTTGGGTACAGCACCTTCAGGCCCAATGTATATTTGCACACTTAAATCACACTAAACAGGATTTCAAAACCCTTCATCTACATCTAAATTCCTTGACAAATCTTGCTTTTGATCTCTCCAGCTACATCCATATTATCAAATCAGCTCAAGGCTCTACCAGTGCTAGAAATCCACCCCCCTGGTTGTTCTTAAGATTTAAGCGCTGCCCTGCACTGGCTCTAGGGGAGTACCGTGATGTTCTCCCATCAGTAACCTCAGGCACAGGGCGCAGGGTGGGCTGGCTGGCTCACACTCCACGTCTGCCTCTCTGGGCCACATGGACGAGGTCACTGAGCCAGTCGCTCTGAAATCTTAGGACTAAACTGCAGCAAGGAGAGCAATAGCAGCATTGGCCTAGGGAATAAAGACGCAGAAGCTGTCTGTAAAATGAAAACAGATCTGCTTCACCTCACACACAGGGAAAGTGGGCTTATGTTAGACTGCACTTAGAGCCTTGGAATGGGGCCATCTAAGGAAAAAAGGGCTGTTGAGTGGATGCATCTATTTTTCCATTCTTCTAGTAATACAGCTATACAATTTGTTTTGTATTTCTGAACCAAACAATTGCACATTCACAGTTGGAGGTAGGGTATAAATATTGTCTCTAGCTGATCCCTTGATCCAGTCATCCTAGCTGAATTAATCATGTTGGCAAATCAATCCAGGATTTGTTGCCGTCAGAGCAGATGGCCAGGCAGACTGCATTTGTGAGCAAGGCGGGCACATTCTCCTTCCAATTATCCAGCAGCATTTTCCAACGGCGGATATTTAAAATTAGACATTATTTTGAAGAAATGCTAAATCTCTCTTGTTCCTTATTCAGCTCAATAAGGGCACTGACCCCTAACTTTCTGCTCTACTTCTGTCCTCCAAGGCCTTAGTGAAAGTGCAGGATGGCTGGTGCCCCTTTCCCTTTCAACTGAATATTTTCTGCCCCATTTTCTTCTGCTGTCTTCCCATTTTCTGCAGAGAAGAGGTGACAACAACAGATGCTGTTTGGCATGGGGATTCGAAGGGTGCATTATATTAATTGTTGAGCCGAGTGCTGCAGAAAAGGGAAGAGAAGCTGCATTCATGCTACTAGCTGCCCGCCATGGCACATACCAGCAGGAACGGTTAACAGTGCGCCTTTCAAAAAGCCTTGATGGGACTTCCCCATCGCAGTAGTAAATTTGCCATGAAAGACAGTCATGCTGTTTTCCCAGTGTTCACATCTGTTTGGCATTCAGAGTCTTTCTGGCTGATAATTGCTCTCTTCTCCCCTCTGTCTCCTGCTGAGGAATTGCTAGAGCTGTCAGGGGAGTTTCAGCTGAGCTCAATCACATTCTGTACGAGATGTCTCACTTATCACCAAAGGTGAACAAGGTTAACCAAGAGTATGTTTGCAGTCTCTGAAGGAATGAAACATGATAAAACAGTCCAGAGGAGACAATCCCCCTGTGGTGTGACAAAACGGACCACACTGTTTAACTACATCTATGCAAATGTATTAAAATCATCTCCTTCACTTTATGGCTGCATTAGAGAAAAGACACAGAGCCTAGTCAGACCAAGGCAAGGCTGCACAAGATACTGCATATAACACTGCAGCAGCCAGCCTGTTATCCACACAAGATCACATAATCTTAGTGGCACCAAAAGGAACAGCAGATAGGGAAGAAAGCCTGCAAGAACTGGGAGGGGAACAATGGCCCAGTTTACACTGATGTGAATACAATTTTACATGCCAGGAGCGTCCTGACCACTACCAGAGAATATCCACTGTTTAGTATTTCACCATTTTCCTTCACTGTTTCCCACAAAATGAAAATTGAGTGTTAATAGAAGAATTGAGGTATGTAATTGCTCAGCCTTATGCTCAACCTTTCAATATAAAGACCTGGCAGATACAAATGTGTATTAATTGGAGACATTAAAACCTAATATCAGGGCTCCTTGTACTTCAGAATTGTTGTGCTCATTGAAACGTGGCTGGAAATGAAGCTCCCAGTGCCTTGAATACAGCACAAATGAAGCCAGACCACTACCTTATACAACAGCCCAGACAGAGAGAGGTTGCCAGTTCCCCAAGACTGACTGTTGACCCCACAGATATACGTTGAGAACTACAACTCCTTTTCCTTGCTAAGCTGCAGGAACCTATATGCCTGCATATCTGGCAGTTCAAGACTGCTCTTTAGGAACACCAGGGCTTCCGCTCAGATCCCAGAAAAATTCTCTCTTCCCCAGCAGTTACAATTTAAGCTGTATACCTAGCCTGGAAGCCAGCTCAGCACACAGGACTGATTCCCTGGGCTCAGTACCCTTCTGGAAGAGCTGGGGAAGCAGCAGGTACTCCACAAACTTGGCACCACCTCCACAGCTCTTCCTTTGCTGTTAGAGAGAAGCAGTTGCCTGCCCTAGGGGAAGACCCTGCAGAGAATGACTGTTACCAAACTAGAGTCATACACGTAGAAGCAAAATCCAAGAACTCCAGCACCGAGATCTATAAACCCCCCTGTGCAGGCTTTTCCACATGAAGCTGAGCACGGTTTTTTTCTAACTAGCCACACCTTAGGAGATTGACAAGTCTTGTTCTATTTTCAACCGTAACACAGAAACAATCCAGCTAGACCAGGCCAAGGCTTTTTTGGGTTACTACAGCAGCTAGCCTGCCTGCAGCTACAAAGAGAGGTGCCTTAGCTAACCCCCGCAATGTCCCCACATGGGTGAGGTCTCCGCTGCTGCCGCAGAAGGCCCTGGGGGGCACCACCAAAACTGCAGCTGACGTGACTGTGCAAACTAACAAATGCAGGGGATGGCCCTCCTGCCACATGTCCTCATTTTTGTTCCAAGGGGTGAGGCCCACCTTAAATCATCACCCCTTCCATTCTGCTAGGAGCTTGGCAGAATAAACCCCAACCGCTCTTACACCTACAGAGTGCCTCAGGTCTCTGTCCCACAGCCTCCCCGCCAGCACTCCCCCGTAAGGCTGCTCAAACATCCAGCCATTCTGCCTCTCCATGGCACCATATCGGTATCTTACCTGCCTGTGCTTGTCTTCCCCACCCTCACATGCACCCAAACACAATGTGGCAGGACCTTTGCCTGTGAGGACCAGATTAGGAGGCTGGGAGAGCCAGCTTGTACTCCAATCAATTCCACGACCCAGGAGGGACATGGAGCAGTAGGCACAGGCTCCCAAGACCCTTTGACTGGTGTCCCTTTCACTGCCAGCAGACTGGCACGTATGGGCAGCAATTGCATCAGCTCCTCTTCCAGCTCCTCCAGAACCAACTCCATTCCTCCTCCGCATCATTCCCAAAGACCCTGCCAAGTCAAGGGATCTCCTTAGCAAACTTCTAGCCCTGGGCCAGCCATCTATTCACACACCTGGGAGAGAAAGCACCAGCTGTGTGGTACCCAGGCTACATGTACATTGCAGATTTGTAGTGCTGCACAGAGGTTTTCCATTTTGTTTCCTATTCCCTTCTCTAGCTTTGACTTTAATGACCACTCAACCACCCTTTTCATGTAACTGTTGCAAGTCAATGACCTTTCCTGAATGAAAGCAGCTGCCCTTCACTTCATGTCCCTAGGTCTCCTTGCAATTCTCTAGTCAGCTTTTGTTCTTACTGTCTCAATGATCTAGCAGTACCAGTGAACTATCACCTCATTCTCGAGTTAAACATACTCAGTGAACAACAGAGAATGCTACAGGACTCCACAGGTGACCCCCTCTGATGTGAGAGCTATTTATTCCTTCCCTTTAATCAGCTGTTCTTGAGAACCATTCTTCTCCCACAGCAGCTTAACTGGGTTTTTTTTCAGAGCTTTTGGCAACAGATTTTGTTGCAACACATAGGTGACCAAGGTGCCATTCAAGAGCCAGATATGCTGAAGCAGCTGTGCATTCTCTCCTTCACAGAGCTCTCACTTGAGAGAGAAGAGGTTTACTTCTATTGCATCTAATCTGTGGCCCATTAATGCTGTTCTTCAGCATCGGCAGAAACAACGTATGTCAGCTACCAAAGCTGAATTCCTTGGATTATCTTTAGTAGTTTTTTCATCAATATAGGTGAAAAAAAAATCTCCAAAGATTGGGAAAGGAAGAAACAGTCAGCAAGAATGAGGAAAAGGGAGTGCTTTGATCAAATTAATCCAGTGGTCTCTTGGGCTGGAAAGAGATGACCCAACAACTGTGAGAAGGAAAAGGTACAACTAAGTTCCTTTGACTCCTTCAAGCTTTGGGGTCTCCTTGACAACAACTCTAACATTGTTCAGTTAGCACCTGCACTCTATACTGTATTTCACAGCTCCAGGTTATGCCAGGAGCCTTGACCTTGTGGGAGAGGTCAAACATGGAAGTTTAAGTGGCATTTCAGAATGAAGTCGAGCCCCCACGCTGTCTTGCAGCTCACAAGTACACACGCTGAGTTTTGTGACACAAAGGTGCAAAGCAGCGGAGGAGGATGGCAGTTATCCCGCAGTGCTCCATCAGATGCTGTCCTCTCCCTTGCTGCCACCCTCCACAACAGAGGGAAAGAGGAATTTTTTTACGTAGACAAATAAGTGAGGGAGCACATTCAAGACTGAAGACCACACTACAAGTCCAAAGCAAACTCCAGGAAGGTGAGAAAAGGAGAAAGGTCATACCTAGTATTAACAGCTTTTCCCATCAGACACACATGCTAGCTGTGCTACTTTGCAATTAAAACAGGGCAACAGAACCTCTTAATTAAACATTTTATTGAAACCAATACAAGCACCATGCTTAGCAAAAAAGATTTGGTTTAAAGTAAACATGCAATGTGAACTAGCAGAGACTAAACAGCATATGGAAGTTGTACTGGTTACTGATATTTTCATGGAATTGCCAAATTCTCAAAACTGGCTGTGAACCTCTCGCACCATTTACCACCCACAGCACTGGTGCCAACCCTGACATGTCACAGTACACAAATCACATTGAGCCTGGATCACATAACAAAAGCAAGAGTTTCACTGCCCCCCTTCTTATGTCCCATCACACCTCCATTTCACAGTTACTAGTGTATGTATCAAAAAAAACACCATTGCATGGCATTTCTTTTTTGAACACACTGAAGCAAGGAATTGAACTCTCTTGCTTTTGCATGTTTGATTCAGACGCCTGTTACCAGTTTAACATTGTTTCTGGACAGCTATTTTACAGTTAAAGATACAAAAATGGAATCTTGGTACAAATGCATAAAATGCTCCTTTGGAGAAGTGAAAAGGTGTCAACACCCACATTATTGCCTCCTTTGATAGATCAAAACAGCATTCATGATACTAGCAACACACTTAAACCATCAAATACCAGCATTTAATTTTTTTTTTTGTTAAAAATATTCAAATACAAGTCCATTTTATGGGCTGACATGCAAACTCATGCTTTAATTCAGCTTACCATCAATTAATAGGATTACAAGAGCTGTATCCCAGCCATCTATTCAATATTTAAAGCAAACCAGATTGTGGCAGAAGTCTCCCTTTGAGAGACCTTTGACTTTAACTCGAGGCCAAGGATTTTATGGCCAACTTACTAACTCCTGAAAAATAGGAGCTCACAATGGAAAATGCTGACTCTCAGACCTTTAGCTACAAAGGCTCCCATAGGTGGCATTAGTTAATTTATGTTTTCCTTTAGTCTGAACCCTCTTTAGAGATCTGAAAATTCAAGACAAATGTATGATTACAGATGGGCAACTCACTAGTAAAGCACAGTCAGAACATACTGGCCTTCTGAACATGGACACACCTGCCTCCCACTGATGTTCAGGGGAAGCAGTATGGAAAACACAGTTCTAAAAATAAAGTGGGAAAAGTATGTTATGAAAACAAGTATTATCTGTGCAGGAAAGATTTTGACACAATTAATGTCTTTGTTTAATCAAGTATTAGCACTACGTGTATCTCAAGAGCCTAGGACAGTAAGCAGCAGACAGTTGTGTCAAAACACTGCATTAAAAACAAGGAAACCACAAACAAGCCTAGAACAGCAAACATCCTCTGCACACTCATTCTCCAAGTACCTGCAGCTGCTTCCTCACTTCCACAGCTCAGAGAGGGGAAGGAGGTAGAGCTACCAAGCAAGACTGTTTGAAGAATAATACTGGTGGCCTGAGCAGCATCAACATCACCTTTCACAAGAAAGAGGGCTTTAACACTCTCATCAGGATTTGTCTGCTTTCTGCAAGATTCGAGGGGCAGCACCCAAGGCAGAAAGTCCTTAACCGGAGGCAAAAGGAACATCTGAAGTGAAAGAACTCAGACTGAAAATACAGCCCTAAGTAGCAATATTTTCTTGGCAGAAGGTGGAGTGATCCAGAGATGAAGAATCAAATTCAATCACTTGACTGCAGCAGCTCCTCCCTTCTCCTCCCAAGAGAGACAGGCCCCTTTTACAGTTATTGTTGTCAAGACCTGTGCAAGCAGCAGTTGGATGCTGGCAGCCCACCAGTGTACAAGATTATTATTAAGATTATTAATAAAGATTATTAATCCAGTTTTCCCCACTGCAAATCAACCTGAACATTACAAGTGGCAGCTTCCCTCTCACCCACACTGTACTTTGACATGCCTTACCTTTAGCACAATGCCAACAAAATGAGATCCTTGCTGTTTCCAGACTGATGCTTAGAATGGCACTATTCTTTAAGCTAAAGTCTTATTTATACAATGTTTGTCACAACAGACATTGTTTTTATTGATCTGTAGTACAGAATGATCAAGCAACAGTTTCATAATCAACATTTTTTTGTCCAGGGAAATGAAATTGTTTTTCCAGTTCACTACATTAACACAGAAATTTAATTTTAATTTACAAGCATTTCTTTTCCACACTGAAAGATCAATTTAATTGGATCATTCTAACATGTATTTTGAAAAGCTCCTCTCGAGTCAGATTTGTATACAAATAAATGAGCAGTAACATCAAACTAAGAAGAGATTTACGAACACTGAGGACCTTTGCAAATGAATTCCTTGTGATCTTAGAGGAATTAGTGTTTTAACACTAACACAACATATGTTTACAAATGAAAAATAAACCTTCTTTCAGCAAAGGTTTCACAGCATGAAATACTGGCCTCCAAATTTAACACTGCATTCCTTCTCACCAAACAGATTTGTTAGGGCAGCTGTATTTTAAGGTACATTATCAACAGGAAGCTGCTCTTACGCAGATACTTCTTCAGTAGCACAACAAACACTCATGAGCAAGATAGTGAGATACTGTCACATGAGTACTCCTTTTGCCACTGCATGGGCTGAACATGTCCCATATCAGACAACTACTCTATTGAATATAAAACAGACCTGTAAAAAGACTGGTCATTTATAAAAGTTAAATACTATTTTCACATTAGAATATCTGCTGTTTCAAAGAGATGAACCGTAAGTAAATGAAAATCAAATTATCACTTATGCAAAAGCTTTATCTGGAATGTAATTTTGACCAACAAGCAGTTAAAGGTAGAGACTGTAATTAAAGTACTCAAAAGCTATGTGTGGCCAACTTTCATAACAAAAGAGATATAAATCATTCATTATCATGAAAATCTTTAACCTCCTGACTCCTACAAATGGAGTAGATGACTGGAATTTCAAAGATAATGAGGTTAGCTTTTTTTTCTTTACAGATGTCAACTGCAACACTAGGCACTAGGAAAAAATGTTACTTGGATTCTTTAACAAAGTTTTTACCAAATTTGTAATAAGTGGCAGTGTAAAATTCTCAAGTCATTTTAAAGCTAACAAATTAAAGGCACACAGTATTAACAGGTGTTTGTATAACAGGAAACGAGCAGAGGTAAACTTCTTAACAGTGTAGTTAGTTATATATGCAAGACATCTGGTACAAGAGTAACCAGAGTTGTAATTCAGCCCTTAGTTATCACCTAGTTCCTGTAAGACTATATTAGCATAAGAACTGGACAGTCAAAGCTTTGCCCTGAAATTTAGTAAGATTGACTCAGTCAACTGAGGAATTACTGGAATGACAAGAATTAGTTCCAAGAATTTAAGAAAGTTCACATGGACTCGATGGAAAGATAAATGGATGGATTTGCTGTACGAGGATTTTGTCTTTTGAATACTAAATGCTTCCAGGGAGTAGTTTTCAAAATTGAGAAGACATTATGTCAAAAAGTCTGAGAAGTAAGTGACAGTACACAATTTCTGCATATAAATGGCTAGTATATGTCATAAAGATGCATTTGTAGCTCAGAAAAAGTTAGCGTCAGCTTCCAAATTATGTTTGTAGATAGTTATAAATCCAAAACTGAACTATTTTAGTTATAGAAATATTAGTCACAAGAGTGCAAAAGGAGTCCCTGCAGAGGAATATTCCCTTTTAACAGGTACAAATAAGGAAACACCTGCAAAGATTTGTTACTTCAAGGAGACAGACCTGCTATTCTTTGCACAAACTTTGCACAAAAGATATACTGCAGGAGACAGATGTAAATACAGTGCATTTTTTAGATGTAAGTATTCATGTCTGGTTCCAGTATTATCAGGATGGTACATAAATACTTATTACAGAGGTTTTCTTAATGGAAGAAGCCCAGTTTCTCACGCAGCCATTCTTCAGTTAGGTCTTCTGTATTTCTTATTTCAAATACCTAAACAAAATTGCATTGCATAAATTCTTGAGGTGATGGTAATTGAAAGGGATAAGCATACAATGCAATCAATACCTTTCCACCCAAGTTGTTTGAGCCATAATAAATCAGTAGCCAGCCTAGTGTTTTCATGTGCTTTCTTGAAAGGATCGGTTAATATTCTAAAGTAACATCAATGCAAAATAAGACTAAGTGGCAAAGAATATTACTTTGCCACTTGAACAAGAAGTTCTTTGAACTTCTTATTAAGAAGTTCTTATTCTTTGAACAAGAATCCTGTAATTCCTATTTCTAGACTTCATTCTTCTCCTTTAAGAATATATGAGACTAGCACATGTACTGCATTTTAAAGTTACTCTGAAATGGCACCATCTCATATGCATTATCTCAGCAAGAAGATTGTCTATTTGAAGAATACAAATTAATTTAACCTCTGGGCTGAATTAACCCCAAAGTTCAGGAATTTTGCTCAGCCCAAGACACAGTTATTCCTTCTTTGAACTAAAATAAATCCATAGTATCTAGTAGCATACTGTTTTCCCTGTTAGAAACAAGCCTGGGATACCTTGAAATAGAAAACTTGAAAAAAGCCACCCCAAAACCACCAACCCAAAGCTTTGTGGAAACCTTTAACATAGCCTTGAAGCAGAAAACAAGACCAAAGACACCAATATATTCTTTCCATATAGGCAAGTAACTAGTTTGTTTGTTTTTTTTTTTTTTTTTTTTAAATACCCTGGAAGAGAGGCTAAGTTAATTGAGATGCCCACAAATTGATCATCTTTTCAGAAAAGCCAAGTAAGTAAATTTTACAAATCCATAGGCTTTCAGATGTGTTCTTCTAGGCAATGAAAACAAGTATTTTAACTGGAGACTGCTGTTACTATTCTGACAACGCTGAAAATAAAGCTGTATCAACACTAAATCATTTACCTTATAATGGTATGCAGTGCATAGCTGCAAAAAGCATGCTCAGGCCAACAGAACGAATAGAATTTTGTAACACTCACAAAACAAAGCTTCTCAGTGAACCTGCTGTTTGGAATGAACTTCCTCTTTAGTCCTGCCCTCAGACATTTTACCATGTTAATCTTCTTCAGGAAACAATTCAAGTTTTGTATCTTTTCTTCCTCATTTCCCATCTCTACTGGAGTGGGCTCTGGACACTGCTTCTTGTATTTAGACACTGATCTACTACTATCAACTAATACTGATTTTTTTTTTTTTTTAAGTAAAAGATGGGGGGAAACCAAAAATTCAGTGTTGTAAGAACAGAACAGCTTAACAGAAGCCAAGCTAATATGCAAGCCACTGAAAAAATAAGAGGATGCAGTTGAGTCACATGCAGAAATCACACCAGGAGGAAGTCACAGCACGAGCTAAAATGGAACATAGCTCATCGAGTGGCAAGAATAAAGCACATTTGAAGAGCAAGTAAGCAACCCTAACTGGAGACAGGCTATCTTATCCACCTTCAGAAGGAAGATGATCATGGACCTCTACATCCACTCCTAGGCTTTCATTCAAAAGCCTTTCAAGACTGAACTTCTCCCACTTGACAGGTGATAGTAACTCCAATACAGCTAGTCTCCAGGCTTTCACCTTCTCATCAACTCTTCCTTCTCACTCACTGAAAACTGCCTTCCTCCTCAAGGAATTCTTTTCTATCAAAGATGCTAAGAGTTCTCAGGCCTCTAAGATGCAGTTTCAACAGACCTAAAAAAAGATTTCTCAGGACTGTACCAATTGCTTCCATCATCTAATCTTCTGCTTCCCTCCTATTTACTCCTGTCAACCTGACGTCTAATCTAAAACAGAGAGGTCCTTTCTTACAAGGTACAGCTAGAAGAGGTAGAAGTTCACAGTTCTCTTATTGGCCCAACACTTTTTTACTAGGATGTTAAAGTACTCAGTCAGAATAAGGAAGGTCAAAAGGGAACGGTGCTGTTGAGGAATGATGAAGTCACTTCACATTGTATGAAAAACCTGAAGTGACCACTGACTCTATTTAGCTTTACTGGTTGAAACTAAAGCTTTAAGAAGTCTAGGCGCCAATTAAGCAGATATTTCAAATATCTCCAAAATGACAATTAGGTGGCTTTTTTTTTTATTCCCCAATATATATGTATACCTAGGCCTAGCAAATGCAGTGATTTCTTCTGGTCTCAGCAATAGAGGAAGCAAACGCAGGAAGATTTAGAATTGTTCATCACTTGGCACACGTTACTTATTCTGAAGGCTATGTTCTGCAAGCACACAACCCCATAAACCATGCTGCAAAACTAGTCCACACCACACCATACTAAGATTTCAGTCTATTCTTCCCATCAAAAAATTCATTCCCAAAGCAAAGAAGTCCAATGGATGTTTTAGTTTTAGAGAACATTGTTCTTCCTGTACTCCAGAAAATCCCCACATAATACTCCTCTCTTCAGTCTTCCTAAAACAGAATCTGTTCACTGTAATTACAAAGTCTCATAACACCCTTCAAGCAAGACACAAAACAGCTTCTGCAACCTGCATTTAAGGGGGAGACAGTTATTTCAACTACTCAGTTATACCTTAGTGAGTTCAGCTGTCTGTACAAGCTTATTCTTGCTTCCAGCATACATCATCTGCTGTTCAGGCTTACATCCTGTAGTTTTGTGGGAAAAAAAAGGGTTTGTTTAGTTATTTTGACTGCAACACTAAAAAAAAATAAATATCTTATTTTTGAAAATAATCCAAACTGAAAGCTGAAGTCTCCATTCAGAAAAGTGACCTATTTCTTTATATACATTATCATCCTTGCTCTTACTTTCGTATCTAGTACTTGAAAAGCATTTCCAGAAGTAATAGTTGTGCAGGTTGAATTGGTGGTCTCAACACGCACCTGTATTTCTGCTTAGAGCTAACATCAAACATTGCAGCAGTCAAACTTGAATCACAGCCAACAAAGCAGTAGCTCCTGCCACTACAGTAGCGTGCTGATTACACTACATTCAATTCTTCGCCCTCTTGCTATTTCTGGAAGATTCCCATGTTTTCACTAGTTACACAGATCTTTATAGCATATGCCTATGAGCTGCAGCCAAACTGAGAACTAACCAAGGCAGTTTGAATTTGTTGTTCTTTCTCCTAATCTCTCCCCAAATGCCCCAACTGAACTGGTAGCTCAAGATGACTCCTCTCCCCCACCCCAGTCCCAAACACAGAGCCACTTCAGACACAGTTGAAGTTAACTGCTGTTTAGAGTCCCAATTAATGGTTCATTGTTCTGACTCCAGTATCAGTTTAACCACTAACTTGTATTTGCAGAAAATTTTTTAAAACGGAGAGCCTCAAGAAAAAAAAAAAAGAAAAGGCTTTTCTTTAGAAGTTGCTTTTTTAGAAGTTTCTAGATATTAGCGTATTTTAAATCTTGCCACCCATAAAAACCATTGTCTAAGCTCTCTTTTCCTGTGAAGTACTACAAGTCTGCCTGCTTTGCTATTTCAGGGTCTGCCAGGAAGTTTCTTACTGCTGTTCTAACTCACAAAATATCTATCCTTCAGAAGTAACACCCAGAACATTCACACAGATTCTCCAGTAACTACAGAAGAATATGCTCACTAGTTGCTAAACTCTTTTACCTACCTAGTTATTCTAGTTCTGAGTAATGAAGGGTAAAACAATGCAATCAGTTTATCTTCTTCTAGAGGATAACAAGGATAATCCAGTAATACCAGCAAGCTACCCTATTACAATTCAGAACACAGATGGAAGCCACAGGAGCAATTCAGCTCTGCAAGTCCAAATCAAGTCACGGGCTATTTGGCTTCTACTAAAATTACACAGTTCCCTGCACAGGTATGTTTATGTTGAGGGTTGCTGTGACACAGAGGAAGCTGCTGCTCTATATAAACATGGGATGATCTAAGATTACAGTCTTTCTCCTCGAACTTAATCTGTTCACCCAGCACTTTCACCTGCCCAGATCTGGGTTATGGAGCCCTCTTTTCCTCCTTTTCACCCATAATTGTGACAGCCCTTTAGACCTTCACATCACAGCACTGTCTGGAGGCATCCTCTGTTGCTGTCCATTGCACACAGGCCCCCTGGAAAACCCTCCTCTCAAATCCCATCTTAACCCTTTTACAGAGTCCTGTTCCCTTCATGGGTAGACATGGGTTCTGATGCCCTTCTGAGAAGGAGAGGAACTTCTTCCCACCCAGTCACTAACATCCAAATAGCAAGATGGACAGAGGTGAAGATAAACCCTCAGGAACAGAGGTTGTATCTTCCAGCTCTCTCCTCACTCACTTCCTGAGCCTTGTCTGGTCATATTTTGAGGACTGCCCAAGATTTGAGGAGAGAGTGACAGGAAACCCATTAGGTTAAGCCTACATGAATAGATGCAGAGTGCTCCAGGCTAGGCTCTTTTCCTTTACAGGAGGGTGTTGCTGAGCACACCCCTGAAAACACAGTGGGCAGGCACATTTAGAAAGACACACCTTTTGGCCAGCTATGCAGGAAACAAACACTTCTGTTCAGCCTTCAGACATGGGAAAGAAAGAATCTCTTCTATCACACATCTTAAGTGCCCTAAATGTGAACCACAAAGGCAGTGAAAACCTCCAGCCGCTAGGTAGATCTGGGCAGATGGAAGCATTTACACTTGTCACCAGCTGACAGTGAGGATGGAGCTAATACTCTAGAGATTCCTCTCTGCCAAAGGTGGTCTCCAGATAATGCCATAACTTTATAGTGCCTTGCTTCCAGCAGTGGCATAAGCAAATCTAGCCTTAAGCATCTGAACCACTATTCGAGCATTAAGCACTCATTTTATCTTCCAGAGCAAAGAATATTCCCATATTTACAGCCCATAGTAGCTACCATTCACAATATTCACTCACCAACTGGACTGGAGAAGATAAAGCACAATGGATAAGAAACTCTTCCATCATCATGCTGATACTTGTAACTATACACAATAAATGTTTTTTCTGAGGTTAAAGAAACTAAGAAATCAGTGATTTTATTAGGATATAATCCTCAGTTATCAGAGCTTGATGCAGGCACAAATTAAGTCTTGCATTCTAGAAGATGCTTTAAATTTGGTAAGTACTCTCACTGTTCTCCTGTTTTCACTTCCACACTTGACTTTCAGAACTGACCCCGCCTGTCTTTACCAACCTCTACCATGGGTATGAGGGCTGTCTCTGTATTACTGTTTCACATCAGAGCTAAAAATCACCCTTTCATTGCAAATATTCCTCTCCTAGCTTTGTAAAAAGATTTCCCACACCCACTAATGTGTTTCTGGCTTAATGAAAGCCAAACTCTTTCTTTGCAGACTAAGCATTTCATTGTTTCAGGTGTCTTGCTGAATTTGAACTCAAGTTTTAGCTAGTACTCTTGCTTTACAGCCTCCTACTGCACTATGGTCATGAAAGAAAAGATTCACAATGGCACGCGGAACAGTGCCAACCAGCTTTTGCGGATAATGGAGGCAGATATTTTCTTCACTTGTAACTTAAGTACCCCTCTTATTTCATCTAGTTAAAGAATAATTTACTTGTCCCTTTTTTTTTTTTTTTTTTTAATACAAGGATTCTTCCCTAGATCACATGCCTACAGCACTCCCAGAATCAATAACTGCAGCAAAATAGCAAGGGCCACACACTGAGAGAGTACCAAAACAGATCCTAAGTTACACAGGCACTCTTCTATGTTTAGAAGTAGCCACATACAAAACTGGTACATTTTACTCACTTCTTTACATTAACAGCAGCGTGGCTTTGCTTTACTTTCCCCAAACATAATATAGTCTAAAAGGAAATAAAATCTCAGGAAAGGCTTAAATGTGTCAACAAGTGGAACATTCCAGATTGTTTCAACAAGTGGGACAACTGTTCCATGCATCATAAGAACTGATCCCTAGGTTATCTCACAAATAAAGTGTCAGTAAAGTTGCACTACAGGAAAGTATTGGCCTAAAAAGGTGAAGTCCAACTTTGAACATTTTGAACAGCTTCCAGGAGTAAGAGCAAATGCCAGCAGCACAAGAAGGATATCGAGGTTGTCTCTCAGGCAGCTCATCTTTTAGCTCATCGGGAGAAATACCCTGGTAACATTAAACACAAGCAATATTTGAACAAATGATCTTGCACTTGAAGGTATACTATGAAGGCTAAAGCAGAATAATGGAACAGTGAAATAGCTGTAAGTTAGATGTACATCTACAGTTGAACTGATAATGATCTCTCACTCAAATTACTAGAGTGGTTTAGGAAAACCTGTGTGCCAATAGATTCCTATGACTAAACACAGAATTAATGTTAGCATGAATAATCATCCCTATTTTAGGCATAATGAGTTTAGAAAACATTTTTGGCTCTAGTTGGATATGCTAGCAACTACCATGCTTTTCTAACTCTAGCGCTAAACAGAAGTAAGCAAGCACACACCAAAAAAGTATCTGTTAAAATCAGCTACGCAAATGGTGCTTTTGAAAAATTCAGTCCTTCCTCCTTGAGCAAGCCAAAAAACAACAACAAAAAAAAAGAGTCCCTATTCTATTCAGATATTACATTAACTTCTACATTCTAGGGAATAAGAGCTACGGTTAATGCTCAAATCCCTGGGAAGGATTTAATTTTGCCCTATGTACCATTAAGAAATACTACATGCTGGGCTGACCTTATTATGCCACCTATCAAAGTTAGAGTCTGCAGAGGATTAGCAATCCTAGCTTCTAATTGATGGCAGATCAGCTCAGAGCCAAATATGCAAACCTACGTGGAAACACAGCAGAAATCTCTTCAAAAAGCCAGCAGGTGCCAAAGATGCTTTTTACACAGTTGTATCATAACAGCTTTAAAATAACTTTTTTGTGCAATTAATTAGTCAACTCAATTGCTTCTGCATAGTTCCACTATTAATAGTGCTGTGCTTTACATGCAGTGACCATGCATTTAAATAAGCTCATGACCCAAATTAGATTAAGAGTTTGATAACAATTTGAAACTAAGGCAGTACCTTAGAGACAACAATACATTGCAGGCTGAAGATACTCTTATTTACAATTCATTTAACAAACCTCATGCTCCTCATCCAGTACCACCAACTGCTTATCCTTGTCGATTTTCACTATAAATCAAAATAAAACATAGATCAATGTTATTTTCAATTGATTTATGCAATGCATGTCTGAGGCTTTTTAACGTTACCCCAACAAACATATTCCTTGTGCTTCCATTCTGCTTCTTCAGTCTATCCCATGACTTCATAAAATCACTGAAGGGAAGCGCACAGTCTAAGCGTTGTTCATTGCAATACACTCTTCTCAAATTTCAAAGACAGAAATGTCAAACTCCCCTACTTAAAGGCTACAAAATTTACAAACTCAAAATGACTGTGCCTTGACATTTTTTACTATCATTTTACAAACAGTGGTAGACTCTGAGCCAAAATTAAGTATAAATACTAAGAGCAGATGCAGTTTTGTATCATAAGAACAGCACTGCTTTACTGTTAAAATTACAGACAGAATTTGAAGTACTGAAGTCCATACAAGAAACAGCCTCTTGGCTCACATTTATCTGTTAAAGCAGCAACGTTACATGGGAAGGAAAAGAGGAGATAGGATTTTCTGCAAGACCTTGCAATTTTTGTCAGACATGTTTTTAACTTACTTATAATGGCAGCATTGTTGGTTTCTTTACGAAACCGGAATTTTCTCAGTTTCTCCACCAGGTCTTCAGCAACATCACAAACCACCAGAGATTCACTCTACAAAAAGGAAATGGCAGAGGGGAGGGAAAGATAAATAAATCTTTCTAGTAAACCAAAAAAAAAATCCCCATGTCACGCATATGTGCACATAAACCCTACTAAAGTGGAACTGCATGCAGCTTGTCCAAAGTTTCAGAACATATACATAAACCAGAAAAAACATGGATGAAAGCAGTTTTTAAAAACACAGTAACAGAACACTTATCTGTTTTAATATCCCTCCTCAAAGCCACACAGTTAACTACAAATATTTTATTAGCTATTCCTGAAGTGGGATTATTCTCATAGCTCTTAGAAGTAAACAAATTTTACAGTTCATTTGCCAAGACAAGTCCTGAAAGAAGGAAGCCTGTTAAAGTGGCAGTAAACTGGCTAAAGTAATTTCAGCATTTAAAATACTAGGACCTACTACTAGTACTTCAGAAGAACCCAGACAGTAATCAAGGGTCACTGCTTATTTTTACTCATAAAAATATTACCTGAACTTTTTAGATTTACACACCCAGAAAGCATTTAAGACATTTTAACCAAAAAGCATGCATACTTTCCCCCCCCGGGGCTTATATGCTACTAACTCCAAGTTTTCAGAAGAAATGTCCAGATAACGTATTAGTCATCACACTGAAGATGGGGAAGGAAATGATTATTTCACAAGCAGCCGTGCAAGTTACCTTCCATTACATATGCAATTTTTAAACTGTACCAAGCCAACCACTGCCATTTCCTGAGCAACATTTTATCCACACAGCCTCTATCACCACAGTTAAGAGATGCAAGCCAGCTAGACGAAGAAGTTATTTAACATCTCCAGCTTATTCATATTATTGTATTTGTAAATTCCTAAGGCATCAAGGCTTTGGTGCCAAAACAACTGTATTTCAAGACTTCTTTAAAAAAATTGCTCAAATAAAAAAAAGTAGTTGCAAGATTACCTATCCCAAGATCTACTGAAGAGCTGTTTCACTGAGACAAATCACTGCTTAAAAATCAGAAGAAAGTTACTACTTAAACTCTGAGTTCTGTCTCCTTCTGTTCAACATTGACTTGTTTGTGAGATTTTCATCAAAAAGCAGAGCACTGTCCCTCCTTCCCCACTTCCAAAATCACCTTGCAAATATCCTATGTTTGTTGTTACTCCTAAAAAGATTTCCACCTTGACCAAATTCTGGCACAAAGCCTTGTGCCTCTGCTTCCTTTTAACAGCTGGAGAGGAAATCAGGCTCTGCTGTGAAAGGACAGGTCAGGCACTGTGTGCACAGCCTTTGTTATTTTGCTTGCTCCCCTAAACTTTAAATTGTTCTTGGCTCCTTCTGATCCACAAATGTCATTAATACCCACTCTCACTACTTCAGGCGGTCTCTACTTAAAAAAAATCACCAACAACAAAATTCAGGGCTGCATTTCAAAACTGAAGTTATATTCTGTATCAAACACTCTTTGCTGAAGGAAGCATTTCTCCCAGTCCTCTGGGCTCAGCAGTTTCCTATCATCTTCCAGCAGACACTACAGGGTATGCAGTGCTCTTGTTCACACCTGTGCAGTCACAAACATAAACCCCTAAGAGAAGTTGTAGGCTGTGCCTGCAAAACACATGCTGACATCAGATTCAGATCATCTATCAGGGCTAAGCTGGCTCAGCAGTGCTTGGTTTCATAAAAACTAATAAAAGTCAAGTCGAGAGACAGGACTGCACAGACAGTGGGCACACCTGCCAAGCAGCACGGTGGGGGGGTGTTGCTGTTGGTTAACCTCAGCCACCATTCATACCGGCATTATGCTTCAAGATTTTCAGAAACCGATTTAGCCTTCTGCCGAACAGCCGCTGGCAGGGCAGGGTCAAGACTTCCCTTTTAAACAGCTGTTTCTTCATTCTCCCCCCGCAGGCTGCCAGCGCCCAGCACAAAAACAACCGAGGAGGTCCCTTGGCCGGCGGGGCAGCAGTTGAGCACGGCACGACCCGGGGAGGAGGTCGGGCAGGGCCGGAGGAGCTTCTCACGGCAGCACCTTCCCGGGCAGCACCCCTAGACCGAAGGGCTCCGGCTCACCCTGAGGAGACACCCACCCCCGCTCCTCCGAAGGCACTTTCTGCCCTCAGAACTCCCTCCCCAGCCCGCCGAGCCCGGCGGCGCGGGGACACCGGCCTCACGACGCCTCTCCCGCCTCAGCGGGGGGGACCCTCCCTCCCCGAGCCCGCGGAGGCCGTTGGGGTTCCCCCCGGCCCGGCCCGGCCCGGCCCGGCCCGGCCGCCTCCCCCCCTCAGACAGCGCGGGCTCCTCTCACCATCTTGCGCGCGCGCGCAACCGCCCAACCGCCGACCGCTCGCGCGCCAACAACGGAAGCCTCCGCCCGCCGCCGCCTCCCTCGCTAGGCTGCGCACCCCACTGCGCCTGCGCCGGCGGGGACCCCGCCTCCCCCTCTCCTTTGACCAATCAGTACCGCTGTCCCAGCTGGGGGGCGGGTAGCGTCACACCGCCTACGGGTAGCGGGAGGGTTCAAGGGCCGCGGGGTAGAGGCTCGTTGCCGGGCGCGTCCCACGTGCCGCGGCGCCGCAGGGGAGGGAGGGAAAGGGGCGCGCGCGCGGGCGCGTGGCGCGGCGCCACGTGATGCCCCGGCCTCGCACCCCGCCGTGCCCCTCCCCGTTGCTATGGCGCCGCGGCCCCGCCCTCCCGCGTAGTCATGGCAACGGGGCGGGGCCGTGTGCAACGGGCGGGAAGGTGTTTCCTCACGTACGGTCTGTCAGCTGTGGGGGCGGCCGGGCCACCCCCGGGGGCGCGGGAGAAACGGGCTCGGAATCGGGGAATTCCGCTTCTTAGCGGTTAGCGTGCCTTAAGGGTGACAATATTTAAACCCTGATCCGCAGAGGATCCTCCCTGTGCCAAGGCCGGGCCGGGATATCAGCCCATGGGCAGGGTCAGGAGCAGGCCCCGGGGAGGGTGATCAAGGTTAGACGAGGCCATTAAGGCCTGTTAGTAACTTCACATCCTTTACTAAAACGATGGAGAATACACACAGAAAAATGGCTGTTAAATAAGCCTCAGCTGGAGTGTCTGCCTGAAAATTCAAGCATGAGACAAAAATCAGTAAGTTCTGCCACTCGTGGTACTTCTTGTTTATACAAGTTGAGTGTAATTCTGGAAGTAAACCAGGATTTGGAGCTCACAAATCACAAATATGAGCTGCAAGCACAAGGCAGACACTTTTCTTCCATAATAGGCTGTTGGTGGAGGGATGTCTTGGTGCTGGAGGAAATATCCGGCCTTTTTTGTTCTGCTGGAAATTTAAGCTGCTGTAACAGAAAAGAAAATGCCTTCTCGGCAATCTCATAACAGCGAGAATTAAAATTACTGCTTTGCTTGCTCAAAGAGAATGAAAATACAAAGACTTTATGTCTCGGATATGACCTCTTGGGAATCACATTAATGACTTGAATGCTGGATCTATGCGGTAAAATTGCAGATTTTCAGCAAGAGAATCAGTAAACACCATGGAAGTGCAGGATTGCAGAGCAGCTGTTGAAGTGTCACTTAATCTCCCTACACTCTTAAAACCAGATATTTCCTCGTGCGGTATTCTGTAGGTAGGTTGCTTATGCATTTCAGCATGCAAAACGTATTTGTGTAGTGCTCCGTTTAGAAGTAGAGGGAGGAACTTGGCAGCATCCCATCTTTAGTCGAGGTCACTTTTCCAAGCGCCAGGATTGCCACAGTTAAGGCACGGAGGTGTTTGAAGGCAGGTTGTGCCGGATGGGCACATACGCGGTTTTTATTAATTAAATGCTTCGTGGAAATCCAGGCAGCTGGGGAACCTGCGGGCCGTCACTAGGCAGCGTAGCCCCGCCCACGGTCACGCCCACCTCCGGGCAAGCTCAGGGCAACGGCTTCGCTCCGCTGCTGCGCATGCGCCCGGCTGCGGGAACCGGCGGGGTCTACGGTGAGGCGGGCGGCTCGGCTCGGCCCGGCCCCATGGCTGCCGTCTTCCTCGTCACGCTCTACGAGTACTCGCCGCTCTTCTACATCACCGTGGTGTTCGTCTGCTTCCTCGTCACCAGCGGCCTGGTGCTAGGCTGGTGAGTGCGGTGGTGGGGCCGGCGCCGGCTGTGGGGGCAGCCAGCACCGTCTCTGTGGGGCCGGCTCGGGCCGTGGAGTCCGATCTGGGGTGATGGGCCTTGGCTGCGGAGGGCTGGCGGTGTAATGAGGTGGCACGGCGTAGGAGGGGGGTAATGGGAGCTGGCGCTTCTTGGGGAATGAGCTGTGGGGCTGTGGGGTGGCCCCGAGGTGGGACAGCGTCGGGGCTGGTGGTGTGGATGGGTGTGTGGGGACTGGCAGTGGTCGGAGAAGTGGGGTTGTGTTGAAGAAAGGAGGATGAGGAGGGCTAGCACTGACCATAGGGGAAGAGGGGCTGCTCTAGCAGGAGAAGGTGAGGATGAAAGCTGTGGAGAAAATGGGATGGCTGGGAGAGGACCTGACCCTGAGTGAGGGGGTGGGAATCAGGGAGGGCTGCTCCAAGGGGAAAGTTTGGCACTGTTGGAGATGAACATCTTAAATCTTGATAGTAAATAAAATGGGCAGATATTGAGTAATGAGCCTGGTGTTAGGCCGGGTAGCAGCTAAATGTGCCAGGCTTCAAGGCAGAGTTGTTACTGAGGTGTGAGACTACCCAGGACCACTGACGAGGTACCAGTCTGTTCCACTGCTGAAGCTCGGGGAAGGGGGTGTTTCAGGTGAACCGAACAGGGTGCTGGGATTGGGATGGGGAGGAGCCTTAAACAACTGATCTGCTGAAGTGTCTAGAGGGGTGATGAGTGGAAGACCTTCTCCTACTGTGTTTGAGAGGTTTCAGCAAAGATGTCAGTGTTGCCTTTTTCAGAAACGGGTCCCTGAATGTCTGTTCATAGCACTGTTCTATCTGTTTTCCTGCCGACTCAGGAGTGTCTGTAAATGTAAATACTGATACTTGCCAAGTGGAGAGCATTGATTAGCAATCAAAATATTTTAAGTAGGAATTGCATTTCCTCCCATTGGCTTAACATTAATATCTGTAGTGCTTTGCTTCAGTGTTTTCCATCCTTTGTCTCTCTTTGAATTACAGATGTTTTAGCTGTAGCTGTTTCTTCTCTTGGTAGCTTATAAATACTCTGCTTGACTTTTCCTTTAGTGCAAAGTCTTTCCCTTGTTTACATCACTTTGTTAGCTGCCATTGGCTCAAACATATGCCATCTACTGCTTTCGGTGTGAATGAAGCAGATCTTTTGATCTTTTAGATGGGCTTTGTGGGAAGTTTTTGTTCTTGTTTTGCATTGCCTCCCCGAGTGCTGGGTAAGTGGTAGTGAAGGCAAGACTGGTCTTTTTGTTATCTTTTTGCTGGATGAAACTCCACCTCATTATTTACTTGGAGACAGAGGTAGTAGAAATCCTTTTCATAATTCTCTCTGTGCCACTGCATACTGACAGTATTATATTGCCTTCCACTTTTCTCCACTTTTTCCTTTTTTGCTTCATCAGTTCTTTAAAAATATTATCTTTACAAAAAGATTATACTGAATCATGATTCAAAAAAAATCTCCTGCATGTATATCCCAAACCTTTATCAATTTAATCATTATTTATCTGCTTATAATAAATGCTTTGCAATCGCCTGCAGTTAAACATCTGAAATAGGTGTGCCAGAAGGTCCTCACATCTGTACACGTGTCCATTGATGCTTTTTGGGCTAGAGGGTGTGCAGAGGACTGTACAGATGCATTTTTATTTCAGGATCAGAGATTCTAGGTGCATCTGCACTAGATACTATTGCAGTTTATGTAAATATGTACAAACTGTCTTCAAACTAGTTTGTTAAGGAACTGTTAGTCAAGTAGAAGCAGCAGCCAGGAGCTCAGCACATACAAGTATGTGCGTATGTGGCCAGCTGCTCAGAGATATTTGCTGCTACCTTTGAACTCTGCTGTGCCGTGGCCATATGACCAAGAACCTCCAAGCAACTTCAATGTGTCTGCATCTGCAGTTACAGTTTAAGCGCACTTGAACTTACTCGTGAAAACAGCTTGATCCTTTATTTGCTACACAGAGTACTATAAATGCATATGGTGTCATAAGGACATAATACTTGATATATTGCTGTAATGACATTTTGTTTCCCCCATCATTTTCAGCATCAGTTGTCAGCTTCTTTTATAGATGTGTTCATGATGGTGTCAGTCAGCCTGAAAAACTCCAACTGCTTGGGAATGTTAATGTTTTCATTTGCAAAATCATGCACTGATTTGATGAGCGTCTGTTTTGATGGCCAGCCCTGGATACCTGTGACTCTGCTCAGAGAGTCTAAGTAGATTACTGCACAGGTAGCTTTCTAGAGCCAGCCCATTAGATGCTCTGGGCCTAGGAATGAAGTGGAATTCAGATGAGGTGAATACAGTCCTGTACGTCACCTTTTTAGCTGGAGATGAATGCTCGTATTTGGAGGAGCTGTAGGCTCAGCAGCTGTTCGAAGTCCGGGCTGCTCTTTGAAGAAATTAACTCATGAACAAAAACGTTGGAAACTCCTGCCTTTTCTAAACTATTATTGTTCTGAAGAAATTAACTTTCCCCTATACCAGCTCTAGGCTGATAGACTGTTAAATCATAAAATAAAAACTGTCTTTATTCATCCTTCATACACTGAATACTACCTAAAAATTTACAGAAACACTGTATCTTATTGTTGAACAGAAAGGCCTTTCTGCCTTCAGCTGCTGCTAAAACTGTACTAGAGGCTTTTTTCTATGGCTGCTTTTCATGCTGATTATCCTGTTGCTTTTGACCAGCAAAGAAAGTTTCCAAAGAACAGGGGTTTTGCTTCGGAATCAGCCAGATGGTATAAAACAGGAGGCATTTTTATGTGCGTCTGGAGAGATTAGCTCCATTGAGTTTTGGATATTGAGTAAGTGAAACAGCTGCTGCACCTGGTTTCTTTGTGAGTAAGATGTTTAACTGGTGTACTTCATTAAAGCCTCAGTGAAGTCAGCATGGCTGTGTTTACTTGCATTGGACAGAGATTTGATCCTCTATGCGCACAAACTAAGTATGGCTGAGCACCTGATGTTATATCATTGAAGAAAGGCAAATGTTTCTATCAAAGTCTGGCAAACCAAAAGAATTTATCAAAGAAGGAGTAACGAGTATAGAGTATTTTCCGCCAGCTCGATCTCTTTCCTCTTTCGTGTATCTGTGACACTCAGGCACGCAAGACATTAAATGGTAAAGGCAAATATTTGTTAGACTGCCAGGAACAGGTTGGTGCTGTTGAGAATGGCTTTGAGAATTTTTTTCCTGAAGTAGTTTCCTCAACTTGAAAATCACTTAAGACTGATGTTTTTCCCTGTTAGTCTTACAAAAGGCACCACTCCAACATGAATCAATAGAAAGGAGCCCAATGTCAGTAAAAGCTCTGCTTTTCTTCTCCATTTGACACACAGGAGTTGGAAAAGATTTTAAAACCAGGAAAAAGTAGCAGTTAAGCTACAAAATTGTGTTTGGCTCAGAGCTGTATTGTACATGAAATTGCTTTAGCAATTTTCAAACTGATTACATTGAAGTTGGTAGTGCCCTTTTCAGCTTGAGTTATTGATATGAGACCCATCTTACTGTAACAGCTGCTATTTCAGTATACTAAATGGAAACAATTGATGCAGGGAAGAGCTGATGCTTTGTGCCATTCAGAGTTTTCTAGCACCCAATATGCTGATGACTGCATAAACCAAAATTCAAAGCCATTAAACAGGCCATCAGGTCAACAGTACAGGTGGCAGCGACAAAAGCACAAATTCAGGAAAGTACAGCCTGACCTTATTAATAACTGTTTTCTAAAATGCATTAACAAAAGATCCCAGAGCCTCTCCCTGTTGCCCTACTAATGGGACAGGACTGGATTAATGCAGTTAAGAAAATCTCTTCAGTCTCCGAAGTAGTCTTCTGATTGCATATCTGGGACAGTTTCTCTAATCAGATTTTGGTTATTGAAAGTTATTGCTATCCCCTTAAAAAGAGAATTATTTTTAGCCGAGCGTAAAAGGAAGTCTGTTGTGGAACTTCTTTTGTAGATCCTGATCTTCTGTAATCGTTCTTTTAAAAGCCCCAGGCAATATGAAAATCTTGGAGTTTTTGATTGATGTCGGAAATAATACGAAAATATTCTTCCTTGCTTTCTTTGATTTTTATTTTGATTCATAGGGTGTTTAAACTTTTAAACCTTTGTTTCGTTATCCTTTTAGGGTCAGAATATCACTTGGGCTAGTGTGCTAGTTTGAGCTTTGCAGGGGTCTTAGAGTCTCAGCTTTGATTCAGAGTCTTGACTGTTTTGCACTTGGTTTCTGGCTCAAAGCAGAGGCTTTACAGCCTCTGGTTTAATATCAGCGTATTGTTGTAATTGAGGTTTACATGGGAAATCAGGATCTTGGTCTCCCGTAAAAACATCTTGCTGGCTGTAGTTACAGCTAGAAATATCTTGGGGCTGAATGATTTACTCCAAGGTCTTTTTTTTGAGCACCCAGTCCATTAAGGCTGTTCCATCTTTGCAAGCAGCGACTTTTTTTGGTCCTGTGATGGGATGTGTAGAATGTCAACTGGAAGAAAGCTCTGGCTAACCGTTTGCCACTAGAGGGCATTGACCATTCTGGTTAATTTTAGTCTCTTTCTGGAAACGCAGGAGTAACATACTCCCCCTTTATAGGTTTTCTGTATTGCTGCAAAGACTCCTACCTTCTGCCACAAAAAGCTGGAGTCAGATTGGCAGGCTATATTATGCATGCATCCTAGCAGATATTCTGCAAAGCCAAGCTAGCTCTATTTGTTGTGCTGCTTGCTATTTAGAGCTGAAGAAAAATTCAAATGTGTCAACACTAACACTTAACCCACTTGTTCTTGTTTCATGTCTCATAGGTTTGGGTTGGGTGTTCCTGTTATTCTGAGAAACTCAGAAGAAACAGAATCCAGCACAAGAGTTTTGAAAAAGCGGATGAGACAAGTGAAGAATCCTTTTGGGTTAGAAATCCCTCATCCTGCTACAGCCTCAGTAACAAGTCAGTGGATTTCTGATGTGCTTGATTTTTGTCAGTTTGGGTTCCTGATCTTAGTACTATGTTTTCTTGCTCTCACCCTTTTCCTTTACCAAAATTCCTCAGAAACATGCTTCCTCCCATCATTACAACAGAAATAATTTTTACACAGCTTATAAATGTGGTGCTTTTAAAAGTGAAATGTTTGGATATTTAAGTACAGTTTAATTCTTATTAATGAAACGCTTCCCGTTATAACAGATTTTTAAGTAACAAAAACATTTGCAGATTACCAACTACTGTGGGCATTTTTGTAAACTTTACAGAATTGTTGAATTCTATAGAATTCATTATAAAATATATGCTGCCCACTTAAATCTAAGTCCAGATCTCCAGACGTGTTTGGAAGCGCACTACTTTTAATAAATAAATAAATAAATATCTCCCTCTCTCTCTATCTCTGCTTCAGTGGAAACTGAATTTAAATATCTATTTGGATCAGAGTTCAAGTAGCTCCTAACATCCTTGAAATCACCCACATAGGAAGTGAAATTCATGCCCTTCTGCATCACTGGGGAGTAGTAAGCAAGGCTGAGCATCTTCTGCCAACACAGATGTGGAGCCTTGCTATGAATGAGAAAAGGGCTGCAGCAGTTTTACCCCTCCCTCAACATATAAAAAACCAAAAACCCAACAAATCCAACAATTTAGTCTTCAGGTAACTTGGATTTTTCAGGAGGTTTGAGCACTTGAATTTGGTGGGACTTTTCAAGAGTTCTGCTCTTGTTTGTGCAGTAAGTGTTCAGAAGTTAATGGGTTGGGTACTTGATTTTTAGAAGAGAAATGGAGCGCATAGATCCTCTTTTTATCCTCCCTCTGCATGCTCAAGAGGGCTTTATTCTTTGAGCCCACAGAGAGTGTTGTAGGCCAGTGATCCAATTAATACTATTATCTTAAGGAGGGAATGGACTTTGGGCTAGGGGTTGTGCTCTTGGGTCTGCCAGTGAGTGTGTAAAATGTTACCAGAAGTTAAAATTTACCCTTCATAAAAGGCACATGCTACTTTTGTCAGCTTAATCAGCCATTTTATCTCCTCTCACCCACTTCTTCATCTCCACTGACTTTCATAAGCACCAAACCTAGTCTGAATTCTTAGAAGATCAGATTATAATGATAAAAATCTGGGACACTGAAGTTGTTTTCTGCTTGTTGCCCTTTAAGAACCTACACTTAGCAGTTCCAGAATTCCTGCACGTGGGTTTGTTAATGAAATCCTTATCTTCTTTCTTTAAGAGGGTATAACACTGACACCTGATTGTCTGGAAGACTGCATTCTTACATGCTACTGGGGCTGCAGTGTTCAAAAACTCCATGAAGCGTTGCAGAAACATGTCTACTGCTTCAGAATAAAGACTCCTCAGGCATTAGAGGATGCTCTGTACAGCGAATACCTCTATCGACAACAGTACTTGTATCCTTTTTTTAAAATTGTTTTGACAAAATATGCTAATTTATTGGCACAGGGAATGTTGAGACTTGTGCACACTCGGCAGTTCTTGGCACAATATATTTATGAATAAATATGATGACAAACATTCTTTATGCAAATGCCACATTTGTCTACAATTGCAGGGACACTGATTGTTTTCCTTGACACATACAAAGCATTAAAAAAAATGACAAGGAAGAAAAATATTGTCAGTTACCTGAAGATGCTCAAGTTGTCGATTTTGGCCCAGTGCCTAGATCTCGCTATCCATTGATAGCATTGTTGACGTTAGCTGATGAAGAAGACAGAGAAATATATGATATTGTAAGTAATATAAGAATATATTTTAGGGTCACTGTATTTAAGGCCTGAATGTTTCAAGAGACAGGCATGAATAAACCAGCTTCCTTTCCCTGTCTCCTAGAATTTGGTCCCTAACTTTGTCACTGATGACTGCAGGGGAACATGGCAGAACAGCAAGGATAATTGCTATATAAAAATTATGTATAGCATTCAAAGGATGCTTATGATTTTCACAAAGCTCATATATGCAAAGGTGTCTGTGGTAAGCCCTGTGGTCAGATGAACTAGGGTTGTGGTAGGTTAGTAAGCTATTACTCTGGTTTCTCTGGTCACATAAACCTGTGGTGGAGCTCTTGGCGCTGATACAGTCTTTTGGATTGCTGTTGGCAAGGTAGCAGGATTTTTTTTTTTTTTTTTTTTTTAGTGTTTGGCACAGATATTTGAGCTGATTGCTGACTTGACTGTTAGGAACATAGAAATTACCTTTCTCCAACAGGCTGGAGTCTATGTAATGCCATACATTATGTCTCACATTAGCCAGCTTCAGGTCATTTACAGGAAGGTGTAAAGGTCTTGCAGTAGACTGATATGAGATACTCAGGTCCCCAGAAAGGTCTCCTCCTAATCTCTTACAGTTAAAGCAGCTTCATCTGTGTCATGTACAGTTCAATATCCCTTCTAAACTCTAAATTGACTGATTCTTTTTGGAATGATTTGGGACACACTTTTATCTCCCATCTATTCATTTGGTTAATAATCTGATAGCACTAACTGCTTGAACAATAATACAAATGAACTCAGAAGCAAATTGCCTAAATCCACTGAACACTTTTTCATACATTCATTTGGAAAGTCTGTGGTCATACCAGTGCTTAAGAAATCTGTCCCTTTCCAAGAGATGCCTGTCCTTGGCTTCTTGTCACTTGACCTTAGGACTGCCTTCCTCCCTCCTGTCCCCACTCGAGATTCTCCCCTTCCCCCCACCCCAGCAGTTTCCCAGATTAGTACATCTGATATGTTTAGAGCTCAGATTAGTTTAATATAAAGAGACTGTGAAAGTCATATTTGAATGTGTTTGACATTAGCATGGACATGAATTTGTAACACCTCTCTCTTGTTCCTTAACATAGAAGAAAGGGATGGAAGGAGAGTGGGGGAGATATTTTTCCTCTGGTTTTGGAGAAAAAGAACACAACCATTAACATGGTCAAAGGAGTTACTCCTCCTGAACTCCTTGCCAGACAAATGTCAGAATTGCATCTGTTTTTGTTGAAAAAACTTGTAAAATATAAAGATAGCATGGAAAGGTATCTTTGCCACTGTGGCCAGTATGGTGTTGCTATGTTATTCTCACATCAGTGCATCAAGCTCCATCTTGAATTACTTTTTTTGAGTGTGTGCCCATCACTATGGATGGTGTTCCAGTATCTCTTTTCTGGGGGGGTCTAATTTTCATCCTAACTGTATTTGTGGCTGGATCATGCCTATTTGGTTTTGTGCCGCAGTTTTCCCCCAGCTCCAGAAAATTAGCATGACCGTATATAAGAGTTACAGAAATTATTTGAAAACTGGCAGGGCTAAAGTGGAAGAACACTTCGATCTCAGGCCTGTGTATAAAACAGAAGATTGAGAAGTAACTCGATTATGGTGTACAAGTATTTACAAAGAGAAAATACCTCGTGCTCGAGGGGAAGGGGTTCTGTAATCAAACAGCATAGCATTTCTACTAGGTCACAGTACCACTGTATATGTTTCTATACTGCAGGACAGCATAACAGAGACGACAATAGCTTGAAGATGGAGATGCTTACATTAGGCACTGATCCCACTCACAGTTAAAAAGTTGGCTAGGTGTCTGAAGAAAGTATGAACTGAGGACACGCGTCATCCCTGAGAAAGCACTTATGTTATGGTGGGATGACATAATACAAATACAGTGAGAACAGTTAGCTTTAAAACTCTTATTATCAAAACACAAAATCTGTCATTTTAATTGAGATTAAATGGGTTTCAGGTTCCAAAACAAAGCTAATAGTGGTGTGGGTTTTGGTTTGTTTGTTGGTTCTTTTTTGTTTGGTTGTTTGGGTTTTTTTTTTTGAGGCATTGTGATTTAGAAAAAAAGACCTTATTGCCACAGAATAGTAAATTCAGTTAGTATAAATACGTGTACATAGGTACATATATATTTAAACTCTGCATGTAATTAGCCATGTATGGATTTTGAAGTGCAAGTCTGGTTTGTCTTTAAAATTTTTTTTTATACAAAACAGCTTTCTTCTATATTTCATTTCTCTTTTGACAGCTTCTGGGAACTACAATAATATTGAATTTCACTTTCTTTTTTTCCTGCTTTTTAGAAGCTATTATGTAATTTGGGCAGGGTGAGGGGTATTAGGCACAGCATGCAAGCTTAGAGTACTTTTATTTTCAGAAAAATTACTCTAAAGTCAGCCCATGGGGTCCTTTCATAATCCTTTCCAGTGAAATTTGTCTTTTGCCTACTCAGTTTACAAGCCAATCGGCAACACTTCTAAATGCTTTTTGGAGTCTAAAAACTGCAGTCTGTGTGTTTGTGAGGGAAGTGGGAGAAAGAAGAGAAGACTTTGCCTTTCACGTGTTCCCCTGTAATTCTGCACTCGGACTTCAGCTGGCAGGGTCATTTCTTGTGTTGAAGAGAGCCTGGGACGTGGCTGCAGATGTTGTATGGGACTCAAGTACATGCGCTCGCTTGGGACTCCATTGCTGCACGAAACTCCTTGCAGTTTGTCAGCTTCTCTCCCATCTAGGAGGAGCTCATCGTGAGTTGGTGGTGTGGAAGGAGGAGTGTAGGAGCTGCTACTTCTGGTGGAAATCATCATGCAGGTAGCTTCTCTGAGGCACATCCGTGACTGTGTAAGCAAGCCCTACCTCAGCTGCATAAGCACTTAACCTTCAGGAGGACTGCATGTGTTTAGGTGCCATTTTGGTTGGGAGCCTAATTCCATTAGGTGAGAGCAGTCCGAGCAGGTCTGCGCTGTACAGTGGCCATAGAAGGGCTCCATGGAGAACCAGGGCAGAAGACTGAAGTGCCACAAAGCGTTACCTTGTGCCACGTCCTGTTTTTACTTTGCCCAGCTTATTTTTTTGATCTGTGCTTGAAGTCAACGTTGTTGAAGTCCTGATTGTCTAAGGAAATAAGCAGGTCAGAGGTTGTAACAAAGTATGCAATCTTTCAAGCAAACTGTTCTATATGAATCATGTAACAAAAAGGAAAGTTATTAAACATAGCTTTTTTTTGGTAGGTTTCAATGGTGGCTGTAATTCACATTCCTGATGAGAGCTACAGACTTTCCTGCAGGATACTGTATCAGTATCTGCTTCTAGCTCAAGGTCAATACCATGATCTGAAGGTAAGCTGCGTACTGAGTCTCGTTTCATTTAGGTGACAGTGTTTAGTTTGTGTAGGCTTTCAGGAGCCTAAATTAGTATAAGACTTTTATTATCATGCAAAGAACTGGATAATAGTTAAAATTATTTTATCAGTTAAGTAGTTCCAGCAAAAATTACTGTACAGAAATATTTTATATGAAAATATTCAACATTTCCTGGGGAAATTACTTGATTCTAGTCTAGAGGCCTAGGTCCCGTCCACTTATTAAAGCAGTAGTAAGACATTAATTAGCTGTCAAATGCTTCTGCTCTACAGAACATTTGTTACCTCCTTGCTAGTCTCTCAAGCCAGCACTTTCTCCTATACTGGCCTTCAGTTGGGAAAGCCTGAGAAGATACTTTTTTTTTTTGGTTATTTTTATTCCAATACATGCACAAAGGTTAGGAATCTGCCTAGCACATACCATTGTAAGTTAAAACAATGTTCTCATTATTCCATTACAGTTCCCCTTATCTATGCATGTTGTGGGACCATCTTTGTCCTGTGTCTGTCAGCCAGTTGGTGATGTGATTCTGTGCAATTCACTTTTATATTACTGTGATAATAAAAATAACATACGGTATTGATAAGCTAGAAGTTGGGCCAAATTAATTCAATTGCCTCAATTAGCATTCATTCAGAAATAGATTTGTCCAAAGAAATGTTTGTCCTGACCATTTTTTGCTGACATAGTTCAGGTAAACTTCCCTGTTGATCCCCTTAAGCTTTCTTTTCATGTGTGGTTGCCATTGTAAAAACACTGCTTAAATTGAACAGAAATAACTGTGCAGCTGCATTTTGTCTAGTTGTATAGTGTGCTCTCTATGGGCATCTTTAGCTGCATGGTAGTTTACTGGCTATATTGAGAGATCATGCCCAGAAGAATTTGCGCTTCACATAAAATAAGACAAAAAGGAGTAGGGGATTGTACTATGAGCAAGAGCAGAATGGGTTGAGTGAAGTTGATCTGACAGCTTGGTGGATATATTTTTGATAGGAATGGATAGAAGCATCCCCCTAGGCATAGAGAATGATATACCAGAAACAGAAACCTGAGCTGCTCAAAACCTGGGCAGTTCTGTTAAAGTTCATGCGTGTACATTGATTTGATTCAGCTAAAATTTGATGACTTATCCTTAATATTTTCCCAGTGTTTTATGTAATTTTATGCTTCTGAAATACCTTTAACTGAAGGCCAGGCAACTGTCAGGACTCACGTGAAGAGTCTGGCACTGTTTGACCCAGTGGAAACCAGTGAATCTGACCCAGTGGAATTTGCATTGCATGTGTGTGTTCAGGTATCGAGGGGAGTTTGTTGACTTCTAAATGTTTGTGTATATGTGTATTTTAGCAGCTCTTCATGTCTGCAAATAGTACTGCACCGTCTTCAAGCGATACGTCCCCTAGTGAGAGAAACACTGACAGAAGCTTGCTAGAAAAGGCTGGACTGGCTGAAGATGAACCAGAATTGCATGAAGAAAACAGTAAAGATTGTGTTGTTTGCCAAAATGGCACAGTGAACTGGGTACTCCTACCCTGCAGGCACGCGTGCTTGTGTGATGGCTGCATTAAGTATTTTCAGCAGTGTCCAATGTGTAGGCAGTTTGTTCAAGAATCTTTTCCACTTTGCAGTAAAAAGGAGCAAGATGAAGATGAATCAACACGTATCTTGCAAGATGTTCTTCCTGGAAGAGTTTTTTAATGGGGAAAAAAATAGAACTACTGGGTTGTATGCACCAAGATTAAATGTAGAAAACAGACTGTTTATGGGAGGATATGTAGCATTAACTTGTATGGTTTTGCTTTTTATTGTTAGGTAATTTTCAGCTTCCTTGTTTTTCTTCGCTCCATATGCTCACAGGAACACTACGCTAATCCATGCAATGTGGACAGGAGAAGTGCGTAGGATATCTTTGACGGACATGATTTTATTTATAACTTCTTACTAGTGTTTTGTGGAGTACTAGTGGAAGCTATTTTGATTACTAAATTTAGTATATCTACTAAAAAAAGAATAAAACTTGCAAGTGAAGTTGCACACAGCTCATTCTATATTTATTGTATTTAAAATACTAGAGCAATTTTTAACTCAGTATGATTTAGAAACACAGCACTTTACAGAATGTATCAAATGAAGGAAAGTAAATATTCTTCATTGTTAAACCCATGTATATTTATTTTGTAGATGAAGGCTGGACTGTGGCAGGAGCTGGGAGTTGAAGGTGTGATTCAGGACACTGTTTCTGGCTATTTTGAAAGATTTGTGTGTGTGCATGCGTGTGTGTGTGTGAGGGGCCTTAGCCAAAGCCCGTTGGAATGAGTGGAAAGATTTTTTTTTTTTTCTTGATTATTGTTGGCTTGAACTAAACATTGCTGACGCCTTCAGGCCTGAGCCTCTGCTATGTCATCTTGAGACAAGGACTTTCAGTCTTGTTAGCAATGGCTGTAAGAGCTCATTCTCCATGCAAATGTTAGTTAATTACTCCATAGAGTGGTTACTTGGGCAGTTTTGTGGTGCTATTCTTATACGAGTAGCCTGCTTTGGGCAATTTCCAACTCTTTTTAGTTGTGTTGTCAGCTTGGATGCAAAGTTAACCATTTACCTTTTATCAATAGTCCCAGGGAATTTACTTATAAAGAAAGAAGCTAAAGAATAGCAGAAAATTATTTCTTTTTCCCTCCAATGGTGTATTGTCAAAAGCAATAAAAATGGCTGTTGAGAAGAGAAAGTGTTGTTTTGCTTCTTGAGAGAGAGATGAATTCTCCTAAAGACAGGCGGGCTGGGTTTCACATCTGCTCTTGTAAGACAAAAATACAAACGCTCGTTAGAACCTGTAGAAAATGGGGAGTAGCTGCTTTCTGTCCTCCCTCTTGTTCCCTTGCAGCTTTGTGCCACATCCAATTCCAGGACAGCTGCTCGGTCTCGGGGAGAGAAAGCCGTGCTCCAAGCTATTCGGCTGCACTCTCCTGCAGCTCCTTTAACAGTGCTGCTGGTACAAGGTACACACAAGGTGCTGCACACCTCTGAACCAGGGAAGGAAGCTTCCCCTACTCAAAGTTATTCCACCTTCATCTTTCCATCATTCAGGGTTTTTTGTTTTGCCATGACCCTGCTTCCAAACCCCTGGCTGTTGCCTCTGAGGAAAAGATTGAGGTGGTGGTGGTGGAAAGAGTAATGCTTAGCTGTAAAGACAGATGGAGGTTGGGAATTGATGCATGTAGCCACAGATTTCCAGCCAGTGATCAGTAGGCTATTTGTAAGACAATTTATCTGGTCTACGTAAAGTGACCTTCCTTGCCAGGGACAACTCAGGAATAAACTGCTCGCCAAATCAGCCTTTTGTTTGCATTATATATCAAACAGGAATTAAATACCTAGGTGTTTGTGGGGCCTGATCAGTGCTTCCAGAGAACTTTGGAAGACAAATGGTTCTGTGTGGAAATCATCATGGCAAAGAATGGTGTATATGCTGCAATTCAGGAGGCTGAGAACAGCAAGAGGAGAGCAGAGAAGAATGTAATAGCAGAAGGAATGAGTGCTGGTGGCAGCGAGGCCATACCTCGGATAAGAACACAACATGGATATGGAGCAACAACAGTGTGATGCAACTCAAGCAGACCCAGAGCTGCCTGTACTAAGAGAGAGTTTAAAGACTGTAAATGTCATATGTTGTCTTCACCACTCAGGATGAATCACAGAGGCGTGATGAAGACTTGTCCTCTGCATCGCTATAGGCAGTCCTCACCTGATCACTTGGACGCATGTGTCTTGGTGCTAGAGAACGCGAACGTGCAAGAATGAGCATGAAAGAATGAGTGGGTGAAATCAGTCTTAAAAATCACCTTCCCTTTCTATGTGGTCTCACACTGAGTTTTGCTCGGTTGCAGCATACCTGCTGGAGGTAGTTGCTGAGTTTAGCCTCCCTATCTGTGTCACTAGCCTTGTTCTGCCATTAAAGGGGAGCAGCTAACGTGATGATGGTGGAAATAATTACTCTGCAGACTTCCCTTCATATCCATGTGTCACTGTTGTGAAATGGAGAGCTGGTGTAAATTGTTCTAGGCCTCTGTGGGTGCTCAGAAAAAATTAATATGAAGACCCAAGAGCTTGAGCCGTGACAACAGCTGTTTCCATATGAACAGCTTATACTACCAGCATGCGGCATAGTGGCTGTACAGCTTGTTGTTCCAGAGGAGCAGGCTAAAGCTGCGCCAGTTCTAACCTGGAGCTGGGCACTGCTTGATAGTTAGCAGGGAATTGGTTTGTCCACATAGATGATCAAAGAGGTGTTGTTTACTGCTTGACCACAGTAGTCCCTGACATTAAATCAATTAATTAAAATTTTCCAACAAGACAGCGTGATCCAAGCTTGTGGCCTTGTTTAATCTCAAAGTGAAATGGTATTCAAGTAAACCCCACAGAGAATTGCCTGGTCTGTCTCATCCTTCAACCAGTCGATGCTGGTATTAAATAATAATGGCAAACAGGATGTAGCTGTGCTGAACTGCCAGGCCGTGTATTTACCATTAAGTCTGTCCCAGCGTTTCATTTGTTTCATGTTCTTTTAATAGCATTTTCCAGAGATGCTTAGTTGCTTTATCAGATCTAACAAGCTTCCTTGCTGGCCCAAATCAAAGACCTGACTGAGAGTTATAAAAAGTACAGTTGCTGGCTTATTATGTTTGCCCTTCTTCTAAGAAGCCATCTCAAAATATAGATCAGGTGAGAAGTAAAAGGAGCAGCTCTAAAGCTGCCTTGTGTGTCCCCTGGTTGTCTTAAAACAGGGATTCAAGGCGCTAAGAGAGAAATAAAACCTTCTCGTGACCCACAAAAACACCATATATTGACAGAGGCTGTTCTGCTCTGTCACCCTGTTGTAATAGAGGCAATATAACATTCCTCTTCCACTCATTATAGGTGATGTTTATGGATTTGGTGACATCAAGGAACATATGCAGACTTCTGGCAATAAGACTTGCTTCTTTTCAGCAACGTTGGGGTATTACAAATTTGTAATGATTTTGGCTGCAGGGGAGAGGTGGGAAGTACCTCACTGCTTCGTTCATCAACTGTAATCAGAGCTGAGGCTTTGAAATGAGTTGATCAAACTAAGTGGTGTTACTTAGGGATGACCTAAGGTGCCTTTCCAAATGCCAATGGACTATGACGTGAACATCTTCCTTCTATAGAGAAAGTTGCTCTGTTAGGATCTTCCTTCCTCCCTACCTGCCTCCTCCAAGTAGAGGGCAAATAGTACGAGGGAGTCAATTTGGGTCAATTCATCTTAAAATGGTCTTCCCATTCCCATGGGGAATTTGGAATTCCCATAAGACACTTTGAGAACTGGCTAATGCCCTGACCCCTACTCCTCGTGGGCTAAAATGGTGCTGCATTCTGCTACAGACCCTATAAAGTCTCACCACCACCACCAAGGATGACCATTGACCATCAGAGCGCCGAGGCTGTCTGCTGAGCTCCCAGTAGCCAACACTGCCAACCCGGCAGACGATGGGTCTGAGCAGATGAGAACCCATGTATGTGTTTTGTTCAGCTTCAAACAAGCTTCGGTGTGAATCTGATTAAAATGATTCATTTACTTGCTAACATCAAACTTAAAACTCTAATGCAGTAAAAAGGAGCCAGGAATCGGGGTCTGAGTTCCTCCCGCTAGTTTGTGCGTTGCTCAGTCCCCCCGTGCCCCAACGAAGCTCTGCAAGGTCTGCCAGGTGAAGGAGGTCTGGGGCTGATGTGTGTAACTGGGAAGTCTGCAGTAACTGGCCACCAGTCACCATTTGCTCAGTTGTCCTGATATCCAGAATAAACAAGGACTGGCCTCTGTCACTGCAGCAGATGTGCAGCCCCTGCAAAGGCTGTCCCTGGCGTCCTGTATGTTTATAGCTAATGTAATTAATGCCAGGAATAGCTGAATTTTATCTGATACAGCAGAAGTCCCGCCTCTGAACTAAGCCATTAGAAAGGCTTGGTATTGTCTTGCTGGAGTATGCTGGGCAGGAAGGGCAAAGAGAAAACCAGGATTAGGGTTATATTTCTGGATAACTTTAGTATTACTACAGTTTTAACATTGCTTTGACAGCATACAGTGGCCTCGTAATGCAAATGCATACCCGAGCGCAGCTCTCGGGCCACAACCAAGCATTGGAGGGTCCCAAAAACACAGCCAGACCCCGCTCCCTGCCCTGCCACTGCCCTCCGAAGCAGTGCTAGCCACGATCCCCTGGGACGTCTGCCCAGCTAGGGACCACAGAGGGGCTCAGAACATCTCTGCTGAGCAACGCGGAGTCGCTCGGGCAGCTGTACACGTTGTTTCTGTATTGTTTTTCCTCCCTTGTGTCTGTGAGCAATGTGGGTAGAGAGATACAAGCTTGTAGCACAGCAATGGTTATACCTGTAAAAAGGGGCTTCTACTGCTTTGGTTCCATAAATCTGTAGGAACGTGCAACACCTACATAAAGGCACCTTTGTCTGGATGCTGCTGCATCTGAGCTAGGAGAGTTCCTGCTTTAATTATGCCATCTCATAATAGGAATGATTTAAAACAGTAAAAATGCTATATGTAAACATAGCCTTAAGACTAGATGAAGTCTTCAATGGAGTCTGATGTCTGAAGGGAGGAGCCTCTCTGTTTCTCTGACAGTATTTTGAAAAGCAATGACATTATAAATTCATGCTGAGGTTACTGAGCCTTCACCAGGGTTCAGAAAAAACCCCAAAACTCCTTTTACTCCTCCTCCCTACACATGTACTCCTCAGCCATACAAAAGGCAATACTGTGATGTTTGTCATAGTCGTGACATGAGGAGTCACTGCATTTCCATTCTTTAGAAAACACCTGTACTACCTGTGCAGTGTCCAGGTGCTCCTGAGGGCCGAGTGAATCCCAGAATTACTTCTATGGGACCAGCAAGAAATTATCCGGACAATTAGTTGCTACTGGCATTTTGTATCCTCAGTCTGCAGCATCCTTTTATCAGCAGAAGATTTGTACCTAGAAAGCTTTTCTAGTTTTTAGATGCCTCCTCCAGCTTTTTGTCTTCATCAAATGAGGGGTTTTGGCGGTTCCTAATATTTTTTACTCTCCCATTGCATAGCCACTTCACAACTAATATTTCTTGGCAGATTTTTCAATAGTAGCTGTAGTCAGGGGACTTGTGAGAAGCCTAATGCATCACTTATCTCTCTCATAGTGCTATTTATTTCAGTGTCTATCAGGTCCTTGTGAGCAATATTTTAACAAACAGGCTAGAGGGAGGATTGCTAACTTGTGAATTATTTTGATAGTTGTTCCTCTTCCTCTTTTTTTCTTTTAACTCTGCAGATGCTATTGAGTTTGGAGGCAGTAAGACCCCAGCAATCTACCAGGGGTCATCATGCATCAATCTCCTGCCACCAGAATTGACCGTGAGATACAGAAGTTCTGCTGCTTCTTAGCTGGTCAAATGCAACACAGACACCATGCTCTAAGCTATTTGATTTTGGTCTCCAGTTCCTGAAGGTCCTCAGTTTCAAGGATTTCTTCCCCTGTAGGGACAGAGCCGAGACTGCAAGCTCAAAATGCACCAGCATACAGGAAGCCTGGGGTGGGATATTGCTGGCAGCGAGGCTGAGGGTAATTACGGCAAGTGGGGAGCCCCGAGGGAGTCAGGCGCCGTGTTTTCTCATGTGGCTGTTCCGCTTGCCAAGGTTAGCGGACTCCTTTCTATGGTGGCACGTTTCATTGATCAAAGTAAGAACAGGGCAGAGATTTATGGCATATAACAGCTTGAAAAGCAATGCTTTTCACCAGATGCTGCCATAGACGGAGACAAGATTGACAACCCAGCTGTTGTCTTTCTTTTGAAAGCCGGCTTCTTCCTAGGTGGTCAGTACCAAACCCTGGCTGGAGCGGCTGCAGCATTATCCAAACCCTCCTCCGCTGGGACAGCTTGAATGACACAAGAAGTTCCCTTTACATTTTGCTATAGGACCAAAAGAAAGATGTTTGCCAAGAGCTGGTGGATTCACATTTAAGAATGGCTATAGCTTTTCCAGTCTTTCAATCTTTAAGTATCTTCCCAGAGACACGAAACTGTGTAAATAAGTCTGCCAGCTCCAGTTTCCCCTTTCAGCACCAACTTCTTAGTGAAAAAGTCTCCATCAAGTCCAAAGCTCTATCATTAACAAACCATTTGCTTTTCTCCTGTCCTGAAAAAGGTATTTGATAAAATAAAGGACTCTTGACCCGATGACATATTTTGATGGAGTCATTTATATCCGTCATTTTAGCATCCTATACCTTGGTGTTAGATCTACTTGCAGTAACCCATTAGACGCTTATATCACTGCACCTGATGGACTCAGAAATTTCTAGGCTTTGCAGAGTTGTACCCTCAGCAGTACTTTGCCACTCCTTTTGCTGGGCTTTATTTTGCTGGGTTTGACAGGCAGGTTGGCAATGTGCAGGTTTCTCTGCAATTCATCCTGCTTCCAATGACTGCAGCCAGGTGAGACGTCAGCGATGCAGGGCTCCACTATCCCCCTCTGGATACATCTGCTGTAGCTAACTGGAATAGGTGGACCTCCATTGGGCCACATTTTCAATAGTGTCCTTAAATGTTCCTGGTTGCTGCACATTAAGTGTTCATTCTCCAAAGATTCCCATAAAAACATTGTCCTCCAGCACAGCCAATATTTCCCATGTAGTCCGAAGGCTACTGAAAGAGGTGTGGGGGGGAGAGAGGTGGCTGGATGCTGGTGAAGTTGGGGGCAATCACAGAAAACGTGGTGGCTTGTAAAGCTTTGCCCTGGAGCCAGCAACAAGTTTTAACCACAGCCATCTACACTGGAACATAATGCATGATCTCGTATTTTAACTATGTGGGCAAGGCAAAGCCAAAGATGTATCCACTGGGTTTTGATCAAGAGCCTTGTTTCTCCAAATGAGCTCGTTAAAGCACAAGAGTAGGAACGATTTTCAGTCTTTTGTATGTCTCTTACTTGGAGCAACATAATCCTTTTTAGCAGGATTTGGAGATGCACCTTGGTCCGGCTGAGTGACCCTACCTGCACAAATCTGATCTAAGAAGGTGTTTTTATCCCCTTTTTGCATCTGCTCATTTCCATGAGAATCTTCTCCTTTTCTTTTTTTCTTTTCCCACCTCTTGCAGAGAAACTTGTTGATATCTGTGAAGACAGGAGTGGTGGTTTTGGGGCATTTTGGCAGAGCCGCCAGGGTTCCCCGCTCCCTGTGCCAGGCTCCTTGGGGAAGCGGTGACCCCCGCTGTGCTCTGCTGGGTGGTGGCTAGAGACCAGCTGGGATATACAGAGCAACATTTACAATTTTACTTATTTATTTATTCCCTGTTTTCAAGGAAACATGTAAAAACATCTGAGCAGCAATTTAAGCACCTGGCAGAGCGTTGTACAACCCGCCTGGTTTGTCAGGGAGCTGGGGCTGGTATTAACCAGTTTGCTGTTAGCCCTTCGTAGATGTGCCAGCCATCATTTATGGAGCTCTCCTGAGGACTCTTGAGAAGCAACATCCACACCAGGGTGAGCAGGCAGCGTCCTGGGCAAGCGAGTGGTCTAAGATGTGGTGGGATGGAAAGAGACGTGAGGACGGTGTGCAGGGTACGGCTGAGACTGGATCCCCTCGCCAAAACCCATCGTACCTCCTAAGCACGTGGTGCCTCTCTGCCCATGTTTCCATGTCTTGTCCCCTTCTTGTTGCTTCTTGCAATGGCTTCAGAGGACTCGGGCAAAATGCAGAATACCTCTTAGAGGCCCCAGCGGCTCATCTCTATTTATATCTATTGTAGCTGCGCGCACACACGCTTCTTATGTCTGTGCAGCCCTAGAGGTTACTTACACAGGTTTTGTGGAAAGCTGCATGTTTGGAGCCAGGAGCAGGAGGATCAACGTGAGCTGTTTTCCACCCGTGTTTGCCTTTCATGCTTGGAACCCCTGCCATTTTATCAGGTGAGAGCGTGAAGGTTTTCCTCCACCCCAGCATCCTGGCTACATCTAAAACCTCACCCAGCCTGGCAACTCTTCCACTGTCCTTGAAGGAAATTCTCCTTAAATTACCATCATTTCATCAGCACCAGGTGTGCTTTGTTATTAATAATTAAGTAGGAAAACTGTCTTAGTACCAGTGCTGCTGACACCTCTTGAGTTGGAACCAGGCTTCCAAAGAGAATTGCTTGAAGGGGGTAGTTAGGGAAGCAATTTCCTCGATGGTGCGTGCTAATGCACATCTCCAAGCCTGTCTTGGAGCTGCCGGAGCCGGGGAGTCGAGCAGCTCCGTTGAATAGTGCCTCCTTGGGGATCAGTGTCTTGTTTCATCAGGGCCATCTGCTTGCAACACAGCCTCAGTCAGCTCCAAGTCCTACAACAAGCTGCTTTCATTGCTGGCTGGAAATGGTTTGAAAAATCCCAGTGTTGTAGGTAAACATGACGTGAGGCTATGGGATATAGCCATCCAGGGAGTTATCTCGCCGGCAGGCATTTACGGGGTGTTAGCATGCATGAAGAGGGGCCCGGAGCCGCTCAGGCATCTCGCTGCAGACCCATCGGAGGTGTGAGCTGGAGCTGTGCTCCACGCTTGTGCCGGCGGCTGGTCGGAGGGGGTGGGATGGGACATCTCTTGTGTGCCGCGCAAACCAGCGTGCCTAAAAACCAGGCTGCCCCGAAGGCCCAGCGGAGCTCCGGTCAGGCTTTGCCCTCAACACACACAGAGGTCTCACTTTTGCAAAGGCAAGTTCTGCAAATATTCACTTGCTGTTGATGGGACGATAAGGTTTTGCAATGCAAAAGTCTGCATTTATATTCAAGGGGCTATTTGAAACTGGAAGAGCCCAATGAAACTTACTGCCTGCCGGGTTAAATAAATCCTTTGCATCCTCTTCTTCCTCAGCTCCTCTTCGTCACCGATTCTGTGCGCATCACTGGGGGTGAGAGCAGCCTGTGATACATTGGCCAGGGGCACTTTTTTGAGAACCATTAGTTAAGCTGATTTATTTTGTTGCCTCTGTGTCCCTGGGGTCCCTGCGAGCCGACTCATCGAGTGCCCAGGGCAGAGCTGACATTGCTGGAGAGGCAGATGCCAGCGCACGGCGGTGTTTCCAGAGACGAAACAGGGTCTTCTCAAAGTGACCCCTTGATGACGGCTGAACAAATATAACGTGAGCAGCGCTTCCCATGCTAACCAGTATTTCCCAGTGCTTTCACTAGCACCCAGATGCTGCCACTTCTTCTCTTTGCCCTCCAGCTGTACACCGATCCCCTCGGAGGGTTAAATGCGATCCGAGCTAGTGCATGCTGCTTTCCCGAGGATTTAGGCTGCAACACCTGATTTACCACTAACGGGGCTTAAGGAGCAGCGGTTGTACATCCAGACTGAGAGCTGATCCATGTGGCGGGGTCATGCATTAAGGCTGGAAGATGAGCATTTCACACCCTGCCCCAAAACGATACCAGCAAAATGTGGTGTACATAGAGCCGGATTAGGTGTTCCAGGGCCAGGATCATCCTTTCTTCTATTTTCTTCAGTGCAAGAGAGATCTGTGTCCTCTTCCCCCAGCCTTAAGTAGATATGTGTAGGACAGACCTAGGAAGATCGCTGCTTTTTTCACGGTGAATTCAGACCCAAGGTCATCCCCGAACCCCAGACTGGGCACAGGAGCGTGAGTATAAATACAAATTTTTGACGGCTGCCCCATCCAGTTTGAAAATATAGACCCATGAAGGTTTTATTATGTACTTTTATTTTTACTTTTCTTATATTTCTTTTTTTGTGTTTGTTTTTGGCAGGGCTTCTTTGTAGGAATTGTACAGCTCCATTTCACCATCCAAGGTAAGGAAAACGTAGCGTCCCACTGGCCAATTCCCACACTTTGTTCAGGCACAAATGGAAGAGATGTTGGAGATGTTGTGTTCAGTTATCTCAGCCTACCTACCATGATATTTTCACTTGGGCTTAACGAGCTAGGAAATCTGGGCCACTGTGTGCTGGTGGATATACTCATCCTTCCTTCAGCTAAATATGTTATCGGATGGCTTCCACGGAGATGAGCAACTGCTTCCTTTGAACTCACGAACCATCAAGATCCGCTAATTTGCCTAGACCACCTGCTTGGCTAATATTACCACAGGCCTCTTATTTTCTCTCTGAAGTGGTAAACAGAAACGCAGAAGGTGCCTCAGTGTTGCTGTACCGAGCCACCCCGGCATGCCGGCAGCGGAGATCGGCCGGACCACGCCGTCAGCTCTGCCCCAGCCAAATAACGACAGCACGGACAATGCAAAGCCCCGCTAACAGCCTCCGCTTTTTGCCCCAGGACTTGCAGCCCTGCAGAAATCCTCCGGCTGGATCCGCGAAAGTCCCAAGGTCCCATATTTTGCCATATAAAACAGAATTATCCCGCTTCTCCGCTCGCTCTGCCTTGTGTTTGCGCAGAGCTGGCTGGGGTGCCTCTGCTCCCCGGACACGGTGTCTGCACATTGGATGCTCCATCCGCGGGGAAGAGAGTTGACCGCTGAGGTGTTAATGAGTCCCCCCCACCCCAGCCAATTAGCCCCGGTAAAGGAGATTTGCTTCCAGCCAGCCTGGGGAGCCTTCTATCGTGCTGATCTGCACGGGCACCCACCCCACAACGTAGCTAGTGATGCCGCAGGGTATTTCTTCCACGGACCGCAGATATATTTTTTAATTGCCATAGAAACCTCCAAACATCGCAGCATATACTCTTATGTCAGGATCTCACTGCTCCGCACCTGCTTCCTGGGGACACTATGGGGAATAGGTGCTTGTAATCTCCTGAGCGGTGGCAAATGACCATTTTTGGTTTTATTATCCGGCACATTCTTGATGTCCCCTGGACCACGGGACAGACTCTGTGGCTTCGGTCCTTTCACTCTCACCCATCGATGACTTGCTGTGTGTGGGGGGGACACCATCTCTCACCGATCTGCCCGGCCTCGCAGAGGGCTGTATTTGATGTTTCAGCCCTAAATATTCCTCCGATCGCTGCTCTTACCGCTTTAGATGTGCAAAATGCAAATCCTGAGAGGCGTTGCTGGCAAAGCAAGCTTGGCAACCCTTAAATTAGCAACGTGCAAGCGCGCGGCGTTCTGCCGGGAGCTCCTCGTGCCGTTAATGCCGACGGTGTAACGAGCCTCGCTCCCCGTTCCCGTGCAAGACGTGCACACCGGCGCGGCAGACGGTGTATCCTCGCAGCTCCGCGGGATGTCCCTCAGCACGCCAGGACGGTGGAAGGACCGTCAGCACTGAGGTGAGGGGAAAGGGGCTCTTTGATTGACCATTTATTAGGATGGAGCCGGAGGATAAGACAGATGGCTGGGGTTTGTTGGCAGGGAACTCCACTCCTGTTTGTTTAATTAGTCACCAGACATACCGAAAGCTAAAGCATGTTCCATGCAAACTCGGAAGCGGGGTGAGATGGACCATTTGCACTTGTCGTGCAGAAGCGACTTGGTGATCCTCATCTCACGGTCCTGCTGCGGGATCGATGCTCCTGCATGTGGGATCGGGCATTCCGGTGGCTTCAGGCAACCTTTATCTCCCTGCTAGGTTTTTTTTCCCCCAAAAGGGATGGATTCAGCCATGTGCACGGCTTTTTAAGCCAAAGGGGGCACAAACCTGGAGTTTTCCTTCCTCCAGCACCCACCAGAGCAGATTCACCGGTGGAGGGGTTCAGCTCCTGGTTTTCCCATCACGTCTCCCTCCTTCGCCATCTCCCGACACCTGAGCACATCTCTTACCTCTGAGCTTCCCTGTCCGCAAAGAGACCGGGACTGGGAAATGCTGCAAAGGTACCAGTGTCGCTTGTTCCCCGAAGCACAAGCCGTGCGCAGATCAGACATTTGACACCCTTTTGCTGTCCCCACAAATAAGTGCACTTTACACCTTTATTTATGTTTCATAAAGCGTTAGATTCTGCTTGGTATTTGCTGTCTTCTTGCAAACGCTTGTGCTTGGGTTTGGGTTTTTTTTCCCTATTTCCCTTCTTGGATATACCTGCATCACTCATCCCTCGAATACCAGGGAAATAAAATCTGCGGGGGGAAACTGATAGCCCGAAAAACCCCAAATCCTGCTCCTGTCTGTTAGCGCTCGCAGGGTTAAATCCATCGACTGCTCGCCAAAACCCCGGGACAGCATTTACCACTGAGCGTGCCGATATGCAAAACATTCCAAAAGAAAAAAAAATTAAAATAATTTTTAAAAAGACCCCTTTTTTTTTTTTTTTTTTTTTTTGCCGATGCGACATTCACCGGAGTCGAAAGTAGCATCCCCCCCCCATAAATTAAAAAATAAAAATAAACCCTTGCCATTACCCCGCAGTCCACTAGATGGCGGTTTCCTCCAGCGGGAAAATCCGGGGTTTTGCCAACCGGCGGGGGGCGCGCG
>NW_010973114.1:4567871-4669927 GCF_000737465.1 Haliaeetus leucocephalus
GAGGAGGAGGAGGAGAGCAGCCGGGCTGCGGTGCCCGGCCCCGCTGCATGCCAGGGCCGAGGGCGAGCCTTCCTCCTCCTCCTCCTCCTCCTCCTGCCCCCCCCCCCCCCCTCACCCCCCCCCTTCTCTCTTCCAGGTGTGAGGCCCCCGCCGGGAGGAGGCAGCCCCCGCCGCAGCCTCGCTGGGGGCAGCCCTGACGCTGCTGCTGCTGCTGCTGGGGTTTTCCTTCTTTTTTTTTTCCTTTTTTTGGGGTTTTTCTTTTTTATTTTGGTCACCCCCCCCCCTCCTTCTCCCTTTATTCCCCTCCTCCTTCCCTCCCTCCCGTGTCGCCGTCAGGGAATCCAGCGCTGCACCGAAGCCAGAAGAGAGGGAGCAAAAACCCAACCCAGGCCGAAAGCTGCGTCCAAAACAAAACCCACCGGTTTTATTGCAAAGGAGATTTTTTTTTTTTTTAATTTTTAATATTTTTTTTTAATTTTTAATATTTTTTTTTAATCCTGACCCGAAACGCAGGGAAGGAAGCGGAGTCGGGGCAGGAAGGCTTTCCCGGTATATTTATTTTCTCCCCCCGCAGAGGTGTCTCCTCCGGCCGCCGGCTCACCATGATGTTTCGAGACCAGGTCGGCGTGTTGGCCGGTTGGTTCAAGGGCTGGAACGAGTGCGAGCAGACTGTTGCGCTGCTTTCGCTGCTGAAACGCGTCAGCCGGACCCAAGCTCGATTCCTCCAGCTCTGCCTGGAGCACTCCCTGGCAGACTGCACCGAGCTCCACATCCTCGAAGGGGAAGCCAACAACCCCGGTGAGTTGGTTTTTGCTGCAGCCCTTCTTGAACGATGCTCTAATGCAGGCAAAATTTAAAAAAAAATTAAAAAAAAAAAGATAAAACACCCAAGAGAAGAGGGAGGTCGGGGAGCCAGGGCTCCCCAGCTCGACTGCATCAACAGCTTCTCTTACGTTTTATTTTTCAAACGGGTGATCGCTTATTTCAGTTTATTTCACAGCAAACTACTCTAGTCTATGGCGTGGTGTAACTACGGTAGCATGAATGATTGGTGGGGTTTTTTTCCTCCCCCCCCTCCTTCCTCCTTCCATGCAGTTTCCTGTGAAATAAGTAAGTCAGGTCACGTAGAGTCTGGATTTTCTAGGCTTCTTTTGGACAACGTGGCTTGCTTTGCTTTCTGCAACATGCAGAAGCAGCCCATCACTACCTTAGACGAACTGTTCTTTTTCTAAAGGTCTGAGCAGCTGGGTTATCCTACTTTTATTTTATTTTATTTTTTAAATGTGGCCGTTCCTATTTCATCATTCAGATCCTGTTTGGACACATTTTTTCCTGCGGCTCTGAATACCCCCTTGTGTTTCAGTGGAGCTCTAAGAAAATACGAGTAGGCTGTTTTATGTTACTGAACGTTCAGGATGCATTACAGCAAACGTGCATGGCTACAAAAGTATATTTGGGGTTTATTTATACACCGTTACAAGTTACTCAACTCCGCAGAAGTAAATGGAGTTGGAGCAGGATGAGAATGGCCCGAGCGAATTGCGCCATGTGTTAACGTATTTATTTACGGGTGTGTGTGCATTACCAACATGTATGTTCCTAAGCGCGTATGTGCAGATGCACGCAGGGCTGCAAGTCGCTTTAAGCAGAGTTTCTGATACACAGAGTATGAGCACGGGGGGTGAAATCTCTCTTTATGTTGCATAGTTCTGTTTCCCCAACCCCTCCAAAAAAACCCCAACAAAAAACCAAAGCAAAAACTCCCCCCCCTTGTTGCAAAGCCATCCCTTTTATTTAAAATCCCGGGGGGTTGCGGCGGGGATGGGGGGGGGGTTACCCGGGAGCTCTTGCTTTTCGAGCCGTGCGTGTCGAAGCGGTGTCGGAGAGCAGCCCCGTTGCATTTTGCGATAGGTGGAAAAATTTTGCGATAGGTGGAAATTTTTGCGGGCTGACGGCGGCCGGATCCCGAACAGAGCCCCCGGTGTTGACGGGACGGGGAGGAATGCAGGGTCCTTCTCCAGCTGTTCCCTATTAGAGCACCGAGCCGGCAGGATTTGGCAGCTGCCTGTGCTGCCATTTGATGACAAGGTCCAGCGCGACGTCGCCTTCGACCGAGGACGGATTTAAGTCCTTCTGCAGGAAACGCAAACCCGGGGCTGCTCCAGGGCTGGCTATGGGGGGGGACAAGGCTGGAATTGGCCCGTTCCCTTATATAGCTCGCAGGAATGAGAGGGAGGAATGCTGCCGAGTGCGCCTGGGCGCGATACTGCTGGTTTTATACACAGCTGAAGGGCCGAACCTCGTCCATTTGGGGTGGGGAGGCCCCTGGGGGTTTGGGGGGGGGGGCAGGGAGGGAGCATGCTCTCTAAATTCAGCTGCTCTGGGATAAATATGCCGCGATTCCCGTGGCAAGGCGGCGTGAGCAACGTATTTTTAATAATTGTTTATCAGCCTCATGATGTTTTCGTTCAAATCGTGGGTTTGGAGGTAGCCGCGTCCCCTCGGTTGGTCAGGTAATTAGAGGGGGGTGATTTACCTCCTGACCGCAGAAAAGGCGAATTAGAAAGGAAAACGGCGTTTTGAAGTCTTCCTGGGTACGAAGTCACTTAGGGCCGTCTGCGTGGTGGCATTTGCTTGGTGTAAGCCAGGGTGGACACCAGGGGTTGGACCCTTCCCATCTCTACTCGTGCGAGCAATCCCTGCTCGCCCCTGTAATCCCATTGACCTTGCTTGGCACGAGGATTTCTCCTGCGAGCTGAGCTTGGCATCCAGCCTCCTGCCTGTCCCTTAGCGCATTTGTGGAGCTGCGTGCGCTTTCCCTGACGTTCCTTCCAAAAATTTGAGCTGTTCCTCCAGGGCATTCGTTACTCCAATAGCAAAACCTGCATCTGTCGAGGTCCTCTTTCTCGCCAAACGCCTCTCCGTACGGCTTTCCCGTGGGATGGACGTACCCGTGCATCCTGCGGAGCAGGACGTGCGCTTCTCCGAGCCGCGCGGTCCTGTTGCGGTGGAGGGAAGGGTAGCTGAGATTTGCAACCGGGCGCCGTTAGGAAATAGCTCTTAGGCTCCGGTGTTAACGCTGCCTTCTTTGTAAAACCACCTGTATTTCTTAAATCGCTCCTATTCAGCACCCGTTTTGCAGGCTGGCATTTGTCACTGGCCTGGCAATGGAATCGCACCAAGTTCTTCTGAAAAGCAGCGTCATCGTCTAACCTTGCGTTACTCTTTGTCGGTTGAATCCCGTTGTTTGCTGAACTAAATTTGAGCTCGATTCCCTCCCAGGCTGAGGTGGCTCCTGGTATGTTTTCCTGGTGTTTGCTGACTTGGAAATGGTGGCTCCCTGCTTGTAGATGTCCCACCAGCATCCTTGTTGATGTTGGGGACATGTCAACAGCGGTGTGCAAGGGACCACAGGGTGACGGGGTTGCACAGCCCGAACGGGCCGTGGGAGCTGGCTCTAAGACGTGGTGTGGTCACCTTCAATGAAGCACGGGTGAAATCCTCCGTCTGGCAAGGGGTGTCACCGCGAGTTGAGCGATGCTGGTCTGAATGCAACGGGCTGGTCTAATGTGCCGGAGCAAGTGTCCGAATTGACTTAAACAGTGGGTCCTCGTGAGAAGTGAGTTGTTTCGTACGTGCAGGACCTGTTGCTTGTCCCAACCCTGTTGGGGAGGTGGGAAAACTTGAACGTTACCCCCAGTTCGCAGCCGTTAGAAGGAGGCGGCAGCCCCGCCGTGTTCCTTGGTGGATGGGCACCATCCTTGGCAATATTGTCACCAACAGCTGAGATCAGGAGGAGGCCCAAAGGGAGATGGGAGCATGAAATCCTCGCTGGCTGCTGGAGCTGGGCTCACGAGCCTTTGGGTGTGTGGACCAGGCGTGGAGGAAAACTCCTCTGAACAAAGGTGTCCAGGTTGTTTCTTGCCTGGTAGACTCCAAATAAGAGGTCTGCTGTATGGCAGATGAGATGGAAAAACCTCAAGGAAGAAAAATAACTCTTTTTAACTAGTTAATTGACACGGAGAAGCAAGCATATTTATTTTGAAGGAGTTCTATCTTATTTTTTCCAAGCGTGAGGGTATTTTTTGATAATGGCAGCCGAGCCCTTCTCATTAGGACTGCAAACCTGATGCGGCTCTGCAGCGTACAGCCATCTACAACCCCCAAAAAGGCCTGAGGAGCCTCCTGCTTCTGTGGCTCTTTGGATACCTGCTCAGGCACGGAGGGGTGGATGTAACCGTGTTGCCCACCTCGGATGAGAGACATCTTGCAGAAAGCTACACTGGAGACGTGGTGACTACATGTGGCGCGGGGGCTGCGAGACCACCTGCAATCCGCAGTGCATTTACAAACGTTGCTTGATTATAAAGGTAAAATGGAAGTGAGAAGCAAACGCAGAAGGAAATCTGTGTGTTTCTTCATTAGGTGAAGTGTAGGGCTTGTGGTTGTCCTTCGTGGTGGCTATGAGTAGCCTCGCAGAGCCTTAGTGGTTTAACTGGTAAAGAATGTGGGTTGCTGCTAATTCAGTTTGAGCGCAAATGGCTTGGCCTGCCGCGCACGGAGAAGAATATAGAAACCATATTATCCGCGCACAGAAATAGAAGGTTCAGGTATTACATAGCGCTATTTAAAAGCCTGCTATAACTTCCTTCCTTCCTTCCAGCCTGGCCTTGCTGGGCGGCTTCGTTCCCAGCTGCTCGGAGCCGTCAGGACGCGGCGACCTCCTCCGAGCCGCCGGTAAAGGTCAGGCAGGAGCTTAACGTGCCCCGTGGTGGGAACGGGACCCACGGTCCTCCCGTGCCCGCCGGCTGGGGCTCAGGCACCGAGGGGTGCCGGGTACGGCCGCTCCGCGGGATACAGACCCGCTGAGGAGGTGGGAGGCTGCGGAATCCACGAAACGTGGTCCGTGGGCTTTTTGGCATTGAGCACGAGGTGTGCTTCTGCTCTCACCTGCTCGGGCATCCCCTCTCCAATGGCCAGAAGTGGGACCGGGGTTTTTTTTCTTTTTTTTACTGGAGTAGTCCCGAATCCCATCCCACCAGCCCCAGCTTCGGAGCTCCCGCGGTCTCTGCAGATTGACAGAGATGCCCAAAAGCTCCTGTGGGTCCTCCAGGCACCCAAGCACCCATCTGCACTGATGTGACAGCTTTAAGCTCTTGGTCTTGAAGGACAAGAAGCTTGCTTTGCCCTGTGCGCAGAACATTAACTACTTCACATGTTAAGGCCAAAATCTTTATTTCATGTCGGCAGGCTGTCAAGTATCACAATGAGAGCATCAAAATGACCTAGATTTCTTGTCCTGGGAAGGACTGGCTGGAGGAAGAGACAAGGGTTGCAGGCAGCGGTAATGTCTTTAATTAGACCGAGTGATGCAGCTGGAAAAAACGGCCAAGCATGAAGGTGCACCAGCTCAAAGGAGGGCTTGTGTGGTTGTGGGGTTTTTGTGTTGGTGGTTTTGGGGTTTTTTTTTCCCCATCAACTGTACCAGCTGGTCTATTAAAAGGTATTACATGTTCCTGCAGACCTCGCCTCTTATATCCTTAGGTCGTCGTGGCTCCAGCCCCTACGACTGTTGCTGCCACCCCATCTGCAGACAGTCTCCCAGCTCATCGGGAAGCTGCTACCCCTCCGCTGTGCAAATTTTGCAGTTTGCCCCCAGTGCCCCCCACTGATGGCACTGGGATGATTTTCCCAGTTTGAAGATGGTTCCCATTTTTTTGGCTTTTTTTGTTGGTTTTTTTTTTTATTTTTTTATTTTTCTTGGCTTACCACTGCGTTGCAATGCTGAACTCTAAAGTGCCCTTGGGCTGTGCAAGAGCATCGCTGGGCTGTCCCACGGGGGGGACCAGAGGGGCTGAGCAGGCATCCTTGGAGGAGGATGGGGTGAGGAGCTAAGCCCCATGCTCGGTGGGAGCGATAGGAAATTTTAAGTGCAACGCTGGACGTTGGCATCGCGTGGTGCCTCTGCATACTTGCCTCTGCCGGGAGAGGGGTGTGAGCCGCCCTGCCAGCTCCGCTCATTAAAAATCATGAGCTGGGGCTCTTAAATGGAAAGATCTGCTGAGCTGTTGGACACTGGTTTCTTTTAATCTGCATGCTGTTGCTTGAGCTGCTGCCACGCATCTTGCCCAGGTTTTGTTTGCAAACTTGAGGGCTGGAAGCTATCTCGGCTGGGTTTTTTTGGAGAATAGCAAGGGGAGGGGTATGGAGGTACAGAGCCATGTTAGCCAGGGGCTTTGAGCAAGGCTACACACCCAGTATTCTCTTGCAATTCAAAGATACTTTTCTTTTGAAAGATGCTTTCCGGAGGAGCTGTGGGAAGCACCGCAGGCCAGCATTTGGCTCACGCCAGCCCTGGCTGGAGGCAGGTCTGTGGCACGGCGAGAAGAAGGCTCCCCTTCGCTCTCCCCCTTGCCCTGTTACTGGGACCTAGAGGAGACGCCTCTGGGCTTACGCTTAACTCTTCTATGCTTTCTCCTATTTGCTTAAAAACGCCTTCCTTCGTGGTTCCTGGCACGTGTCCCTCGCAGTCAGAGAAGCGAGTGGCGAGGTCTCCTCCACGGGGCAGAGCTAACGAGGGCTGGGTCGTTTGGGTGGCGGGTGCGACTCTTCTGCGTGGCAGGGCTTGCCAGGGGGAACTTCTTTTTAGGTAACGATGCTTAAGACAGGAGAGAGGGAAGAAAAAGTTAACTCATGAGAACGGCGTGGTTTGCTGCCTGGAGCATCGTGTGGTGCAAGAGGGTCTGCCCGCGGGTGGGCTGCTTTCTTCCAAAGAGACTTTTCTGTACTTTGCAGTGTCCTTTTAACCCTTTTGTCATATAGTTGCATGCCTCAGCGAGGGACCTGATGTCAGGGTTACTTTCCCCACTGGCTGCAGTTGGGAAAAATCCCACTGTTGAAGTGCGTGTAAAAAGATGCAGAGAAGCATTTCACCCATCGTCGCAGACCTGAGCTGGAGTTCTCTGCCTGGACCAGCTTGTTGTTGTCCCTTGATTTCTATGCAGATGCTACCCTTCTCTGTAGGTATCTCATGTTTGTGCTTGGAAAAGGAGTCGAGATTAAGTTCTGCCCCAGAACAGTGGGTGCAGGGAGGCTGTAAGTGAAGGCGAGGAACCGCACGGGGCATTGCTGACAGCGTATGGCAGTTTTCAATCCATCAAGATACGGATTGATGGGAGAGGTCAAGGAAAACTTTAGATCGGGAGCCGAATAAGAACCAACTGTAGAGCCATCAATTAAAATAATCTAGTTTGCGAATGCACTTATCTTCAAATGAGATTAAATGGATGAATGGGGAAGGCGCTTTGCTCGTAGCCTGGGCCGTTGCGGGTGGATGATCGTCTGCATAGTTACGTACTTTGACGTGTTAGACCTCAGCATCTGAACAAAGCTGCGTGCCCATCTCGCCATTTATATTTTCCACGTTTGCATTTGGGCCGGTTGCTTTTAAAACAGTCGATGCTCTGGTCAGCCAAAGTTTCCCTGAAGCGGTTGGTGAAGGTTCCTGTGGACCAGGTGGATCATGGTGTGAATTCCCATCTTCCTACAGTTTCTCAAGCTTTGGCCTTTCTTTTCCATCTTCCATCAAAAACTACCTTTATTTAATTTTTGGCCAATGAAAGCCATTTTTTACCGAGCTGCGAGTTACGTTTGCAATCGGTGTGAGTAACTGAAATAGTAATTAGCGTGAACGCTTGCTATATTTTAAGATGCGTTCGTCAGTGCTTTAGCTCTCCAGCTTCGTGCTTCTGTCTAATGTTACCGCAGATAACTGTTTGGAGAAAGGGCACCCCGTGTCCGACTGCTGCATCCAAACCCCAGGGCTCAGAGCCGACAGCCCCTCGGGGTTGGGTTCGTCGGGGCTGGTGTACTACAGCGGCTGCTGGGCTGCATTTTTGGGGTCCCACCTGATCGCCCCAGTCTTCTCCCCACTTCTTGCCTGGTGCTAAGTGAGTGGGATAACCCCATATGTGAATGGCGTGTGCGTGGATATGTACCTCGGAGTGGGCATGTGCCCTTTGTATTTTCTTTCTGTTTTCACTGAGTAAACAAGAGCGTTAGTTTTTTTACTAACTCTTAGTTACGCAAGAGCTGCTAAGGGGTCTGAAGGAGGCTGCAGACTCTGATGCGGTGGATGTACGGCCTTGCATGCTCGCCCCTTTTCTCTTAAAAAAAAAAGATGTGTTTATCTTCGCAGCCTTAAGAAGGAGACCCAGAGGTCTCCGCCGAGCCCGAGTTTGGCGATGGCAAGCAGCCAAGCCGGTGGCTTTCCATCTTGGCCTCAGTAATTACAAATAAAGTTGAGGTTGGAGCGAGCAGATCCGTTCCCGGCTTTCCGCCTGCGCGCCGCTTCCTCTTCCGCAGCAGATGCGTTAAGTGGAGGGGCAGGATCTCATCAAAACAAGGTTGGGATTGTTTCTCGGTTGGAGAACCGTGGTGCTGGCTTTTCTTCGGAAGGGGTTGCGTTTCTGGCGTAGGGGGATTGCAAGCTGGGTTTCTCCTCCCGGAGCAGAGGGTTTGGGACGGTCTCACCCATTGCGTGATGGCCGTGCAATTCGGTCTGCTCTGATTTTTGGGTCCTGAGCAGAAAATGAGCCCGGTCGGGGTGGGAGGACCAGCTCTGGAAGCAGAAACCCAGTTTGCTTTGTACCTGGCAGGAGTTAGCTGCGTGAGGCAGGTGGATGGGCTTTTACTAGTTTTTCCATGCCCGAGGCAAACGCATCTGTCTAAGGCAAGAGGAGACGTAAGCGAAGGATTTATCAGCGCAGGTTCACCCTTCCAAAGCCTGGTTCACAGCTTGCAGTTTTATCTGTGTATTTGCATGTGGTAACTCCATGGCACGGTATGGTTGTGTCAAAGATTTTGGCGGAGGTGTCTGAATTGTAGCGTGTTTTTTCTGATCAGGCTCTGGGCTTGCCGAGCTGCCCGGGTGTGCGGTGCAGCACCTCGTCTGAGGCTTTCGGGGCTTCTGTCTGGAACAAGCGAAGGTTCTGCTCGCTGATGAAGCCTGTAGGCTTCTGATCTCTAAGTTGAAACTGGGGTGATAATGGGTATTTTGCTACTATTAATTCTGGCTTCCGCCCTTTGCAGACTTTTCAGGGCATTTGCAGTGCTTGAGCTGTAGCACAAAAAATTTCTCGTATTATATAAAAACAATCCGTGGGGCAGAAAAAGACTTTCTCCTGCCCGGGCTACTGTGCTTCAACAAACTCGTGGTCATTTTGTATTGTGAGCGTGGGACTTTCCGTTACGGAAGATATGGATGGATATGATGTCTCTGTTGCACCAAGGGCTGAGCCAGCTTCTGCCGCAATCCCTGCAAGCCTTCCCTGACACTTGCAGGAGCTGGACGTGGCCCCGCGTTGAGCTATCATGCCCAAAGACGTTATTTTACTTAAAGTAACGTTAATATTGTGAGTGTCATCTGCAGGATTCAGCAGCTTTGCTCTGCTCTTTGCTGTTGAGCAAGGCAGCCCTGGAGTGGAAGCACAGAGCGCTTTAAAAAGCTTCTCTTCTGTTACTGATCCTCACAAGTAATTAGTTCCAGATTTCTCTTCTTTTTTTCTTTTTTTTTTTTTTTTTTTTTTTTTTTTTTGATAAAACTTATTTCAGACAAACCACAAACCTACCTTACTTTTAACCAGTTAGTTCTCCTGTTCCTTGCCTACACTGTTGCCTGGTGGGGTATGTGCACGTGTTGTGTTTGGAGTTTTGATTGTTGTAAGAAGAAATTGAGTGGGTGGATAAAACAGGGTTTGACCAGGTTTAGCTTGAAGCATTTTAAAACTCACTTTCCATGCCACTGCATTTTTTTTGTTGTCTGTGTTTTCAAAGAAAAAACACTGAACATCACAGATCGGTTCTTCTTGTCCTTGTGTTTTATTGTCCCCTTCTCTCTGTCCCTCGTCTGCAACGGGGAGTGAAGAAGGAGGAAAACCAGGAGAGAAATGTGGAGGAAAAAAACTCACAACTCTTGTTGTGGAGAAACTTGGCTGATCTGACTTTTGCAAATAGAACATAGTGTTTCTGCAGCAGCTGTGGTCTACGTTCATGCATTTTCCCGGTTTTCATAGTTTTGCTGTTGGGATATTCCCCTTGTGTCTCATCCAACAAAAATCCATGTGATTTTTCTACCTTTTTTTCTGTCTGTTCCCCAGTGTGCTCAAAGTGCCCATGGGGTCAGCTTGGTTCTTAGTAGGTTTTTTTAAAAAATCTTACAGTTCCAAGAAAGTGGATTATTTAAAACAAAAAACAAACAAACAAAACAATCCAAAAAAACAAAGTCCCCGGGCTGTTTCCCACCAGATAATGCGAACGTAGATGAAACGTTGAGTTACAGCTACCTGAGTGACCTTTTAAGATAAGAATTGTTATTGACTGGCGGTATTATGTTAAACTGATAAGAAAGAATTCTTTTTCAAAAGAGGAGGGGAAAAAAAAAAAAACAACAAACCTTCCAGTAACCATAACAACTTACTCGGCAACGCCACGGGCAGCGCACAGCTCCTTCCTGACGCTGGTGCTGGGGTCTCGATCCCGTCCTGCAGCCCCTCGGAGGGACCTGGGAAACCTCCCCGCAGCTTCAGGTTGGTGCTCTGAAGGATGCTCGAGGTCGCTTAACGCTGCTCCAGTTGCTGTCAGCCCCCGAATTTTCATCCTCTGTAGGGGAATTTTAGCTGGAGAGTTGTGCTGGGGCTCGGCGCTGTGCTGGTGAGTCGGATGCTGCGGGTTTTGGGTGTTGTGGGAGGGATGGGTGCGAGGGGAGGAGGTGCTGGGAAGCAGGAAGGATAATTTTGGAAGGCAAAGGAGGATGCTTTCGATGGTCCTTGCTTCAGAAATGAGGAACCGGGCAAGGAAGGCTCTTCCTTACCGTTACTTCCCATTACCTTCCCTTACAGGCAGGCACAGCGCAGCCCGTGGAGCCCCGTCGGGAGCTGGCTCCCATCTCTGCACCCCAGCAGAGGTGCCAGCTCCCGTTTCGGGTTATTGTAACAGAGTGAGGCGTCTGATGAGGACATACCCGTACTTAAAGCTTTCCTTCGCCCAGATGAGCCCTGCTTGGTATGTTTGCACATGCTGCTCCTGGGGATGCTGTCAATTTAAAGCAGAATTCACACTTCTGCCACGGACTTCGTTACCTTCTGTTATCAGGGGCTGCCACTGAGATTATTAGAGCTAAAGAAAACCAACCGTGAGCAATTGATTTTTCTTACCACCTGCTTTTCTTCTTCCTCCCCCATCCCTTTGCGCTTGTATTACCTGCGTGTCGCAGGTTCCCATGTTTCGTGGAAAGCGCGTGTCCACGCTCGTGGCTCGCGGGTGGGGGTGAGCCGAAAGGTGAACAAGCACGAAGCAGCAGCTTGGAAAGCTCAGAGACCCAGGGGGTCTGAAAGGAGAGGGGATAGGCCTGATACAACAAAAAAATACTCTAAACGCTTTAGAATTAGGTCTAGGGGGAAAAAAAAAAAATCCATTTGAATACGTACCAGCAGAAGCGGCAGAGGTGTGCAACTCGGTGTGTCTGTTCGGGAAATCAATTACTTAAACCTGCTCGGTTAAAAGAATCATCGCAGCAGCGTGAATTCTTTTAACGATAGCTCTTAGCACTGTGTAAAGGTGTCTTCTCGGACTGCACTCGCTAACCTTTCATCACATTATTCTGAAGCAGTCAGTTGGATGCTGAATGCTTTTTGTAGCTGATGTCAAATCTCGGTCAGCCGGAGAGCCTTTATAAATAAAGGTGTCTGCTTGTATTCAGGCATACGTGGATAATAGCTGCTGTAATTCAGCTGTCCAGCTCGGCTACCCGGCTTTTATAAATGACTGATCAGAGATTCCACTGAGAATGAGTATTTAAAGGGATGGAGCTGCTAAAAGTGGTCTCTGTACTGATAAGTATAGCGAGTCTCTATCCCCGGGACAGGTGGCCGGCGTTGCCCTCCTTCCACTGATGTCCCGGGTTTATATTTCACACAAACCAAATGTTGCATTAATAAATTTTTGCATTGCGGCTAGATTGCAGGGCTCTGCATTAATTTTTTGCAAGCTACACTTGAATCTTTCAGTTTGTCATCTTTTTCTTTTCCCTTTTTTTTTTATGGGAGCGGGTAAACACTCGGAGATCTCTCTGGACAAGCCACAGCAGCTGGAGGATACTGGTTTCTCTATGGAGTGGAGGAATTTCATCAGAGGAGCTATTGTTTGACTGTGTTCTCAGCATTTTGGCAACTGTTCTTTAGATTAACCCTACAGAAAGGGGAGGGTGCTCTTTGCCGGGTCTGAAATAATTGCAAAAATGTGGGCAGATGCTTTTGCATTGTTAGAAGTCGATACTGGTTGGTAGTGGGGAAGCATGGTGTGGGATTAAGGAACGAAGGAGCCCAAGTTCTTTAAATCCCTCCTAAAGCCAAACTGGATGTTAGCATTGATGTTCAGTTGTTTTCTGTTTTTAAAATAGAAATAGTTCGCGTTTTCTGTGCCCGGTTCCTGGGCGCACAGCTTGCTTGCAGGGTGGCAGCTTGCGGGGAGCATCGCCTGTCCCCTCGCGGCCGGTGGTCCGGATTGTTTGGCTCCATCCCTGTCCCCGGCCACTTCTGTACCCTCCCTCGGAGGGAAGATGCTGAGAGCTGCCGCACGGCAAGTTTCTTGCTGCGGAGGCTCCTTGGGCCGTTCCTTCTCTCCCGGAGGGCTGCGGTGGGTTGCAGCTGGCACTCCCGGCCTGTGTCCCTAGTGAACTAACACAGAATACTCCCTGCTGGAAAATCCATTTTCCTGGGCATAGGCTGTTGTGCTTGGAAAGGAGGAGGATTCGGTACAAGAGCAAGCATCCCACATATGGCTTGGATATGGCAGGTGGGGAAGGAAACCCTGCCCCAGCTCTGAAATGTTTGTGCCTAGGTTACCTGTGTGCAGGGCCCTTTTAAAATGTATTTCTCCATGCATTTATTTATTCCTGTCCTGCAGCTTGAGTCCTGGCAGAGCTGTTTATATCGCCGTATATCCACATGCGGCGTACCCCAGCCCTTTCACCATTTGCATCCCTTGCAGAAAAACATCTCAGCAGAATGTGCCTTCTCTGGGGTGGCTTTTATTTGCTTATTTTTTTAATTTTTTTTTTTTAAAAAAAAAAAGGTTGCTAAAGCTTTTCCCAGGAGACAGTCAGCACTTCTGAGTGACTTCTTGCATTCCCGGGCTCTCGTCCCCGTCCTGCGTGGGAAGGCAGGGCTGTCTCTGCGCACAGCTGATGCTGATGCCCTGGTTCCTTTTTGGTCTCCCCTAGCACTGGCCAGGCTTGGACCCCTGTGCCCACGCCGAATCGCAACGTAAATGAGTCCCACCTCAAGGATGGGAACGAAGAGGGATGTAGTCTGCTGCCCGATGAACCACCCTGCGGAAGTCAGTGATGCTTTTAGCTGGGTTTAATTCCAGTGGGTGAGTCCTGCTTGCCAATGAAAGCGATAAAAAATTGCTTCTTGGGGTTTTGAGTGTAATTATGCTGAATTTATCCTGCTGAATTTGGCCCCTCGGCACTGGTGGAAAACGGGAATGACCTCCCTAATCCTGCTAGGGCCACTGAATCTGGCAGCAGGCTCCCCGAGCTGGAGAAAACACTGTGCGATGCTGACTCTCTTTTTGTACGAAGGCGCATCAAGGTGTTCTTGAGTTAACAAATAGATGCTGCTGGCGAAAGCTGGTGGCTCTGGAGAGGCAGAGCTCCTCACTGCAAAGCTGCCCGGCTGCAAAAGCTTGGCATGTGCCCCTTCTTCCCCTGGGCACACCGCTCTTCGGTGGCAGACGTGGGTACGACGTGCAGATTTTGCTTTTTTGGGTTGATGGGTGGGGAAGTTAGCTCGTGAAATCTCACGTTTTAGCTTGTGGCGTGAGGGTGGCAGTGTCTGATTTACCAGGGCAATAAAATCTGCTGCTGGTGGTGGATAGCAAAGAACCCCCTTAATGGGTTAGGTGGTGGCTCGAGATAGCCGGACCGGCGTAGAACTGGAGGGGTGAGTCGTTCCCGTGCACCGAGGGACAACACGAACTCCCTGTGGACCAGCAGTCGCACCGTAGCCTGGGCTCTTACCTGCTCGTGCTCTGCCGCGAGCGCAAGGATGCGTCGCCCACCCGTGACCCGGCGTGGTCCCTCGCGGGGGACCTGGAGGAGAGTTTGGCAGCCCGTAAGCTGTGGCCGGGGGGTGATGAAGCTCCTCGCCCACCATGCAGCAGCTTCTTCCTCTGCTGGTGCCTGCAGAGCCGAATTCAGCCCCTGGCTCCGTTAGTTGCCAGCTCTGCAAAACATAACCGAGGTGGTTTTGTTTGGTTGTTTTGGGGGTTTTTTTTAATCTGATGTGCTTATTTTGGTTCAGTTTACCCATACAATTACACTAATTTGCTCTATTATATGCAAAGAGATTAAAAATGCATCTGGCAGAGAGGATTAAAAACTAGTAATCTGGCTGTTAAGAAGCACACGATGTTTTAGGATTTCCTTTCTAGGTGTGCGGAGCTCTGTAACATAAGCAAATGTGATCCTTTGTAGTTGCAGTTTTCATAGGGAGAGCTCATTAAAGCTAGTGTGATTGTTCAAGTAAACGAGAAATGAATTAATTTAAAATATAAAACTAAATGCTACCACATTAAAGCAGTAGTCATGATTTAAGAGCTTGATCTTTGTTTTGGTTTGTTTTGTTTTTTCCTGTACGTGAACCTGGAGCAATAGGGTTGCTTTACCTTTTAAAGGATTTAACAAGTTGCTCTAATTTTCTTTTACTGTTGCAGTGCTTCAAAATAATGCAAGGTCAGACCGAGCGTAACTAATTCCAGTTTGAAGGCAGAGGGTAGCCTGTTTCTCAATAGACTTACAATTAGTGCAGCAATACTCCTGCCTTCAAGAGGGACGTAGCAGGAAATGAGACTGCTGGAATCTCGGTAAATAAAAATATGTGCTTAGGGATTTTTTTTTCTCCCTTTTTTTTGTACAAGGAGACGGAGGAACCCTATAAAAGCCGAGGTTTAATTTACTTTTGCTTGCTTTCACGTGTGCTTCTGGCCTGAGAGGACTCGTGGCAGGAGGTCAAGCAGGAGGATGCCCTTGCATCCTTCGGGGGCTGGCAAACCCCTCCGAGGGTGCTGTCTTTTGAGTTCTCATCACTTGGTTTGTCCGGGTTTACCCATGGCAGGGTCCCAAGGATGCCGAGAGCTTTTCTCCCGGGATCCGAGTTGGTCTGGTGCTGCTGCGTGAGCCCTGCTGCTCCATCCCAGCCGGGCGCTGGGCTTTCGGGGGCAATCGCCTCGCCTTGCTATTTTGCAGAATCTCTTTGTTGCACCATTAAGACTTGTTGTTGTGAATATTAGCTTCATCATCTTGATGTCAGGAAAAAAAAAACCCTGGCTGTTTTCACATCGCTCTTGGTATGCTACCCGTTCTGGCCTCCCGTGTAACAAGAAGCCCAAAGCATCATCCTGCTTCTCCTGCAGCAAGCGTGCGTGTGGCCAAAGCATATCTGGCTTTAGTTAGGTCATCTGTGGGGATCCTGCAGCCTGTCCCGGCTGCGGTGCTGCTCCGATGGATGGTGTTAATTAGCAAATAACTGTCACCGTGTCACCTTAGTGCTTCAGGTGATGCCCAGGGTCCTCCACTGCCATCATTAGAGAACAGTTTCCCAACTTGTCCCTTACTGCATGTGTTAATTTTGCTTTCAGAGTCTGGACTACTGTCGCAGTCCATGTGCGTCCCTTTTTTCCGTACGTTGCGGTCTCCTGCTGCCGGAGGTGGCCGGCAGCATGGTGACACCGTGAGCCTGGGTAGGGAAAGGGGAGCTGCCATGCCCTCGTTCCTATTTACCTTCCCTTTCCTCGTCCAGAGAGACTTTATTTTCACGATGTAGAGGTTGCTAGCGATCGCCACGAGTGTTTGCCGCCACGTGCCCAAGGGGAGGCGATGAGGACGAGTCCCGTTTCCCACCAGCCTTGCCCCATCGCCGCCGGGATGCAGGTGCCGGTCCCTGGACCACTCTGACTCGTCCCCACGTGGGATGCAGCCAGCAACCTCCCGTCCCGTCGGTGCCAGCTGGAGCCTCGCCGGCAGCACCAGGCATCCCTGGGCATCACCTTCCCGCTGGCAGAGCCGCGGCCGAATAAAAAAGCGTTTTTCTTTCTCCGTCTCCTACCTGCTGCGTGACTGCCCGGCCTCAGGGAGGGAGATGGGGCTGTGGGCATCTCTCCAGCCGTGCTTCGGTCTGCTTTTATCTCTCTTGAAATGTCTGCACGCCCTGGTTTGCAAATACAGTCAGCTCTGCCTGGCTCCATTGAGGTTTTTTCTTTTTTTTTTTCCTTTTCGTTAACTCCTTATGTGCCCCTGGCTGATATAATTTGGCCCGTTGTGGTAGAAATCCCAGCGTGTGCTCCATGCTTGTGCTCTTTTTTTTTTTTTTTTTTTTTTTTGCAGCAAAGACCGTATGTTGCAGCTCCCAGGAGAGAGGAAAGCAGAGTTAAGTTTTCATCTCTGTCGTAGCTAATTTAAGGGGTGAGAAAGCGGCCTGGGTTTGTTTTTTAAGAACTGGGCATATACTGATAGTACCAGTGTCAGAACTGAATAACTCAATAAGCTGAAGAATGCAGTAATATCTAAAATTAAATCTGTTCTTAATTGCTGGGTTATAAATGGCAGCGTTTTCTCCAAATGGAATTAATTTATTATTTTTCAATTGCCGACACAAGACTCAGCAGCGCAAACCCCCCAGTTAGCATTAATACAATAATAAGGCGCTTCCAAAAGGTGCATTTGGCATTCGTAATGCACAATACAATCTAACAAACCATAAACTGTGTCAAAATACTGTTAAGGTGGTAATTAAAACTTTAAAAAAAAATGTAGAATAGATGAGTACATTCCAGATTGTGACTTTTCAATGAAGCTCTTTCATAAAAAACATTGTTTCTTGCCAAAACAAATTCAAAGGCATTTTTGTAATTTCTGTTGGGGAAAGGAGGAGTGTTTATCCAGCTTTTCATGTTGGCTAGGCTTTTTGACTTTTCTTTAAGGAGGGGGGAAAAAAAAAAAAAAGGCAGTGCAAAAAGAGGTATTTTTGTCTGAATGTGCATTAAAAAGTCTTGCTCCTGTCCTGTCCAGAGTGATGTGCAAAGGCTGGAGAGGGATGCGCCTGGGGCTGCAGGGCTTTCTTTAGCATCATAGCTGCAACCCAGTGGTGATGGGATCCCCTCGCACATTGCGGAGCCCGAAGCGGTTCCTAACGGCACGAGGATGCCGGGGGTCCTGCCGACATGGGTGGCAAAGCTCCCCTTGCCTCCGGTGGCTCCTGTTTTTGGAGGAGGAACCCCCCCGCGGGTGCTCGGGCTGGGGCTGGGGTTCCCACGCTTGCTTTGCAGAGCATCTTCTGCAGTGACAGGCATCCAACTGGTGCACAAAGCAAAACTGCTTGAGGTATTTATAGGTTTTCCTTCTAATTTTTTTTTTTATCCTTCCAATTTTGGACACGTTTTTGACAGCTTTTACCTGCTGAGTCACCATTCATCCTCTTGCACGGGAGCTACTCCTGCCATACCAATTCCCCGAGCAGGCTTGAGCAACCATCGTTTAAAAATAAATCCTGTCAAGGAAGTGTTGGGGTTTTTTTTTTTTCGTATCACCAACTGCTTTTCCTGCTGTGTGTTAGCCATCTTGTGCAAGAAAGCAATTTTATAGATGCGATGCCTTCACGTTGCTAAGGATGGCTTTATGATTTATCACGTCCCGCCGCAGCGTACCGTATGGAGGAACTGCGTGTTGAAACCAGATAACGATGCAACTTTTGAAGATAACTATATCTGATTCTGCAACAAGTGCTCTGGTTTCCCTAAGATGGACTTTTTCGGTGGTAAACCGCAACTTGAGCACAAACTGTTTGATTCGCGTAGCTCCGCTTGATAAATAACTCCTCGTCCGCGGCAAGTAGCCGTGACTGTTCCTTCTGATGGATGGGAAGGGAGGGTCGGTCTTGCCAAGGGTAACCCTGATATCCAGGTCGGTTTTCTTTCCCACTTACCAGGTTCAGATGGCAGCAGTGTTTACAGCTGTTTTTGCAGTGTTGCTTAGTGTTTAATCTGCAACGCTTGCTTGCAGACTGCCTGTTGGCGGCCAGACCCTGATGGCCACCTCTAGAAACCACTTGGAAAGACTTTGGGTATGTGCAATGTCGCTCATTCAGGGTATCGAAGCATCTGCCTTCCCGTCGCTTCAAGTGCTTTCTGCCCCCCCCAAAAATGCATGTCAGATTTATTTGCTTTGCTTTATTAGCTGTAGTTTTGTGCGTTGGGTAGTAAATGTCAAGAATATCGTTAGCTCCTTCCTATTTCTGTATTCTCACCGACTGGAGCCCGCATTGATGCTGTAGATGAAGGGGGGATTGCTTTATGGTGTGCACGGCTGTTCTGCCTGAGCGGTGTATTCCTTATTTTGTGGCTGCTTCCACCTTCCTTCTTTCCGGGGAATACACTGCAGAAATTAAATATTCAGTCTATTTATAAATTTCAGTCTAAATATTAATCCGCCTATATATTAATTCTCCAGGTGGTTGCATTTCACTGTAATACAGCTGCTAGTGGGATGTTAATCTTAGTGAAAGTCTATTTTAGCTTTCTCCTGGTTGTACAGCCTGCAGTTATCCCGCGGGGCAAATCCTCCCCCAGGAAAGAGGAAAGGAGGCTATTTAAGGAGGAGCAATTCGGGAGGGAACAACTGCGGCTGAAACCGAAGCCAGGTTTGGGAGGAGGAGGCTGGGAAGGAGCTATTTCAGGGGAAGGCTTGCCTGGCCACATCGACGTCGGGCACGGAGGTGTCCGTCCACCCTCCTTCGTGTCTGATGACCAGCACTCGTTTTGACACGAGAAGTTTAATGCGTGATGTTTTCCTGACAGGCTCGCACGGGGAGGTGCAGAAATGTAGGGTGCCACTGGTGGTGTAGGTGCCTTGGTGGTTTGGGGGTGTCTGGTAGGTTTTTGTGGCATCCTTCGGGGTTCTGCCTGTGTGCGGGTACATCTTGCATGCACTGCAGGCGTTAAACGTTGCACGTGTTTTGTGTTGCGTGCCTGCTCCTTCCTTAAGGGTTTTTATATTTCATCCTGTCTTCCCAGAGGATCCCAAGCAGCCTCTTCTCCAAACTGGGGTCCCATCCTGCTTGCAGACATACACTTTGTTTTCCTTCTTCTCGTTTCTTCTAACGAGCGGCCCATCTTTTCCATAACTAAACTTCTAGTGCCCCAGGGATATGCTGTATTGATCGGCCAGTAAATCTCTGACCTCAAATTCAGCAGGGCAGCTCAGGTCCCCATGGGAGCGGGGTTTAAGTGTGAAACCCTCGGGATATATTCACAATCCTGGATGCGATGCTCTAGCCCTTGCCCCTGTAGTTTTTCTTGAAGGCACAGAAGACGACAAGCTTTGTACTTCTGCTGCTTTTAAATCTGAATGAGTAATTCAATAACGAATAGCTATCAGTTCATTGCTTTCATGTTAAGGAGAAGTCCTATCCTTTGAAAGCCTTTATATAAGAATATATGTGAGCTAATTTCTAATCTTGCGCGACTAACCAGTACTTGAACATAAGGCTTCCCTTTATCATTGCAGTCTCTTTTGTTGTAACAATCTTCAGCAAATGTTTTTTTGAGAATTTAACGTCTATCTCAGACGCGTGGTGACACACTCTTAGTCCTCTCTGTGCGTGTAAGACTAAAAATGGCCTTTTTTTTTTTTTAATCTTTCCGGGATGCTCGTGAGTACTTAGCGCTAGAAGGGAAAACAAAAGGCCCACCAACACCAACAGTTTCTGCAAAAGAAGGTTTCTAAAATTGCATCTCCTTTTAGTAAGGAGACCGCGTCTGCCTGGGCTATAACACAAAAATTGTTGACGTGTTTTGCTTAACTTGCTAAGGGTTTTTCAGTGCCGGGGATTTGGTTGGGGTTTTTTTTTAACAGTTGGAAAAAGCTTGTAAAACTGGGGAATGTATGCAGTGGTTTTCCCTCCTTCCTTATCCCTGCTGCTCCTTGCCGGGCTTGCCAGTGCTGCCTGTGCAAGGGTCCTAAATCATCTCCTTGACGTCTGCGCTCGTCCTTGTGCGCCGAGCCTGGGCACAAGCTTCCTTCTGTCCTGCATCTTTCTGCTCGTTTAAGATGGAGTTTTTGTTTTCCCTCCCTATCAGCCTACGCGGGGACTCGAGGGCGAGCGGCTCGTCGTGCCCTGCATCCCGGGGAGGGAGCAGGGATGCTGCAGCCCCTCTCCTCGCTGGCATGAGCTGTTTGCAGCAGGGTCGAAACGCTGAAATCGCAGTAGGGATGCGTTTAGGGGAAAGGGGGCCGTGGTGGCACGGGCCGTGCATCCCCGCTCCTGAGCAAAAAGGGGTTCTTACTGCAGGAAAAAAACCTTCAGGGTTGTGGGATGGGACTGGATGGTTGGGTCTGGAGCTGGGGCTGCTGTGGTGGTGGTACTCCTGTCCAAAGGATTTCAGCTTCCCATTATATATTGAATAGAAAGTGAATTGGGCCATGCAGTATTTAAATTGTTTTTGAAAAATCAGCTTTTTTACAGTTACTGTTCATCCTTCCTCTCAGATGTCGCTTTGGCTGGTGATATGTGGTAAAGAGGAGAAAAAAGAAGGGGAAATCCTACTTAGGGATAAAGAACAGTGTATTGTCCCTAGTGCCGGAGCCAGGCAGCGAAGCGTGAGAAAGACTCGCACAGGACTCCTTGCGGCCGCCTGTTTCAGCTTCGGCCATTTTCCCATCAAAGCAGAAGCCACACAAATATCTCGGTTTTTATTATTGCCATGATAAAGGAACCATTTTCTGTCTGAAGTAATAGCTGCAAGGGATTTCTTGGGTAGTCTAGAGGGATAAGCGGGCCTTTTGACCTGCGCTGAGGACGCAGGGGCTCCTCGGAGTAAAGACTTTGAGCTATACAAGTTCTCATGTCACTGAGGATGATGATGGTGTGCTACGGCATATCTGAACCTTGCTCGAAACACACAGGTTTAGCTTCATTTTTCTTTTTTCCCCAGGGGTTTTACATGCCCTGCTGGCTTTGTACGCTTCCTTCTTCCCATGCACGTTGGTCCGTGTGCAAGCCGAGAGCTGATTCCTGGGGAAGTCTCCCCGTCGGCATCCCGGGAAGAGCGGGATGAAGGCATGCAGATGCCTTCAAGTTGAGGGATCCCTGTACAAATGCTGTTTTGTGCCATCTCCCCTCGCTCAGCGGGGAAGTCCCCTCCGTCTCTCCCCCGGTGTCCTTTGGAGATGCTCCAGGAGAGCATCAGCTGGGGGGACCTTGTGCAGCTGGTGGGGATGGTTGGATTCCAGCTTCCATCTGTGGAGATATTGAAAAGACGTGTAGACGTGGTGCTTGGGGACATGGTTTAGTGGTGGAGTTGGCAGCGTTAGGCTTACGGTTGGACTCGATGATCTTAAAGGTCTTTTCCAGCCTACATGATTCAAGTAACTAGCAAGTAACTAGTGATAGGATGAGAGGAAATGGCCTCAAGTTGTGCCAGGGGAGGTTTAGATTGGATATCAGGAAAAATTTCCTTACCGAAAGGGTTGTCAGGCATTGGGACAGGCTGCCCAGGGAAGTGGTGGAGTCACCGTCCCTGGAGGCGTTCAAAACACGTGTAGACGAGGCACTTCAGAACACGGTTTAGTGGGCATGGTGGTGTTGGGTTGACGGTTGGACTCGATGATCTTAAAGGTCTTTTCCAACCTAAACGATTCTATGATTCTATCTATGATTCCACTCTGGGAGGGGGGTGGATGGGAATTCCATGTGTGTTGGGATGAGGAGGTGCCTGCCCACCCAGGCTTGCTGCGGGGTGGGAGCAAGGAGACCCCTTGGCTCCAGGGAGGATCCCTTGTGGCACCCCGCGCGCTGAGGGATGACTTTGAGAGCGATGCCCCTAATCCAGACCTCTTAAAGCTGCTGCTGTCCTGCTTTCGGTGGGCAAATGGGAAAGGTTTGGATGAAGGCACCGTCTGATGGGCGCCAGAGCTACTCCCCCCATCCGAGACCGCGAGATAAGCCGAGGGAAAGCGTGGAGACGTATTCCCTCCCTCCCCCGGCACGCACATAACCCCGAGGCTTGGCTGTTGTTTCAAAGCTGCTGTCTGGCTGTTTTAAATTTAGGAACCAGCTCACGCAGGCGCAGGCTGCGAGCAGCTGCACCGTGGGGCAGGGTGTCTGCACTGACCGGAGCTGCTCCTCCTCATCCTCCTCATCCTCATCCTTCTCCTGCCGGATCCGCTGCGCTCCCCAGCCCAATTCTGTATTTCCACCTCACCTGCGGCATTCCCGCTTCCGAGTCGAGTCATCGGGAATTAGGGGTTTTGGGGGGAACTTTTGATGTTGGGGGAAGAGAAGCAGCGGTGAGAGCGGCTCTCGCGGGGTCTCGAGGTCTGTGCACCCACATCCCTGCGTCCCCGGTGCACGACCTTGTCCCGCAGTTGCGTTTCGGCTATAAAACGCTCTTTTTGGCTTGAGAAGTCGCGTTGGCGTGGACTTGCAGAGCACACAAGCATGCAGCTCCTGTCTCTGCAGGCATGGGTTGAAGTCAGAGCATCAGCATCTGTCTTGAAGCTTGACCTTTTGTGCGCTCGCTATTGCAAACACAGTTTTTTTGCAAACTTGGGGGGAAAAAAAATTAAAAATACGTAAAGGGCTGTGCTAAAGGCGATCCCTGTGGGATGGCTTCATCTTTAGCCCCAGTTTGTTTCTTGGTCCCCTGCAAGGGGAAGATAATCTACCTGGCAAGGGTGCTGGGAAGCTAAATTAATTCACGCTGAGGTCTTCGGTTAGAAATCGCTGCAGTAAGCACAAAGTGTGGGTGTAGGCATGGTGCTGTATAGCACTCGGATGGCGCCTGTTAACGTACACGTAGAAATGTGCTGATATCTTTCAGCGTGGCTTTAAAAGTCGCCTGTACCATTGAAAGTGTAAATATAGGAACAGTAATCAGCCCAGCAGTGCTCTCTGCAACCTCCAGCTTCCAAAGCGAAGCCTTGTCTTTCCCTTCTTTCTGCACCCGCGTCCCCATCTTGCATTACAGAGCCCTGCTCAGGATGTGCGCTTGCAAGACTCTCTGTTTTTCCCAATCTGACGGTCACAGAGAATTGCAGCTCTTTGTCAGGAGGCCTCATGCCCCTCCTGTCATCAGGCAGTGAGGTTTAAATAAAAGGAAAGTTTCTTTGGGTAGGAAAAAATAAATAAGGCTCCACCTGAATTTCCTGGGGTTTTTCTTTTTGGTTTTTTTTTTTTTTTTGTCAGGAATAGCCTGAAACGCTCCTCACTAGAAACAAATATGAGCTGAGGTGTCTGTGCTGAATATTATAATTTATTTGAACCGAGTATAATAATTTATTTTGAGCACACTGTGGAAGCAGGAGGCTGCAATAGCTTTGCAGTCCTTTGTGCGGGTGAAGGGAGGAGAGATGGGGATGAGGATTTCTGCTTTGAGGTGTGCCTGGATGTGGTCATCTACATCTTGGCCAAAAAATGTGAGACCCACCCCATTCATCCAGTCATGCAAGAAGCATTGCTTTGCCTCATCGCCATGCAGGTTGTGGGTAAAGGGGAAATTGCTCTGCAGACCCCTCTGCTGCCCTTGCACTGGAGTTTCCTTGCATAAGGCTTGGCACAGTTTCTCGGCAGAGATGGGAGTTTACCCCTGTAGGAACAGGGTTCTCCTTAACAGAAGATCTTTGAAAATAAATAAGTATGTTTTTGGTCTGGAAAATGCTTTCGGATCCTTAGATCCTCCAGCCAGAAGGGAGCATGCTGATCCTCCGGTCTGGCCAGACAGTCGTGCTCCGTCATTCCCGTAGCCGAGCTCCTGGTTATTGGGTGAGCTGGATTTTATTTCGGCATTTTCCATCAACTCCGCGAAATGGGGTCAGCTCTTGCCCGCTGCTCTCTCCAGTGGATGATGTGCTCCTCTGGCAGAAAATCTTCTCTGCTGTGCCTAACCTCGCCGATGGTACGTGTCAGCAGCGCGTAGGGCTTTTATCGGGAGATGAACGCAGATGCTCAGCGCTGGAGGTTGTGGGGGGAAGGTGGTTCCCAAGGGTTTGGCTCTCGCCATCCCTTCTCCCACCCCAGGATGGGACGGTGATGGGCAGCAGCATCCCTCCTCCTTGCCCCTTGGCTGCCTGGTTCCAGTGGGTCCCATCAGCATCACGAGGGGCAAATAAATAAATAAGTAAATGCAGCCGGGGGGTATCCCCGCTCGGAGCAACCCGCAGGTTTGCAGCTGATCGAACGCACCAGTTGTACAGACTTCAGCTGGGGCCGGCGGGTTTTCTTCTGCCGGGAAGAGCCAGGTTGAGCGATAAAGGCCCCCTTGTTAATGCATATTGCCTTAAGCTGTGTTTCCACAGCTTTCCGTCTGTTTACCAAAAGTATTCAGACATGTAATTCCACCGGATCTGGCTGCTTACGGAGAAGGCTGGATTATTTGTGTTTCATAAATAAGGCCAGAAAACGCAAGGTCCAGAGCACTGAAAGCCAGCTCTGCATTGCTCCTAGTGGGGCTTCTTTTTTGGTCCCATGCTCCTGCCCTTTGCTTTATTTATTTATTTTTTAATTTATTTTTTTTTTAACCATAGCCCCCCTTCCCTCTGGCCCCCATGCGCCCCGTTATCCATGTTCTTTCCCCAAACTTTGCGAAACTCTGCAAGCCAACCATGTTGCCGCAGAAGGCGGCATTTGTGCCCCCTTTGCACCCCTTCTGGCTTTACCCCACATGCTTTCAGCTCCGCTGGCTGTGGGACACGGCCGAGCAAACCTCGCTGCTGGAAGGAGGAATAGCACGGGGCTGCTTTTTAGCATCGGCATCAGCTCCTGCTGCCTTAAACCATTAGCGGCTCCGCGGCCGGGTCATGCCCCTCCACGGGAAAGTCTTACCTGGGCTCCCTGCTCCCCATGGCCCCTCTCACCTGGAGGGTCCTTTTTCTGCTTTAATCCTGCTAGTGGTTTTTTTTCTTTTTTTGTATGGTAAAACCTTATTTCCAGAGGAGCTGGGATTATGTATAATGAAACCTGGGTGTCCCTGAGGAAGGGAGGAGCGATCTGTCAGGAGGAGATGGTCCCAGTGCATCCCTTGGCAAACCCCTTGCTGGTGTGGCGGGGGGTTTTACGGAGCTGCTCTCGTCTTGGTGAGCTTTTGTGTTCCCCACCACCTCTTCCCAACTCTCCTGTTTGTCCTCCTGGCCATAAAACCAGTGAAGGGGAGAGGCTGGTTTACACCAGCACCTGCATGAGCTGAGCGCTCTGCGTCCATCTGCCCCCCCACCCTGGAGTACAGCATCCTTCCCTCATCTCTAGTGCAGCCCATGGGAAAAGCGGCTCTGGAAAGGTAAATGAGCAGTTTGGTTAATTAGAGCTCTCTGGACCTTTTCCAGCTGGATGCTGGTGGAAGCAGGGGATGGCTTGTGTCCTCAAGCCAGGCACCTGGACCCTGCAGTGATGGTGAGGCTCTGCAGGGGGGGGAAAAAACCCCCTAAAGACTAATTTTTTTTTCATAAAAAGGTCTCTAATGATAGTTTAGCAGTCCAGCCTGTCCTTAAAGCACCTTGTAGGAACTATTAAAGTAAAAGCAGTGCTGGTACAAGCGCAGCCATATGTTCATCTGAACAGGGAGGCATCGATTCAATTAGCAGAAGTGTTTGGAGGAACATCTGTGAAGGGGTAGGAGAGATTTCCCGTACCACCAGCACGGCAAGTTCTGTTCCTGTCAGACCCGTGCTTGGTCTCCAGAGCTGAGCCAGACTCCTCCTGTGAGACTGTCTCACCGAGATGCTGCTGCCTCACTCAAAAGAAAAAAAATAAAATAAGAATCAGTGTTTCTGCAGTCTGCCCTGCTGCTCAGGGTGGTTTGCAGGACAACCGACGTGCACAGCAATAGCATGGCTTGTCCTTCAGCCAGGCGAGCCTCGGTTTTCCTAAGTTGGAAAGAATTGCTTTGGATAAACTCTGTAAAGTCTGGATTCGTGTCCCGTCGGAGTCAGTGAACAGATGCCCGTTGTTTTATGGAGCTGTGGATGAAAACCTGAGAGCTTTCCTTTGGTTGTAGCGTACGGGGCTAACAGCTGGGGATGCCCCAGGTTCGTGAGAAGCACCGACCCGGGGTTATTTACCTGCTCTGTAATCCATGCTGCCGGGACCCTCGGTGCTGAAATTGGGGAGGTTAAAGGTAGCCTGTGTGTGCATCGTCAACCCCCTGCCATACCCATACGGTTAGCTGTATCCCTTAGCCTGCAACCTGCACGGTGCCGCATCCTCAGCCTGATGGGGGATTTGGGCTGGGGACATCCCGACGGGACGTGTGGCCAGCCGTAGCGATGACTGACGAGCAGATGCGTGGGAAATCCTTCCAGCAGCAAGGCCTATAAAGTGATGCTTTCCCAGTATAAACTCTCATTTTCCAAAACTCCAGCGTTTCTGGGGACTTCCTTAGGTTCCATCCAGACCGACTGGGCTGAGATGTAAGTTTGGGAAACCGACCCCATAAGCAGAAGAACAATGGGAAGCTGTTCAGGCTGTTTCTTTTCTAATGGAAAACAGACTTAAGGACTTTTGTTTCTTGTTCTGGGGGAAGTAAATGAGTCTTGCTCACTCTCTGTCTGACTTTTCAGCATAGCAATTAATATAAACCCCCATTTTAAATGTATCCTCAGAGAAGAGCATCCATGGTGTCGGACCATAGATTTAGGGATGATGGATCATCAGGACCATAGCAGTTTGGGGATGACGCAGACTGCACTTGGCCACTTCTGCGCTTGCTGGTCAGGGCTGTAGCAGGGAGGAGATGGGGCTAATCCTACAAAATAACGATGTGCACAGACTCGGCGCTTTGTATCTTTGTATCTTCACTAGCTGTGAACTAGTTAATGCCAAACTTTTATCTGCTCGGTCACAAAATTGTGGACCAAATTGTGAACCGTAGGGGAGCGAGGCAGACCTCGAGTCTTGCCCTGGCTCGCTCTTCCCCTGGCTTGATGTGCAGCTGCATATCACGTTACATCCCAAGCGCAAGGGAACGTTCAAGTCCGTAAAATGTTTGACACCAGAAGCGTGTTTAGGAAGACGTGACCCTCCGGGCGAAGGTTTGGTGCTGGTTTGACTTTGTAAAGAGCAACACGTGAGCAGTATAACCAGCATAATCTTCAAGCAGCCTACGTCCGAGAGATCTAGATGCTGATGATAAAGCCAATTAGACTCTTAACAGTGGTTTTTTCAAATGCCCCATGCGATGTTTCCAATGGCATTTTGTGTTTCAGACTTCCTTGGTAGGACAACAGTAGGATCTAGAAATAGCCGAGGCATTAACAGTGTCTCTGTCTCTCTCCCTCTTCCCATCCAAAGATAATAAGAGCTGCAGGGCTAGCCCTTCCCCCAAAGCTGCGGGGCTTGTGTTGCTTTTCCTTGCATATTTTGGCAGGGAGAAAATAGCCTTGAAGTATGGTAAAAGACAGAAATATGCTGGAGCATCAGGAATCAAACCAGCCTCTTTGAGGATGCAGTAAGAGAACACAGAGGTTTTTCTTTCTTTCTAAAGGCGTTACGAGCAAAGCCGTCGGTTTTGGGGATGGAGAATCATAAAGCACTTTCCTGGACCAGAGAAATGATTCAAACTGACAGATTTCAAAATGAAAACAAAACTGGGGAAAAGCTGAATTTTTAAGCACTACTGCTTGCACAGCTTAAAAACAAAAAACTGCATTTGCTTTGCAGTTTTGCTGACATTATTTCTCAGGCTGTGCATTAATGGTTTGAAGGTAGTGATAACTTCTTGACTATTCCATTGGTTTTTAAACCCATTTTTGCTGGACGGGGTGGCTGGTTTTTCTTCCCTTTTGTCCCCATTTACATCAGAGCGGTCGCTGTGGCTCTGTGCTGATGGGGGGAGATGGTGATCCCCTAACAGAGGGGGACCAGGAGCTTGATTTTGGCCGCTGCAGGCTGTCGTGCAATGCCCAAGCCTTTGGGAGCAAGTAGTGTAGGAAAAGGGTAAACTTGCCTGCACTCTACGGACAATTTCAGTGCTTTGTGGCATATGCTGGTGCCAGGAATCTCTCAGCTTCATGTGCTGAAGATGTATGCAATTTGAAACTACGTGCAAGTGATTTTAGACCTGATAGCGTCACTCAACCGTGAGCACAGAAAAGATAAAAAATTAAAAGCCAAACAAAAAAACACCTCGGAGGGATGCATCTTTGCTCCTTTATTTTTTTTTTAAATGAGACCTCGTGAGCTGGTAGCGCTCGTCCCTGCCGTGGCTTTGCAGAGGGGGATCGCAGTGGGTCTGGGGGAGGCAGCGTGAAGCGGGGTCCCCATCCCCTGGCCAAATTGAACCGCAGATCCCCCTGCGCGGGCATCACCCCATGGAACAAGCACGGGGCGTTTGGGAGCCGGCAGCTTGCCTTTTCCCTTTCCCCAGCCCCCCGAGCATCACTCGGGGCTGACGCCAGGCTGTGCCCCGCTTGCCGAGGATCCCGGCTCATCCCCGGAGCCGTGGGGCTCCGCTTCAGCCCGACGCGTCTGCGGTCCGAAAAAAAACACCGGGCACGAGCAGCATCGAGGACATCCGAGCACGGACGCTCCCCGTCTTCGGCATCGCTCGCCGAGGTCGGTGCTCCCGGTGCGCCCGTCTCGGGCTCGGCGCGGACGTTTTATTTTCTGTCGTCAGCCGCAAGTACTCCGGCGTGCTCCCGGGTGAGCGGCTGACGATCTGGCACGGCCACGGCTCCCACTGCTCCCCGCGAAGCTGGCGAAGCTCCATCGGGAACCGGTCACGTCGCCCGGGGCTCCAACCTGGCGCGGCAGCATCGAGCTTAGCCTGAGAAGAATTTATAAGGGACTGGGACAGAAGAGTCGCTTTGCCGAGTTGTTTAATGGATCTTTACCGAGTTGTTTAATGGATATTCAATTTTTTCTACAACTGCATCTATCACCGTGACTCCAGAGTGGCTACGTTCAAGCAGTAAGGGCAGTGGTGAACGTCACATCCTACGGGAGGAGAGACCTTGAAGAAGTGACCAAGAAGTTCTGTAGGGTTTTTTCTGGGGTGGGGTAGCGGGGGGAAAGGAGGCAAAGAAGAAATACACTATGTGTCAGTAGTGCCTTCAGAAAAAAAAAAAAAAAATTATTCCACATTGCAAAGCGCAAGGAATCTGGTGCAGAGCTTTTTGTGGTGCTTCTGGTGCACACCACAAGTTGCTCCCTCTCTGCTGTCACATCTTTTGTTTTAATTTCCCTGCAAGCAGCGGTGCATCCACCGTACAGGTTTACTCCTGAGCAACACCAAATTGCGTCTGTCTGCAATTTGTCTTTCTGCAGAAGGATGTTTTTGCCAATTTAAAAACAGATCTTCAGTTTCTCAAAAGATGAGGTGGCTTCAGACGCCCACAGCTTTTGTTGAATTCTTGTTTTTTTCTAGCATGAATGCTTCCAAAAACGAGCGGGAATCCTTCCAGAGATAAGCACTGTAATTTTGACTTTTGGGAAGCTTTTTTTTTTTCCTAGTTCTATACATATTTTCGCTCATTAGTGATGGCAAAGAGCCTACAGGTATTTATCACAGTATCAGCCATTCAGCTTCTCCGCAGTAGCTCCCAGCCTTTGTATAATGCTGGGGAATTCAGGCAAAGTGCAGGATGTAAATATAGAAAAGGGCAGATAAATAAAAATTAAGAAAGCCCTGTTTGATGAAAGCATATTTTTTGTAAGAAAAGAGTGAAAATTAAACTTCAAATGATGACAGTCTGCATTAAGATAAAAACGTACCATGATGAGTTGCTGTGCTTTGTATTAAATATTCAAGCGCTGCTTGTTTGCTGCCAGGGTGTTAAAGAAAGTCAAACTGTTGGGAGTGAGGAGTCGATAGCAAAGTACCTGTAATAAATTTTCCTCGTTTCTGTTGAATTGACCAGTTCTGTTCAGTGGCTGGTCCCTTCAAAGCAAAGCAAAGTCATCAGGAGCTGAGACGAGGTTGGGGATGTTTTCCCCTTCAACCCGCAAGTTGAGGTGAGATCTGTTACTTCTAAACTCTTGAGACTGACCAGAAAAGAATTTAAAAAATAATAACAAAAAATCAGAAACAATAAAAAAGCAGGTAGTCTGAAATACAAGCGAAATAAGCTTCGATCCCCTTGCTTTCTCCAAATGTATTTTGTCGTGCCGAAGCTACCTTGTCATTCTGCTCTTTGGTTTCCACTTGAGCGAAGTTGAACACATCGCTGCAAAGAATGATCATGTAGTAAATATAATGATTCATCATTCCTACCGTAGTGAAAAAAGGAGGTGGGGAATGTCTGTCAAGTTCTCTTAAGTCCTTGAATTAAATGTGTAGGTATTTTGAATAACCTCCGAGTTAGCAAATAAAAGCACTAATTTTAGTGTCGAGATACTTAATTGAAAAGCAACCAAAGGGACATATTCATTTTTAGGCAACTAACAAAAAAGTATAAATACAAAATAAGTTTCAAATAAAGTAATTGGAAATTAATTGAAATTTAATTTTAATTAGGTGCCCGAAATTGGATCGTCTGGATCCCTGGGGGTCCTACCTCTGTCTCTTCCCTTTATTTTTCCCCTCTGTAAGGCAAATGCCAATTAATTTTTTATAAGTGCTTTAAATAACTTCGTGTCTGCAACCTGTTGCAAGTCAGTGGGACTCAAATGTTCGGAGGTTTAGGAACCTCTGTGCGGTCGTAGTTACAGAATAGCTGCAAAGGGGAAGGAGCATCCAGGTCTTTCTGTGTCTTAGGTGCCCTGTTTTCCTTGAAAGCAGAAGGAAAAAAAAAAAAAAACAACAAAAAACAGTTTTGCTGTTCTGCTTTGAAATATCCCCTGTACTGGTTTTCTTCTCCTGGCTGGAGAGAAGGGAGTATGGTTCAGACCTCTTAGCGAAGATCTTGTGTGTTTTTCTCTGAAAGTACTAGATCTCTGAGGATGCGACGGCTTGCTTTTCCCAACGCCTCCAGCTGCAGCAGCACCTTAAGGCTGGGCGATGGTACAGCATCCATCCTTTGCCCATGGGGACGTGGTTTCCATCTAGCAAGGGTCCTCTTGGGCGTCTAGACAGTTTTTCGGTTAACCCTGGTGTCCAAGGTGTTTGGCCGGGCACTGCCTCTCCGCAAAGAGCTCCCGTGGCCGGAGGAGATGCTTGAGCATTTCCCCATCACGCCCTCCGTGGTCCGGGGTGTGCAGGTGCCAAAACTTCTTCTCAGGGCTTCGTTGACTTTCCTGGGAAGATTGGGATGCTGCTCCTGGCTGCCCCGAGGGATTTCTCCACGGATCTTGCCCTGGACGCGTGAGGACACGGCTCCGACCAGCCGCCGGGCTGGCGGTGGGGCGAGGAATGTCCTCCGTCTAGACGGATGGGTCTGACTCAGGGAGCGGGCGGTTTTGGGAACGGCCTCACCGGCTCCCTCGGGGCAGGGCTCAGGTGCACCGAACCGCTGCTATTTTTGTAGCCGTGGAGAGAGCGAGAGGAGGCTCGTGGCTCATTCAGGCAGCCCAACAGCAAGATGAGCAAGATGCTCCAAAGACGAGCGGACCCCGGAACGCTCCCCGGTGCTCGGACCAAGCCGTCTTCTCTTGTAGCATCCCCAGGGTGGCCTCGTTGGAGGAAAAAAGGCTAAATGGCCGCAGCCGGCGAGCCGGCGGGGTTTGCCAGTGCTGGGTGCGGGAGGAGGGAACCATTTCGTGGGGAATACCTGCACCTTTCCCACCTCCATCGCACGCCTGACCTGGGTCCCCGTTGGGTCTCCACTGCTTGGGGAAGCTGGCAGCGTGTTCTGGCTCCTCGCCGAGGATCGATCTCGATGCTTGTGGACTCCAAGGTGCCTTTGTCGTGCTCCGTCAGAGAAGCGGCGTCTAAAAGGGGCATCTTTAATGTATGTGAGGAGGTGCCGCTTAATGGCTTGAACCACGAAGCTCGTTATTGTCGCCTAAAAAGAAGGAAAAAGTCGAGAAGAAGGAAGGAAAAAGTCGAGAAGGAAGGAAAAAGTCAAGAAGGAAGGAAAACCAAGTTTTCTTGTCCTTGTGCTGCATTCGCAGGACCCGAGCTGCCCTGTGCGTTGTCATACGTGCACGAGCCGGCACGTGTGTGCACACCGGGGGGGACGGGGACGGCGTTCGGTGGAGCGGGTCTCGGTTCCCCTCGCCCAGGCATCACGGAGTTCAGCCTCCTGGAGTCGACGCTGTTTCCTTCCACCTCTGGGAGCTCCAGAAAAGATGGGTTTCGCTCAGGAAGTCAGAGCGGCTGTGTTATTTATAGAAGAATTATTTGTTTGGACGTGAATAACCTCGGCGTTTGTTGGCAGCGAGTCGGGGAGCAGCTTCCCTGCCTGCTGTGTTACTGCACCTTTGCTGCCTGGGGAGACCCCCTTGGATTCGGGGTGTTTTCCTGGGCTGGATTCCTCCCCGTCCCCCTGCCCACCCTGGGGCATCCCTGCACCCCCCTGGGCACCATCCCGGGGTGTCCCCTCCAAGCCAGCCGTCCCACGCCATCCCTGGTGATCCCTGATGGTAGTAGTGCATTTGCTGGCACGCAGCTCAGAAATCCTCTTTAAAGGCATCTCCCTGGGCATATTGGGTAAGGCAGTCCCCCCCAAAAAAAGCTGATAAAACACCATTTTTCAGCACGGGCTTAAGAAAAGACGCAAGCGTATGTTTAGCTGCATCTTACTCATTTTGCTGGTTTCCCCATTTCAGCTCTGAAGTGAAATCATCCCTCAGCCTTTAACTAATGGAAACTTGGTTTAGGTGCCAAGATAGAGGCAGCAGAACCTGAAACTATTTTTCCAAAGCGCTGGAAACATTGTGCAGCTACAGCTATCGTAGGGGAGGCAGGATGGAAACGTTCACATCAGGTTTGTTACCTCCAATACCAATTTTCCAGAGATAAGGTTTAAGTCCCCTGCATCGTTCTGCAATGAAGTGGATTTGTTTGTGTCCTTCGGTATAAGGATTTTCAGTTTTAAGCCAAATCATTTTATTTTGGCTCAGCAAAGAACCCTCAGAAGATGAATGGATTTCTTCTGCACGCTTTCCCCCTGCTCTTTTTCTTCGTCAGAGCAATGTAAAGACTCCTTAGAGTAATTAGGAATCTAGCCCTTTGCTTTCCTTTTGTTTTTTATTTTTAAAATTAGGGGAGAGGGCTCATTCCTCCTATTCAGCTGAGACCCCACGTGAAATAAAATCTCCCACAGTGCGGTGTGGGGTTGAGTAACGCTGACTTGAGCATCTGCCTCCCCTAACATGCAAATCGAGAAGAAAACAGATTTATTTTCTTTCTTTTTTTAAAAACGAGGTGTGTGGTTTGTTTGTGGAGGGTTTGGAAAAACCTCTGGAGCTCCTCTGCATGTATATGCAATCCTCAGCATACTTGTCTGACTGTCCTAGTTGCTAATTTAAAGGTCAAAGTCTTGGAGGTTTCCCAGTGTATATCGTCTACCGTGATTATTTTTTCCATATTAAAAAAAAAAATTAAATTTGCCAGTAATGTTTAATTCTTTTCCAATTCATTTATGCTCTTGCGGAAGGGTTTATGTTTGCACCAGCGGGGTATTGCCCGAGTGAGAGCAGCGTGTCCCGCTGGAGCTGCCTCCGGCGCAGGGGAAGGGCTTTTTTTTTTTTTTTTAATTCTCTAAACACGATTCGAGTCTCAAGTACAAAAGTCTGATGAGGGGAAATACTGCACCAGAACATTTGCTTGTGGTTTTTTCTCTTCTCTCCCTCCCTTTCCCTGTGCGTGCCTGTGAGAGAGGGAGAGCGAGGGTTTGTGCGGAGGGAGGGGGAGGCACCAGCCAAAATTTTCCAGCGGGGAGCTGCTGGGGCTTGGCACGCCTGATGTGCCAGCTCCTTGCTAGGATATTTAGAGGGAGGTGGAATAACTCAAACCGGGGGGAATTGGGCTTTATCCTCCTGCTGTACGGACAGCAGCAGCTCTCCCTGCCTCTCCCTTTTGTTCCCACTCGCCCTTTTCCTCTGACCCCCCTCTCCCCCCATCGCCTCCAGCCGACGTGCGTTTTTGCCTGGTCCCCAATGGCTTTGTGTTTGGGACGGGCGAAGACGGAAAGGGCTGGTACTGTGGGATGGGGAAGGAGGTTTTTATGGGGAAGGAGTGCACCAGCTCTGGGTTAACAGCCCCCAGCCCCCAAGGTGAATGGTACCACATGCAATTTAGCTCTGGTAAGATTAAAGGAAGGGCTGCTTATCTGATTACCCCAAAGGATAATTATAGCAAGGAGCAGAAGTTGAGGGAATGAGTTTTCTGGGTCTGACTCATCCACTTTGCTCCTCTCTGGCAGAGTGGAGTGGGTGGGGATGTCCCCAGAGATGCTTCCCAAGCCTGACGGTGTCCTTGGACACGGGGCCGATGGCTTCACCCGAGCGATTTGCCCGACCTCTGGAGCTCCGGGACCTGTAGTCAAGCTCAGGACCCTTTGGCTCCAGCAAACTTTGAGGGGCAGAGGATTTAACGCCGGGTCATGTTTATGGTTGGACTCGATGATCTTAAAGGTCTTGTCCAACCGAAATGGTTCTGTGATTCCACGATTCTATTGTACAGCCCCAGGAGAATCCAGGAAAGTCCCCTTTCCTCTTTCAGGCATCGGTTTGGGTTTGGTGTTTGGGGTCCGAAGGGAGGCAGAGGGTTTGCCGGCGTGAGCCCTTGCGTAACTCGGGGCCAGAGATCTCCGCTCGGCAGTTCCCGAGCCGTGTCGCCTGCCTGTGCGAATTGGCCCATCTGCACCTAATTAGGGTAGAGTTTTCTTCCAAGAAGCTCGTCTTGAATGAACGCTGTTGAAAGGTGCGTTCATTATATAAGTACTCGTCGTAGGTCCTCCCGGGCCATCCGTGGGAAGAGGCTTGAATAAGAGATGCCCCATCGCCCGTCCAATTCTTAAATTTTCATTTCATTCGCTTATCCGCCGGGCTACACCTGCTTTCCCAGACCCCTTCATTAAAAGCCAAAAGAATTAAAATGTCAGATATATGCCCCCCCCCGCCGCCCCCCAGCCCGATTTCCGTTGCTGTGCTTTATAACTGGATAGCAGTGATGTACCCATGAAGGAATGCCGGGAACCGCTGCCGTTCGGGATCTTCTCCCAGCCCACGGAAACTCCGCATTCTTCGGCCAGCTTGCGGCACGCCAGCGCATTCCTGCTCCATGAGGTGGAAGCAATACTGGTAGTGTGAGCTGTGATTTCTGCGGCCGGGGTGGGGAAGCGCCGCTTTAAAAAGCCTCTTAATTATATTCTTTCTCAGCAACGCATCAGCGCTGTTTTTAGCCCATTACGAATGCTGCGATTTTTCTCTTAAATCATGCCTATTAGCTGATTGACCTAGTTCTTTTTTTTTTTTTTCCTTTTCTTTTCTTCCATCACAAAATGTTCTATTTTCAGGCACTTTACAGCCCTTGAAGAAGAAGGCGGGGTGGGGGGCAAACGGGAAATAAGGAGCCCAGCCCTGTTTCATACCCATTTGCACAGATACAATGCAAATCCTTGCGCAGCCTGGTCGTCGCTGCTGCTTTGGATTTCTCCCTAATTCCCTAATTTCCTGGGGCAACGATGCTGCCGGCAGGACTTGTCCCTAGCTGTGCCGCATCCATCCCTCGCTGGCACCCGGTGTCACGGTTGTGCTGCGGACGGGCTCTTCGCTCGCTCGGAGCTGGGTGCGAAAGGGTGCAGGTCCCATCGCCCACCATGCCGGAGAAAGCGGGGAGACTGGGATGAGGGTCTGGGGGCTGCTCACGGAGGTGGCGAGGGGCGACGCGAAACCCTCCGCCAAAGGAGAAGAGCGTAATTGAATTTGCCGGGGGGGCGCGGAGGTGGGAGCGAGGTTTTTCGTCTCTCCACGCTGACGGACCCCGCGGTGCTGTGGGTCGCGTCGCTCCTGGGGTGCCGAGGGCCAGGGTCGCACGCCTTGAGGAGGGAAGGATGGGAAAGCTTTTCCCTCCGAGTCTCGTCGATAAATTCCCTTGCAGCAAAACCAGGCTTTGGGAAGGTGTGTTGGCCGCAGGCTAGAAGACGGACCGGCTGCTGGAGACGCTGATCCGGAGTCAGATGTGTGTTGAGGTGACGGACCCGCTGGGTTTGTGATCGATACGACGGGTGTATTTATTGTAATTCCGCCCCTTGTCCTTAGACCTGGCGAGTCAGAGCCTCGCTGCGCACCGGCAGCGACCTGCCCTCGTTTAAACGCTGATGAACTTGAACGGAAAGTTGATTTGTCCAGTTTGCATGTTAAGCAGCGGTTCTTTCGAAGAAGCTGTTGAATGCAGTTGTTACCAACCATGTGGGAGGTCGGAGCCTCTTCGGCCAGAGATAAAGCAATGAATAAAAGATACCCTGCCTGGGGGATAAATCTCTGTGTTAGTCCCATGTCAGCAGATAGTGCACCTGGGAGAAGTATTTGTGGCAGCCTGCGTTCAGGGGAATGATTAAGGAAACTCAGTCTATCTGGTTTATCCAGGAGGACACGAAGAATTGATCCATCCACCTATAAATACCGACGCGGGCGGTTTCAGCGGCGGTTGGTAGCCTGTTTTAGAAACACGAAGGGTTGGAAGTGGATGCTGGAGACAAGTGGATGCTGGAGAGATGGGGTCTGGGTTTTTAACTCGTCGTGTAATTAACCTTTGCAGCAGCTTACCAGGGACTCGGGTGGATTCTGCCTGGGGTCCAAGTTGGGGATGTCAGGTTCCCGCAGGGTACCTGATGTAGGTGCTGCGGGCCAGGGTGCAGGGCTCCCCGGCTGTAAAATTCTCTTCACTTTCTTAATTCAGAAAATCAGAGTAAATGACCACAGCACAGCCCTTCCTGGCCCTCACATCGACCAGCTCGTGAATCTGTGAATAGTCTCGTAATGTGGGTTTTTGGTGGGTTTATTTTTTTTAGCTGCCATGGGAGGCGTCTTTCCCCAGACCTGCTGCGTTTCTTGCCTAGGCTCCATCCTTGTCTCAAAATGCATGTTCTGAAAATACTTTTTAGGGAGAAGACGGGATGTTATAACCTCATGGCAGGCCCTTAGGTTACCCAGCAGGGACTGTGATCTCTCTTTACTTCTTCCCTATGAAGTTACCTTTATGCAGCACCCGGCAGGACCTTTCTTCACACTCTGCATTCAGATGTGCATGTTCTAGACAGGTCGTACTTTTTTTTCCTCCCTATGCTGTGACAAGCAGATCAATAACTCTTTGCTTTCAACAGGGTTTTTGATCCCTTCAGCCGGGGAAGACGCTTGCCCGTGCTCTTCTTGCAGGCGTTCTCCTCTCCCCATGGGGGAGGAAGCCTTCCAGCTACGGCCACCGCGCTCCTTTTTCTTGCAAAAGGTGTCAAAATGAGCCCAAGGCAGTGATGCCCAAGAAGCCTGTCCCACTGCTGGTTTCCCAGGTACCGGTGCAGCTGGGGGAAGCAGCAAAGCTTGCTGGCGCTGCTGGCATCGCCTAGTCATTCCCTAGGGATGAGTGTTGCAGGGAACCGAGCGTGCAGATTTCATCTTGCAGGGCTGGTCTTTCGCAGTTGGAGCCTTCAATAGGTGAGAAAAGATAAAACAAAGAAAATCCCGTTGCAATGGCTTCATCCATCCCCCCTTCCCCGGGTCTATTCTCGGTCTGCCGCGATACCGCAAGGGTATTTTTAGATCTGCGGTCATGTGTTTGCTGTTTCTAATGTGCTGCCATGCCTCCTGCCCAGCCGGTCACAGGGATGCGGGCTTCCCTGTCAGGTTGCCAGTCTTGGGGGTCCTTTCGCTGATCACGGACGGCTGTTTAAAAAAAACATAAAAAAAGAAAGCCTTAAAGGGCTCCTAGCAACCTGTTGAGTTTTTTAATTGACCTGTGAAGACAAAAAAATCCCATTTGTAATAATGCATCCTGTACTGATGTATTGTAAGAATACATTGCAATACGAATGTGCTCTGTCTTTAGATGTTTAGAATGATCTTTTCTTGGGAAACCTGCCTAATTGTCCAAATACATACATATATTTTATCTATATTAGTTGAGACTGCACATATCATGCCTTTTTGTTTAACGTCCTTTAATCATGGTGGTCTTACGTATTAATTCTAGCTATTGGCAGATAACTGCCTGCCTGAAAACTGTTTATCTGATAAAAATAAAATTGCCAAGTTGTTGGTATCCTTTTTCTCCTTGTGCCCTGGAAAGAGGTGTTTTGTTTTGAAGGATGCTAATGATGGGAGCTCTGATTCCTTTCGTGCTGAATACATGAAATCCACTCAGATGGACGCCCTTTTTTCTCCACGTAGAGTCTTACCTGCAAGCTTCTGTCTTACCTGTGCAGACGTGAAAATCATAAGGGAAAGGGCAGCATGATACAAAGAGCATGTCAATAAGATAGCTATAAACAAGAATATATACACTCGGAGTGATGGAAAATCGTTCATAAATCACTGGGGGATCACACATACTCCAGAGGAGCTGCTCTAGACGGGCTTCGTACATGCCAGACAGATAGATGGGAGTATAACGTTTGCTCAGGAACAAGAAATGGAAAAACCTCACCCCAACCTTTTAATGCTAACTCCTCTAAATCACATTTTTATTGACTTGTTTAAAATAGGATGCAGGCAAAATCTGTTTCTCAAGAGTGACTTATGCTGGAGTTAAAAAACAGAAAGCAAATTTTGTCTGCCAGCCAAGTAAAACTTGGATTGGCTATTAAAACTAGGATTTTGTTGGCTAGCGTTGTATCTGATTACATGAAAGTGTGGGAGCTAATGCTTTCTAAAGCTATTTTTCCAGCCTTTCAGATGTTCGGTCGTATCACCTACTGTAGCTGTTTAGCAAGACTCCCCTCCCCACCAGCCCTACACCTTCTAATCAAACCCGCGTGCCTCAGGAAGCTCAGGAAAAGCACTTTTTGTTCTACATATTTATTTTTGAGTAAACATAGCTGTCATTCTAGGCAAAGGATCTTTAAAACAATTTTGCTGAACTGCAAAGGAGGTGGAGAAACTTGTTGATTGTAAGCATCCGACTGCTTACATGGTTTCAACTGCCAGAGGTGAGAAACTGTCTCAGCAGGTGTAAATTACCCTGTTTCTGTTGAATGATACGGAGCCGACAGTCTGGCTCAGCCAGGGAAGATCTCAGCACCTCTGTGTGGAGTGGAGTTTAACTTCACCTTTGCAGAAGATGCATGGGAAGATGTACAGTCCTCCCTTGCTTTGTGGGGGGAGCATCGGTGGATGTGTGTAGGATCCTCAAGAAGAACAAGCAGAGCAGCTGCCCCTTGAACGGGTTAACTTCCAGTTATCTCAATGAATGTTTTTATCTTTTTATTGTATATAAAGTTACTGAAAGTAACTCCTATACAGACTACTGGAGAAAGCGTCGAGATGACTTATCTGTCTTTCTGCACTAGTAGTGTTGGGCCATTTTGGACACACTTGTCGTCTCTGCTGTTAAACTCTTCCTATGAAGAAGATTGGACCTAGCTCCTTGGTCCAGTGCTTTGGTGCCCTTACTGCAAATAAATTTTCCCTAATGCATAAACTAGTGCTCCTTCCACCACATTGTACCGAGTCCTCTTTTTTTCTGGAAGCTAGCCTTTCGTTACAAGATGAGGGCAAGTCTCTGGGAGCCGTGCTTTCTGCGGGACACCTGGGGCCGTGGGTGGGAGACTGAGGGAGTCAGTCTTCTCTTTCTTAACTGGAAATTATGCTGTGGGAGCTGTGAATTTCACTACCGTAGGTGCTGGTGAACAGAGATGATGTTTTCCGGTGCTGCTCCTCAGGGTCATGAAGAGCTCTTCCATGAAGTGTACATCTTTGGGGCTGGAGTTATCTTTCTATCCTGTGTGATAACACGCTTAGCAAGGGGGTCTTGGCCAAAGGAAAGATTTTGGTTTGCTACAGTAATGCAGTGAGGATGATGAAGATGGCGTGACACACTTTGCAGGAGGACACCAGCATTCAGATGGCTGAGGTGGTGATAGCGAGGGAGGATGAGCAAAGTTTGGGTTGATACTGTGAACATGCTGTTTATTTTGGCAAGTTCAATAGCAAGCTGAGATGTTTGATTACCCTTTTCGTCCTCTGGGCTAGATTTTGTTTATGAAAGACAGGTTTCATCAAAGAGGTGCTACAGGCATAACCTGAGATCAAAAGCAGGTTTCTGAATGCTGGTTGCTGAGAATTTATGTGAATTCATACAGTGATGGAGGTGTTTGCTGCCTTCTTCCCTGCCTGTTCCTCTGCCAGCACCGAGGGTTTTCTTCAGCTCTGAACATGCAGGAGAAGTGATTCTCTGAGATGGAGTGAGGTTGGTCGCAGGTTTCTCTTGGTGTGATGCGTGCGGCCAGCATTGCGCCAGAGTCTGGTTTTGGGCAATGCAAGACGACGTTGCCCAGGTCCACATCTCCAGTGCTCTGCAGGGCTGTGACGAAGGTTGGGGACCGTGTGTTCTGCACTGAAAGGGTAACATTGACTACCTGGTGGGCTTGGCTTGGACGTTCCTAAAATAATAGTCTATCCGATGGGTCCCATCTCCCCACATTGTCTCATGGGGCACAGCACTATCAGAAGAGCAACATTTTTCAGGAGTCTGCAGCACCGGGGCTCTGCTTCAAGTCTGCAGCAAGGTTGACTTTCCGGTTGTTGGCTCTTCTTGCCAACAACCCTCTTCTTGGGTGAGGTCTTCTTGCCTGTTGGTGTTGAAGTTTCAAGGGCGTTGGTGCCCACAGCTTTCATCTCTGTCAATGGCTGCCATCACGTTGCCAGAGAGCTTTTTTTGTTGTTGTTCCTTTCAGGCCTCACCCCATGTGCTGTGAAGGTGCCCGGGGCATAACAGTAGCCACAAAGCTTGTGAAATAGGCTGGGAAGAAATGACAAACATGTCCTTACTCAAAGTCATGCATTGACTGATCAGATGCTGCTACTTATGCCAGCAGCCTTGGCTTCTCGTAGAAGTTTGGGGAAACTTGCCCAGCAAGATACCTGGAGAGTCCCCAGCGTCAGACTGTAGCAAAGAAGGTGCCACAGGACCGAGAGCTCCCAAGGACAGCCCGGCACCTATGGCACTTTGATCTCAAGAGCTATAGTGGGTCTTCAATATGTGAGGCGGAGCGGTGTTTTGCACTGGAAGGTACAAATCATTCATTTCTGGGTCGCATCGATCCATGGTCAGAAAAGGACCAGGAGCCAGCCTGCGGTGTTGCAACCCAGTGGACGGCCGGGTCGTGAAGCTGAATTGCATGTCAGATGTGTTTGTCATCACCAGCATCAGCTTGACCTCCCTCATGGTTTTGCCCAGAAAAATCCTTCAGAAGGAGGCTGGAAGGTAACCTCCTGCTGTGAAAGGCTAGGAGGCTTCTGGGGAGAAATGGTGTAGAGGCATCCCAGCCTCATTCGTCTGGAGAATCCCAGAGGAATTAAACTGTCCTGTTCAGGAGAAGAAGGTGGGTCCAGGTCTGCTTGTCCCAGCCTGGAGCAGCCCACTGTGGAGGCCACTGCTAAGGGAAAGCCATTACAAGACTGCCCTAATGTTACAGATGAAGAATGCAGAAACTCTGAACAAGCAATATGTGTATAGGAAGTATTTGGAAAGATGTTTTATTTTTAGAAGCAAGCATGCTTCATTAATCTTACCGAATAACGCCAAGCCATAAATTATATTCATAATAGATGTATTTACATAATGAAAAGTAACTTCACTTGGTCTTTACATGAATAGAGATTAGAAACAACTGTATTTTCAGGCAACCCCATCAGTCCATTAGAAATAGTGTGCCAAGAGGTCAGACGATGGAAGGACACAGCTGCGCCCCAGAGCCGTCTTTGTGTCTTCCCACACCGCGGCTTGCGTCTCTTCTGCAGCATCATGGAAAATGCACCTCCCCCCAAAAAAAAAGGGGGGGTTAAAGAAAATCGCTGGGACCTGCAGTGAGCTTGTCTTGTTTTCAGCACCCAAAAATATTAAAACCAGCAGCCCGTGCAGTCCAGACCACAACAGAATTTAGAGGCCGTGGTGCAAGTATCCAGGAAACTGGTTTCGGATGGGAAGGCCACGTATCTGTAACCCAGTAATCCCCGATGCCGGGAGAGCTGGAAGTGGTTGCTTTTCAGTGCGGTGAAGCTGTTTAGTCTGGCTGGAGAAACTGACTTTGCCTTGCAAGAGCGGGGCTAGAAAAAGCCATTTAATGCAAGCTTTGCACAGGACACAGCAGCTGATGGGGCTTTTGGGTACCTCCGATTTTATGGGTTTACCCAGAAAATGCCTCGAACAAAGGAAAATGATAGAAATGTTCTCAGAAGTTGGGTTGCTTTTTTTTCACCCCAGCATTTGAATGTTATTTTTCTCTCTCAAAACCCAAACCTTGCCACATTGGCAGTTCCTCTCCTCCGGTGGGCAGGTGGACGGTTTTAGGTCCCCGGCTGGAAGGGGTGAGTTGCAGCAGGAGCAGTTTTGGCTAATGGGCACCCACGTTAACCTAGCAGAGGGGCTGGTTCCCAATCCCACCAGCAATGCAGAACCCTTGAAATACCAGCAGTGGGTGACGCCACGACCAGCGATGCAGGGGTCATCCTGGACATCACCTACCCAGAGGCAGATCTGAGTCACAGGGAGATGATTCTCCACCGCCTTGTAGGGCTGTTACTTGCACCGGTGAATGGGCCGGCTGAGGATGGGGGAGTGGTTTTTTAACCCAATTCTGCATTCGTTTGGTGTAGTGGAAAATCATTGTGACACAGAAATGGCAACCTCGATGTCAAGGAGCACAGCAGGGCTTGAAGAGCTCTGACTTTGCCACTCATCTTCCATTGACAAGGTGTCCTGCCACGTCGCCTGTGCCACCACTCAAAGGCGCAGGAAGCTTTAAACTCCTGTCAAAGTACTTGAAAGACAGGAAAGGCCGGGCTGAAGATGAAGGAGATGCTGGCAAGCTCCAGCCTTGCAGCTCCGCAGCTTTTGCAAGTAGTTCACCGAACACTAACGAAGCAGCGAGATCAGTCTGTTCACGTCAACTCCTGCGAGCGGGAGTCCTCACTGCTCGCGCCGGGCTCTCGGCACGGCAGAGGGGAAAGGACATTAGGAAGTCACGCAGGGGGTGAAAGTCCTCTGGGATCCTAGGAGAAAATAAATCACTGCATTCCATTCCATTCCATTCCGTTCTCTTCTGTCTCGCGTTCAGCAGCCTGATCCCGTCTGGGTTGGCGTCGGTGACGTGGGCAGGCACCGTGCGACACGGCGGGTGCAGGAGAGGAGCAGCAGGTAGCGCCAGCAGCCCCAAGAGCCGATCAGGTTTCACCCCAAAATAACTTTCTTCTGCAAACAGTGGTGGCCATTATAAGGTCTGAAAGCTGAGCGTGGCCTCGCACTGGTTGCTTTGTCAAGCCAGAAATTTATTGCATCTATCATCTCTCCCCAAAAACTGTTTACCAGTTTTCCCCCGCCGTGGTATTTGGTGGGACTGGGGAACCAGGGCTTCTCACCACCTTCCCCACCTCCTCCCTGTGCTGCTGCAGGCTGGTTCTGCTGTAGCTGGTGCAGTTTCATGCTCTGAACCGATTGTCAGTGTCTGATGGAGAAGCGTCTCTGGGAATAACATTCCCTCCTGCTGCGTTTCCATATAAAACTTCTCACTGTTTATTTTGCAGCTTTTCTTGTCATGCTGCTTCACGTTGAGAATTGCAGTTTGTTGTCGGGTGACTGTATGTGCCTATTCCACAGCAGCAAAGGGACCGTGGAAAGTGGCAGGTCAGGGAATTTGTTCCTGGTGTCCAATTTTCTGCCCTTAACAAGTCTCTTGCTGTGTTGCTGTTCATAAAGCCCAGAAGAGGAGCAGAGGCTTTGCAAGCATTACTTGTGTGAGTGCTTTTCTTTATGGGATTGCCAGCATGCGGGAGAGCTGCAGCCTCCAATTCCCCTCTACTTAAGACATTTCTCCTCAAGGAGCGAACCTGAGGTAGCTGGTGGAATAGAGTTCTCCACAGGCTTTAGTGAAAGGCTACTGACTGCAAAAACAGCCCTCTACATGAAATATTGTACTGGGTTTACACTAGCTAAGCAGCGCCGTCTCCTCCTAATACCAGGAGGAGACACTGTGGAAGGGCAGGAGACACATGATAACTCAGAGTTGTTTAAACCCCATCCTGAAGTTTCCCTTCACACCACACAAGAAGAGTTGGAGACCTGGAGGACCTGAGTAGTTGTAGGAATCCCTTTGAGCTGAGAAGCGCCAGAGCTTCTCTCTCCCTGTGGGGAACCAGGGTGTAGACCAGATCTCCCCCTGAGATGGAGGTTGCAGAAACAGCGCTGAGCGGGACGATGCTATCGCCATATTGCACCACAGCAAAGCCTTTCTCTGGCTTTTCCATGCTGGGTGGGTACAGTCTGCATCTCTCCAGCCAGAGTCAGGATTGCTGGAGGTATTCGGCAATCAGGTCTTTCTGCAGCGTAGATTTGCCTGCAGCAGAGCCCAGCTGCATGGGATTGCATGAGGAAAGAAGAGAGAAGAGAAGAGAAGAGAAGAGAAGAGAAGAGAAGAGAAGAGAAGAGAAGAGAAGAGAAGAGAAGAGAAGAGAAGAGAAGAGAAGGAGAATATTTCAGCTGGAAGGGACCTACAACGATCATCCAGTCCTACTGCCTGACCACTTCAGGGCTGACCAAAAGTTAAAGCATGTTATTAAGGGCATTGTCCGAATGCCTCTTCAACACTGACAGGCTTGGGACATTGACCACCTCCTTAGGAAGCCCGTTCTGGTGTTTGACCACCCTCTCAGTAAAGAAATGCTTCCTAATGTCCAGTCTAAACCTCCACTGGCACAGCTTTGAACCAGGTTGTGGCACCTTGACATTCCCCGTGGTACCCTGCAGCATATAAGCTACTACTCCCACCAATTGCATCTGTATTTTTGGTTGCTCATCATCTTACTGTGTTTTTCCAACTTTGCTTCTAGCCAAGAAAAGCTTCTAGCACCATTTCTGAGGATCCAGCAGTACGCTTTTCTCTCCGCTCACTTCTGCACGCTGTTTGCAGGGATGCGATTAGGGCTTGAGACATCGCAGGGACAACTTAGAGTGACTGCCAGGAGTGGTGAGGCAGGACTTACGCACTGCAAAATCCCAGAGAGTGTTGCGTAGCTTTCCTAATTTACTAGATTTCTGCACATTTACCATGGTGTCGCTGCAGATCATCTTGGAGCCACTTGAGGAGCGCGGTTGCTGATCGACTGTAATCAATAGCCTGGAGGGTAAGAGAGGGGTCAGCGGCTTCCAGAAATCCTGTCGCTTCTCGTGTTCGTCACTTCTGAGTAGTGTAGGTTGAATCTTTCCATGCGGGTTATTGCAACGCGTTGCTGCTCTTTGAAGGAAAACAACAAGATGCACGGAAGGGAAATCTGCAGGAAAATCTGTTCCTCTCCCTCCACAAAAATACTTGTTTTCCATTTTTGTGGGAACTTTCTTCCCAGATATTATGGAACTTGGTCAAGAAAATGAAATCTGAAATCCTTCTTGTGATTTTTTGGTAGTTGGAAATGGACGTTTTAGCCAGGCACGGGAAGGGGGAGGAAGGATTTTGGTTTGACTGAAATCTTGTTTGAACTGGTAAAAGCTTTTCAGGTTTCAGGCACTAAGAAGTGTCAAAATCATCATTGCTCGGAGCTAGGAGAGCAGTTGTTTTTCTATGTCAGTCTTAAGGCTCAAAAGCGTAGTGTTAAATGGAGATTTTACAATCAAACAGAAAATGCTGTCCCACCGGACCCTTGCGATATTTCCCTAGGTGTTTAAGGGTAATCTGCACTTTCTCTCCTTTGGTGTCTGCCCTAATGCTGGTGACCAACGTTGATAACACCAACGCTTGGACCACCATTAGCTGTTGGAGCTACATCAGCTCCTGCCAAACATCCCCAACACCCGTTAGTATATAAAAAGTGGTAAAATGGGGCCCTACGAGTTTTTGGGGCTCCTCACCGTAATTTGGGGGACTTTCATGGGCAGCAGCAGTTGTGGGAGAGGAACCAGTGCCTTCAGCACTGTGCATGGCCAAACCAACTGGCCGAGCAGCAGGAACGTGTAATTGCAAGGACCGGCGTTCTTTGTTTTTTAAGTTAAATGTCCGTGTTGACCTGTGTCATGTTGTGTTCACTGTGGAAAAAGCATCACGGAAACCTTCCTGGTGAAATAACTGTGACTGCGGCACTGCCAGATCGTTTTACTCTCCCCCTGCCCCCCAACAAAGCCTTGCAGCTCCTGGGATGTTTTCGTGAAATATAAATAAAAATTGGGTGAACAGCAGTTTTATTCTGAAGGAACAATGTCACTCTTTGTTTTGAGGTCCTGCAGCAATTCGTGGGTACATGAGAAGCAAAATGTGAAGCTGGTTGTAAAGGAAAGACAAGCTGGCTGCCTTTACGTGCCAGCCGCGGGCAGCACTGAAACGCGGTGAATTCCCCAGTGAAAGGTGCATTTTAAGCTGGTGTTTCTGCCTTGTGAGTGCTTGTTACAGCTGGCAAAGATACAGGGAGTCAGTTGAGCGCTGGTACCGCTGCTCTGGTACAAGCTGTTAACTGGTGAGAGTCAGCTCTTCCAGTCCACTTTTTTGTTTTGGTTTGTAAAAAAAAGAGGAGTTTCACTTTGCTTTGAATGTCTCTGTGAGAGATGCACAGATTTTTCCCATCCTCCCTGACTCAGCCCGCATCTCTCCCCTCCCTCCTTTTTGACGTTGGCACTTCAGGGCAGGATCGAAGTGGGTGAAATTAGAAAGTCTCCTCCTTACGGTGACTCATCGCTGGCTTTGGTCAAGTGCTTTGCACTGGGTGATGTGAGTAGCAGAAAGGGGAAGGGATGGATGTCTGCATTGCCTAATTCCTCCTGGGGCTTCTGCACCCAGAGCATGCAGGGTGTGGGGGGTGTCCGCTCATCCTCACTTTGCACCCAAGCTATTGTAGTTTTCTGTTCATCGTAATTTAAAGCCAAAGCAAAATACGTCGATTTTTACTCAGGGAGGAAATCTCGTCAAATCCGAGATCTGATCAGATCAATTAAATTGTTTTTTCTTTTATTTGCTGCAGAGAGTTTGAAGTGATGAGCAGCCAGGTGTTTCCCCAGGCTCCCGCAGGGCAGAGAGCTGTGGCCAGCCAAAGCCAGGGCTTGATTTTTACACCTCAAGCATTGCACAGAAATTTTCTTTTTTTAAGTCCTGGGTATGTTTTCCCTGTGAGGAGCTTGGCAGGCTAACAGGCTCTTGCTCTTTCAGTGTGTGGGGTGCATGCAGCAAGAGGGGCTCCCCTGTACAGATGTTCTCTGTTGTCTCACGCTAATTTCCAGCAATAGACTCCATGTCCCCATAGCTCCTGAGGTTCATAAAAGAGCTGAGAACTGGGCCAAACCTCTGACCGAACCACAACCTTTCTCATCTTTTAAAAAAAAAGTCTTGGGAGAGCTGCACAAGCTTTGCACAACCTGGATTTGTGCAAGAAGCCAACTTGCCATGGAAGGGGTTACCTGGGGGGACAGGAGCTGTCCCAGACACTTGTGAAAATCTTAACAAAGAAGGGAAAATAATAATCTTGTGGCTGGCAGATGCGCACAGATTCAGCCCGTTAGCCCGCAGTGCCCATGGTCCTCCTGAGTGGTCCTGGATGCCTGTGGCTGGGACGTGGAGGAGGATCCAATGTTCATCCCAAGAGGTGTGGGCTGAGCCCCTCGCACGGTGGGGGTCCCCCGTGGCCTCGCTGTGATCTCGGGGCTTGTCCTGCAGCCGGGGGGGGGTCCATACAGCCACCCCAACCAGGAACGCGTTGTTGCACGCTCAAACCCACCTGAAGAAGCCAACCTGGGGCCACCAAGGAGGTTCTCCTCTCCTGGCTCCTGTCTGCTCCAGCGTTGTTGAGGGTTGCATTCAACTGCTTTGGGTTGAAGATGCTGAGTTTTGAAACACTGGTGCCAGCAGCCATGCACGTGACATTGCACACAACCTTCTCCTTCCAGCTCCTCATTCTGCAGGGGCTCGGCCGTGCCCGGCAGGAGTGGAGGCAGCTCAAGCACAAGGGGGTTTTGCAGCATTTTTATGCAGCGTTTTGCTAAGAGGAGCAGCAGATCGTGACGGTGACTTTCATTCATAGCACTTAGATGTGTATAAAAGCAAAACTTCCTTAAAACTCCTTTTCTTCCAGACATCGCGTTTCCTCTTAATACATGGAAATTACATTATCGGCCAGTGCGGTTCCAGCATTTATTTTTATTTTTAACATTTCCATGTCTGCTGTGGGACAGGAAGCAACGGTAGCAGTCCCTAGCATCCAAAGATAGGAACCAGTTTGTTTTATCTTTACTTTGACCGTGTTAAATTTTGCTGAGCACATCTTGGCCGAGCTCCAGGACGCTGGACCAAGCCCACCATATTCAGAGAGAAGTGAATAATTACTACTTTGCGGTGGTAACGCGGGGAGGAACGAAAAAGTGTTTGCAAAACGCTTTGAAGATAATGACACCCCCCGATTTTATGAGTGGCAGCGTTACAGAGCATGCTCTAGATAGCTCATTAATGCTCGGTGATTAGAGGACCAGACAAGAAACACCGTTTCCAGCGGTGCCCGATTTGGACTTCCTTTAAGAAGGGAGTGGTGAAAGGGATGGCTTAGCCAAAAATAAACGAGCATCTCAAAGGCAGATGGTCCTATTCACAGACCTAAAATTACACCAGCGGAGGGCCAGGCAGGATGAAAGGAATTAGCGTCTGGTGGCGAAGGGAGGGCAGTGTCACCGCGCAGGGTGGGTGACCAGATGGCCCGGGCTCTGTCGGATGTCCTCCTACAGGCAGTTTCAACCTTTCCCCGCTTGCAGACCTCTATATATTAATTTTATTTTTTTTTTCCGGGGAGGTGCGGATTCCTCCGGAGCAAATGTAGGCTCGCTGGCGGGAGGCTCGTGTCTCCCAGTTACCTTTTATGGACCCGTTAACACCCTCTGCTTCTGCAGCCGCTGCACGCCGGAATGAGCGAGCGCCTTCGGCTTGGGCTGGGACCTTTCGGCGGCACAGCACCGTGGTTAATCCCAGGGATTGGCACGCCAGCCCTGGCGAGGGGAAAGCCCGTAAAGGTTTAAGCACTTGGTTTCTCAATAAAGGTGCAGCCGATCACTTAAATTCTGTGGACCCCTTGCGTTATCCTAGCTGAAATTAGGTGCAATGAGCCGCTGCTTGCGGCCGCTCCGGCTGCTTGGGGCACTGTCCTCCTGCATCCCGGACGGATGCTCGCCAGCTGGACCCGGAGCGGTGTTTCGGGGTGCAGAGGGACCAACGCTTGTTTAAAGGATTGTTTTCCCTTCATCAGCCGGAGCACCAAAAACCTTTTGTAAAGCCGTGCTGTGAATCCCATCAGCAGCCCAATCTAGGTTAAAATGACCTTTTTTCTTTTATTCCCCCCCCCGTCCCAGTGTTATTTTTAGCCTGGAGGAGGCCGATGACCTGGTTCATGGCACAACGTTGGAGGGGTGGGGAGGTGGAGGTCGGTGCACGTGCTGGCGTAAGGGGAACCCCCTTGCACCCCATTCCCTGCCGCAACCCTGCGCCGCGGGTCTCTGCAAGTGCGTTTCTATAGCGTGGCTTCAGAAAGTATCCGAAAACTCACAAGGCTTAAAAGCGCTGTTGCAATGCAAGAGAAAACCTAAGAACCAAGATGTCTCTCTCCCCCTCCTCGCGTATATGGGGGATTTGGGGAGGGACTGGATTTGGTCCAGGGTTTGTAAATGTTAATTGTACAATATATCATACCGTTCTGCAAAGGACAGGGCAGAAATCTCTGGAAGAAGTCGCTGGCTGGTGGGGCTTTGCCTTCCTACGTAGCCACATTTATTTTTATTTTACTTTTGAGCTAGTATTCCAGGAAAGCCCATTAAAAGCTGGCAGCCGCCTGCTAGCGAGCAGCTTGCCGGAGCTGAGCGCCGACGTGTGATGCCGGAGGAGCCGCGCCGACGGTTGGGGATGACTGATGGCGCGAGGTGTCGGTGGAAAGGAGGGGAAAAGGGGGATGTTCTCACTCCGCTGAACTTCCTTCCTTTGTGTTTCCTATTAAGCCGAGGGAACCGTGCTGATGCGGCTGCTTTTGCAGCCTTCCAAGCTCTGATTTAATTGTGGATGATTTCATCCTGGCCTTTTTATGTTGAAGCCAGTGGCCTGCGTCATGCAGCAGTGAATTTAGGCAGATTTTATTTGCATGTGAGTCATTGAGCTTTTCCAGCTGAATGTCACCGACTTGGAATTTTTGTCTGATTTTGTTGTTGTTTTTGTCTCTTGGTGTTTTTCCACCGGGCTTTTTCCCTACCCCTCGCTGCCTCCAAGCCCTGTCCCTCCACAAGCCCCCCCCCAAAAAATAGGAAAAGGCTAAATGTGAGTTTGAGTTGGCAGTGCGAAAGGATAGGATTATGAATGTTCGGGGAGGGGGGGGGAAGGATGCTTTATGTCGCTGGGAGGGAAGGACCGAAGCCAAGTCAAATTGAGGGCTCTAATTTGGGAGCGGTGTTATTACAGGTCAGAGGGAGTCAGTTACTGGCTAAATTGGGAGAGCTGTCACATGCAGGAGCTGTAAATGCTGCTCACATGGCTGGGGCACACAGGCTCTTGGACAACTCGGTTTGATTTTGTTGACAATGCTTAAAAAAAAAAAAATTAAAAAAAAATCTGTTTATTTTCCTTCAAAATACAGGCTCCGTAGCAGTGGCCCTCTGCCTCCGCTGCCTGCTAGTCCCAGCCCTCGCCTGCCCTTTGCACAGAGAAGTTTATAAATAGAGCAACTCCTCCATTATGTGCAGCTTCAGTCTCTTTATTTTTATACTGGAATCTGTTCAATGATTAACAGTTTAAACCATGTGCTGTATATCAATACCTTACATACCCTTCATAACTTATTTTTAGTATTTTTTTCCCCCTTCTAAATCCTTTATCCATGTTAGGCAACACAGTGATGACACTCAGATAATTTTTTATTTTTTTTTTAGCCTTTGAAGAAACTTATCTGCATTTCAGTTGAGCTTTTGCTAAAAGGCTTTTTGCAATTGAAATTAAGAAGTCAGGGGAGTATTTTCTCTGTGCCTGTGGTTGTGCCTGTAGTCTCCTCGCTTAAAGCCAGGAACATTTGGACGTTTTTGTGGATTAGGCTCAAAGAAGAGATACAGAAATCGCTTGTTTTATTTCTCTGGCTTCCTGCGTCCTAGGAAATTCCACTAAAAATCTGGATTTGAGGGTGTGTAGCGGCATATGAGCAATATAACCCCAACGTTAGTGAAAGCAGGCATTTCCCACCTGTGCCCCCGTGTCCCAGAAGCAGCAAAACCAGCAGCGTTTTGCCATTGCTCAGCTCACGAGCTCCAAGAAGTGATGGGACTTCTGGAAGCCATCTGCAGCCCCCTGTTTAATTATACTTTTAATCCTCGTTGACCCATCCCGTTGCCGTGGGCCAAGCTGCCTCTGCGGGCCGGCTAAGCTCAGCTAACATTGCATGGCAGCCGACAAAAGCCACTTGACCCAGGATCTCATCGGGTTATCTTTGTCCATCAGACCTGGCACGGCTGCTGTGATATTTCTGTCTCCTCGATGCATGCACAAGGGCTGATGGATTCCCCTCCGCTCCGCTCCACTGTCCAAACGGGACAGCATTTTGGTGTCATTTCTACTGCGATAGCTTTCTTCCACCCACCCTGTATGGATGGTGCTCCTGCTTTCTGCTGCTCTCCTGCACCGGTGGGTAGAGGTGGAGAAACCACTCACCTGATGGTGTCCACACCGTTGATGGTGCTTTTGCAGTTCTGCACGCTCTCTGCTGTCAGGTGCGACCCAGGCACTATTTTCCTGCAGTTTCAAAAGACCATCCTCCCCATCTGAGTCTTGGGAGCACGATGCCCCTGATGCCCAGAAGCCTGTGTGCTCCAGCAAGTAAAGAGAAACCAGTGTTGTGAGTCCTTGTTGGGTGTCAGGCTGGTTTTGCTCTTCAGGACAGCTTCGTAGGAGGTTGGTTGGTTTGTCTACCAAGCATCTGTCTTCCTCCTGGCCTTTGGGTGAGAAGCAAGGAGATGGAACCTCATCCTTGCTGATGCCGCCGCATCTGGCTCTGAGCTCTTATTTCTGATGCTGAACCATTTCCCACGTTTTTCCCACGTTTGTGGGATTTTCACTCTTGTTTCACACCCGTTGGCACCACTGTCATCGATGTAGTCATCAGTCCACGAGACCATGCTGGCTGGACTGTGGCTTGTGAAATCAGTGAAACAAATCCATCTTCCCCAAGGTGTTCTCCATGCCAGTGCCAGCCACATCACGTTGAGGAGCTCAAATGCTGTCATACATACAGTATAGGTTCCCTTGGCACCTATGGGGCTTTTGATAAGGTTTCCCAGCGTATCATCTTTGCTCTGACTCAGTGAGATGCTCTCAATGTTCCAAAGCTCTGCACTAAATTAAAAGTCATGTTGCTAGGGAGTGCTGTGATAATATATGGTATTACGCTCCGTAGAAAAAGTGTGCAACAGATCCAGCCTAGAAAACAAATCCATAAAAACGCCCATCAGATGCACAGTATGAAAATTGAGTGTACTTCAGCTTGGTATTAAATATGTCATGGAAAAAGACTCCCGCTCCTTCTGAATTTCCTGAAAGTCTGCTTTGGGCTGAAAACCATAGTGGCTGCAGCCAATTTAGAGAAGGAAAAATCCCTGCTCTTGTTGCTGTCTGCAGAAGCATGCTTAATGATCGTGCCATGCGATTCTCCAGTGCTAAAAATATATTGCTTCTGGGTTTGTACAAACAGCCTCTTAATAACTGGAGCTCTGGCAAGCTCGCGAGGTAGAGGGGGAAAATAGTGTCAAAAATGTGAAAATCTTTTTTTCTTTCTACTCACTCTGCAGCACAGTAGAGCTGAGCTATTCCATCCTTGCGGGTCTCAGCATGAATTAAGGGATGTTTTGTTGAGGGACCTCCCAGTTTGTTCTGCTTCTGACCAAAATTTTGCTCCCTTTTGAGTTTACAACTTGGATGGAGAGTGCTGAGCTCTCTGCCTTGCTGCTCTATCTGCTGGCAGGGTTTCATCAGCCTATTTGGGGTGATGGGATGAGATCTGATCAAGGGTTGTCTTTGAGGCTGGCTTCAGTGCCGAAATTCCCAACTCTTGCTAGCCCTGTTCCTGCTGTGACATCAAGAAGTGCAGTCCCAGCTTGAGATGCTCGGCCTGGAGACATCCTTTCCAGCCATTTTCTTCCACACAAGGAAGGGACTGATGCTACAAAATGGACACTTGACAGGGCTGCCGTTGCTTTGGACGGAGCGGGAAGCTGCCAGTAATAAACAGCTGAACTTGCTGCCCAAGGAGAACTGCCTTTAAAAGGGCAAGGAGTCAAGTAAGGGCTCATGTCTTATCCCCCACAGGGGTTTTGGGGAGTTTTTTTGTTTGTTTGTTTGTTTTTTTCCCCAGAAGCCACATGTCATATCATTGTCACCTGCTCCCTAGCCTGGCTTCCCAAGAAGAGCTGCAAGAAATTGGCTGTTCTTCAACAGCAAAGTGCATTCAAGATGCAGCAGCCAGCTCCCCGGTGCTCATCCATGTCCACCTCACCTCTGCATCGGGCTACCTTTGTTTCAGAGCACTGCCCCGCAGGGACGCACCTTTTATTAAAGAAGCACAGAAAATAAGGCCAACGATGGCCAACGTGCCTCTTGCAACCCAGCTGTGCGGGCAAACCCATCCATGCTGCCTTGGCAGCGGGTGTTGAAGAACTTGCCCGTTGCACGCGGGGGGGATGCTGGGGGCAGTTGCAAGACGGTTGTGTCTTTTGGACAGAATTGTATTCAGTGGTTAAATTCACACCGTTACCTTTAACAAGTCAAAGGGGTATTGCGTAGTTAATCTACGTGGAGCTTCTTAATCTCGGTCATTAAAGATGGAGAAGACGCTCCTTTGTGAAATCCCCTGTGCTCCTGTCAGTGCTGAATCCTGTAGGATAATGAGAAACACTTTGCTTTTGATGGGTGTATGACTCTTGCCTTTGTTTTTCCAAGGAACCAGTATTGCCTGCAGCGGGGACTTCCCCGGCCACCTCCTTTTGCAGGACATGCTGTGCCTATTGCTCCATTTTTCTGGCATCTCTTCCCTGCATCCACGCTGGTCTGTTCACCTTCCCTCCCGCTTGGAGTTTCTCCGCAGCAACCGCTCGGGTGGAAAAGAAACATTAGGGAAGTACTTAATATATTTTTAGTCTCTTAGAATGGGATGTAGCTGCTGGAAACATGGAGGAGAGCCAGCACCATGTGAACCGATAGGTTGCAGCTCATCACCGGCAAATTTTCCGTCGAGCACCGGTGCTCCTTGGCACCATGATGGAGCCGGTGTGCGAGGTGGGTCGTGGGCGCTGGAGAAGGGAGATCGCGTACGTGCCTTGCGTGACACAAGGCGCAGATTGCCATCTCTGTGTCCTCTCCTCATGGGTGCTGATGAACAAAATGTCCTTCTGTCCTTCAAAGAGGTCGTCTACACTTAAATCTGCACAGAAGCTGACCAGCTAGGGAAAGGGGGAATTCAGTAATTGCCTTTTTATATCTCATTATAGACCAAAGATGCTGGGGTTGCGCTGAGCCGTGCAGCCACCTTGGGCTAGAGGTTCATAGCTGTTGGGGTGGGTGCTCCAGGAGGGAAAGTGCAGAGCCCCAGTTACCACAAATATCAGTCCCCAAGCCCTCCTGGTGGTGTCCAGGGCTTGTTTGCAGAACTTTTGGCTTCTCCCAGCTCCTAGCCAAGGCTTGTTACAGGGAAAGAGCTTGGCCACTACTTCGCAAACTTCTCTCCGAGTCGGGCTGTTAGACCTGCACGGGAGGGAGCGAAAGCAAAAAGCCAGCTGAGAGGTTTTCTTTGCTTTTCCTCTGCCAAATCGTGCATTATCCACTGGGACGAGTGGTTTCAGGGACCTGGGAAGAAGCGGTCCCCAGGTTGCAGAGCTGGCCTCTCCCTCCCGCTGCAGCACGGAGACACGGGAGATGCCAGGAAGCCACGGGTGCCGGATTCAGCAGGCGCTGATGCTGTTTGGCACGGCTCCTGTTGCCTTCAGACATACGGGATTAGGTCCTCCCGCTCCGTGCTGAGGTCAGCTCTAGCGCAGGCATAAATTCAAACCCGTTTGAGTGTAGCAGGGGGAGGTTGATGGGATTTACACACCGCACTGCAGCCTCCCAGCCCGTAGACGTGCTTAGAGACATCACCGGTGTCTTCTTGGCCATGTTAGCTGTGGTTTTGCGTTGATTTGGGTGAGATGAGGAGTGGGATTCAGGTTCACCGGCATTTCAGTGTCAGCTTGCATCTCTGTCTTGTGCAATTGGCAGGTCTGCAATAACCTTTATCGTTGAGATTTTTTTCCTTTAATTAGCATCGGTTGCAATAATGAAAAGGCACATGCTGAAATTCTTATTATTTGGCCTCTCATGGAGGGAGAAGGCTGCCAGGTTTAACAGCGAGGGTATTGATGTGCTTTGGATGGGGTACAGAGAGGGTTTCCAACAGGGTTCTCACTTCGTTTTCTTTAATGTTGGTCTTTTGAGCGAGGCTGATTTAGGAAGAGAATGATGCAAATTCACCCAAACGAAGTATTGTGAATGGGTCAGCGTGTAGGTGCTAATTACTGCAAATAATAATTTAAATCCCTTCATCTGGAAACACCTTCAGTCGAGCTGCTGCGGCGGGAGCCAGGGCAGAGGTTCGCATCCACAGCACCACTGGAGGGAAGATTCGTGTGATAGGTGGTGGGGAGTTGGACCATCTCACAGACCAGTAAACCCAGTTGCAGGAAGGCTGCGAGCGGCAGCAACCTACCCTTGGTCGATACACTCACTGCAAATTCAGATTTGTGGTTGAAATCTCTTCATTTTTTGCTCTTCTGCTTTAACCTCACTGCAAACCACCCTGTGTGAGATGGGGTATGGTCTCTCCACCCCACTCATGCTTCTTACCAAGCCAGATAACCCGACTCACACGGGTGCTGGAAGTCATAGAGCCATCAGAAGTGTTGGTGTGGGCTCAAGATTAGTGAGCATAGAGCCACAACCTGTTAAGAGACAGGACATTTAGCTTCTGCTGAGCTTACCAAAAACAAGAGTGGAAGGTTACTTGAGTGCTGAGTCCTGAGTACCTTCACTTGAGAAAATGCAGGACATCAAGGAACTCTTTAATTCAGACTGGAATTTATCTGGAAGCTGAAGCCATATAAATTCAAGCTTAAACCTGATAAATTAAATTGGAAATGAAGGCAAACTGAAGTGCTTGGGAGACATTGGAACAAATAGCCAGTAGATGTAGGGTTGGGGTTTGTCTCTTGGTGGCCGTTCACTGGGAGATGACATTTTGGCCAAACAGAGGTTGTTGGGCTGCGTTCATATGCCGGGTCAGGTTTCTTGACCCCTTTTGCCCTGGTGAAGACACCCGTGCAGCTGTAATAGGTGTTAGATTCCAGGGCTGACTCTGGCAGTGACCTCGGTTACCGCACATTTGGGTGATTTTGATGGAAGCAGAGCATCTTGCATGCATGTGTGGAGGAGCTGGCAGATAGTGATGTGCTGCTGGGTCTTTGTGCAGCAGGAGGAGTCCGGGCACTGATTTTTCTGCCTCTGCCGAAAAAGGGGTGCCTCCACGTAGCTCAGCCCATCGCCCAGAGCCAGTGCTGCAGCCGTAATCCAGGAAACGGCAAACAATGGGAACCTCTTCTGGGAGCTGCCTCCTGCAAAACCTTCCTGCAAACCCAGAAATAGCCATCGCTTGCACCAGGGCCGCTGATTTCAGGCTCACTTGAAGCAGTTGCAAGCTGCCTAAGCATGGACTGGATTTCTGGTTTGCTGTTGGCCATCCAAGACATGAAAACCTTGGTGTCATCCATCCTTAGGAGGGCTTGGTTACTGTCCAGGAGCACCGAGTTTCTCTGTCCAATCCCTAATGCTGCAGCATGTCACTTGGCAAGATCAGGGATCCCAGCCTAAATTTTTGGTACAAACATTTTTTCTCCCGAAGTACATCTGAGAGTGTCGGTCCATTCAGCCCTGCTGTGAAGGTGCTCTGTTTGGTGGGTGCCCTTCAGATGTGCACATCTAACTCTTAGTCATTTCTTGCTTGGACAAATTATCTGAATGGGCTTTTGAGAACTTTTTATGGAAAAAGTTGTTAAACTGAAAACAAGGGCATAATAAAACAGTAATTTAAGAGCAATTTACTGACAACTGGAGCCCTTAAATGCACTGACTTACCATTGTGGAGCAATGATAACAAGCCTGCTATTTGAACGTACTCTCTGTCACCCGGAAAATCCTTGGGCAGCTTTTAAAACAATTCCAGTCTTTAATTGTTGTCCTTGTTACTCATGATAAGCTGTTGTCTAGCTCATAAATTACACATCATTCATCTCGCCTGCTTCGTCAAAAACCCCAGTCAACATATTTGTCTGCTTCACTTGTGAAATGTGCTAAGTTGTATATGACAACAGGAGGATAACCCAATTTCTGCCTTCAGAATGAAAAGGTTTATCTCGGTTGGGGTTGGTTGGCTTTGGGGGTCTTTTTAAGCACTTGAGAGGTATCCAGCATTGCCGTTGTTCCTTGGAGACATCTCACCTGATGAGACACATGTGTTCGTGTGCCTGTGCTGACAGCTCCTCTTGGCCATCCCTCTGGGCAGCGTCGGCGTTTTCAAGGTAGGGGCCAGAGGTCTGTTTGCAAAAATCAAAAATAGAAGAAAAAAACAGGCAGTTAGCTACCTCAGGGTTTCTAAATGCAGGCACCAGTGTGCCGCCTGCATTGGGTTTTGCAGGCACCCACTTTGTCCATCCAGGCTGGCTTTACCTTTGGAAAACTGCGACTGTTCCCAGTACATCATTAACAGCTTCAGGAGCTCCACGTGCCTCGCTAGTGGTTGAAATAACCCAGCTGTCTGTCAGGGGTTAGGTTCAAAGTAAAGGCAAGAAGGTCCTTCATGCGGTACGGTGTTACGGGTGGATCTGTTGCCACCAGACATGAAGGGTTTAACAGTTTGGAGGGATCCAGAAGCGATTGAGCAGATTTGTGACAAAGAAATCCGATGAGCACTTATTAAATTGACAAACATCACCTCTTTCTCAAGCCAGAAACCCCCAGGTTCTGGGGTAGTATTGGACCTATTCATAGCACAGCACAGGTTTCAGCCTTGGAAGCAGGACCCGGCTATATTTGGTGCTATATTTATCTGCAGGCGCTTGGCACATGCATCAGCTGTGCTGTATGGCAGCAAAATCGTATAGGTTAAGTAATCCTACGTTAGAAGGTAGTTTCACATCCCACCTTCATTCAGCCTCTCACCCAAGAAAAAGAGTCCCATAATAAAAATTGGAATTTTCTGCTTCGGGGATGCTGGCAGCTCCCATCCGTTCCCAGTACAGGGCTCACAGGGCTGGGATGGGAGCTGGCTCCTTAGGGTGCTCACGGTCAGTTGCTATTTTAGCTTATCGCCAAAATATGTCAGTGCAATGACAGCAACAGGCAGGACAGTGATTTGGGGGAGTTTCAAAGCAGCAAGGTGGAGTTTCTAATTTGGGGGCTTTCTATATGCTCAGATTTGCCTGCTGCACATATCAATAGTTTTGCCATCCCGTAGAGCAGCGAAAGCCTTGTGACCGAAACCATCAGGCATCCTTGAAGCAGCACCCGGGGGAACTAATGAGGCTGTAATGTCATTAGTGCCTGTGACCCCATACACCACCGCAGACAGTGTCCCGGGACCCTGCGACGTGGGAGCCCAAAACGGGGCCACATCCTAACCGCGGCTGACCGGGGGGGGGCTTGGTCCGGCAATGAAGGGTGAGACATCCCAAATGATGGGGAGCTGAAGCGGAGGCTCCTGCGTTCGGGGAGAGGGTGGAGAGGGGCTTTGGGGGGTCTCTGGCCCCTCTCCCCCTGCCCAGAGGCAGCTCCAGCTTTCCTTCTCCCACACCGCTCTCTCCAGATCCCTTTGTTTTCTGGCAGATAGGATTAAGCCTGACCTTCCGCCCTGCCTCGGAGAGAGCCAAACCTCTTTCGGATCTAATTATTTTCCATTTTTGTTTAATTGTGTACATCCTGCTGCTGGCTGAGAAGGAGAGAGGCTCCTGCCCGTGCCGGGGCAGGGAAGGACGCCCGGCCCCTCGCCAGCCACGGGCTTTTGGATCAACACTCCATCTTTTGGGCTTGTGATTTCAAACCCCCCCAAATCTCTTGGAGGTCTGAGGCAAGTTTCCCAAGAAGCGGCTCTGGCACCATCCTGTTTTTCCAGTGGTGACCTTCACACTCAGCCTGCCCCTGTGCGAGGAAGAGGAGTCTGGCCATGGCCATCTGCCTTCCCCATCCTCCTCCTCCTCCCCTGCACCCAGTTTGCACCAGGCTCTGCTTTTTCTGCATGTGTTTTGCTACCTAGTTCCTATGTACAAGTGGCACCAACTTCTTCTAGCGGTGCATTGCATGCCTTTTTTTAATTTTTGCTTTCTGAGTGTATCATCTGGGCTGCTGCAAAATCCCACAGCCTCTCCCCACAGGTGGTGCCGGGCTGGGATTTGGCTGAGCCGGCCTGAAAGCGCTGCCGAATCGTTCCAACGGCAATGATAAAATGTGGGGGTGATAAGGGAATGGATGACATCCCCCTGCAAGAGGAGGGGGAGAGAGAGGGGACAAAGAAATCAGATTAAGCACGACAGGAAGCTTTGCCTGTCCCAGTTACATCTGCATATGGAAAATACAGAGATGCTCTGGTGGACCTTGAGTCCCACTCAGCTCATGTATTTATTACAGCTTCACTTAGGTTGAGCGTTGCTTTTCCAAATCTCATTTTTTAGCACCAAAACAACCTCACAGCATCTCCGCGGGCACAGGAGCGCACCCGCAGTAGCAAAAACTCGCTTCTGCTGCAAACGAAGCGGTTCCTTCTCCACCCAAGCTGTGCCACGCCACGTCCCTTGCACCTCTCGGCACAAGATTGCTCGGGCATGCCGTCGGGAAGCGGCTCTGGAGGAGGGCTGGGTCTGCAGAGAAGTAAATACCGCTGCAGAAAGTTCCAGCGAGAGCCGTCGGCGTTTCCAGCAAGCCATCTAGTGGCTTCCTATTAAAACGGTTGCACGCCTTGAAACTGGGAAGGCGAAGCCGGAGGGATGAGCGCTGCTCACCGCTGTAGTTGTGTCGGGGAACTGATGTGCGGGGTTTGGTCCTAACTGGGGAAAGGATCTACTGTAATAGCCCTCTTTTGGGTGGTGGGAGGGTTGGGTTAGCTGCGTGGGTCTTCACAAGAGCAAATGTGATGGGTGATCCTACAGGTGGACATCCAGATCTTCATTTCACTGGTGTGGGTTCGGTTACCCTAGCTCAAAAACACATGAAGGGTATAGGGATAATCAATGATTTAGAGCAGCTCCAGTGTGGACAGGAGACAGCAGACAGGGAGGGAGAATGTAAAGTTTGGGGGGTTTTTTTAATAACATGAGAGCTCAGGGCATCTTATTTGGTGAAGTTTTGGGCAGTGGGTGTAAAGTCCTTTTTCAGCAGATGGTTCCGTTGTGGCACCCTTAGGCACAGCCTGCTACAGGGACTGGAAGTTTGAAGGCTTCATAGAGGGATTTGGTAAATGCTGGAGGAGAGACTGACCTGGGGCTGGGAAGCGTCAGTCAGGTGGTTTAGGTAGATCCTGAGCTATCCTTGGCTGGTGTTTATATAAGCTGTTCAGAAAAACTTCCAGTGATGGACATTTCACAACATCCATAGGCAATCTCTCCCTGCACATCACCTGTAGGAGGTAGTTTCTTCACAGCCAACCTCATTCACCTTTGCTGCAATTGAAACCTACAGTCCCCAGGAGACATGGAGAGCCGCTTGTCCTCACCGGTCTTCACCTCTCAGACAGATGACAGGCTGGCTGGTGCAGTTTTTTATGTGCAGCATGGCATTTTGACCGATGTTCAGCCTCTGATGCTTCCTGACCCCAGGCTCTTCCCCGCCTGGTACTGCACAGTGATTTGTTCCTACCTGCATGCAGATGTTTGCACCTACTTGATGCAGCTGTTTTTTCTCTGACTTTTCTCCAGGTCTCAACATTGTCTGACTTCTAATCCAGTTTTCTGGCGTGTTATCATTTCTCCTAGCATGATACCTGCACATTGAATACATTTATCACATCACCCATATCACTGATGACATACTGGGTCATGTCACGGCCAGGACAAGTCTCCTTGCTCAGCACATCCTCCCAGTCTGACGGTGAATCACCAGTAACATCTCTCTCCATATGGTTTTCTGATGAGTTGTGTGCCCACATTAGAGTAGTTTCGCCTGAGCGTGTTTCTGTGGTATGCTGCTGAGGAAGCCATGTGCGGCAGCACCTAATGAATATCAAGATATACGGCGCTGACTGCTTCTCCAGCTATTCACAGCCCAGTTACTCTGTCACAGAAGGAAATTAAATTATTCTTGACAAATTGGTGTCGGCAGTCACTTATCATCTTCTTATCTTCTAAGTGCTTACAAAGAGGTTGTTTCATTATTTGTTCCATCAGTTTTCTAGGAGTTCGAGTTAAGCGACCAGTTTGTAATTCCTTGGCTTTTCCTTTTGCATATTTTTAAAGCTAAACCCTATGTTTGCTTTTTTTCTGGTCTTCTAAAACCTCTCCTATCTGCCCTGAGCTAACAGAGGAACAATGAGTAGTTCTGCGGCTGCTTCAGCTGAGCCCTTCCCTCAATACCTTTGGGGCAGCTTATCACACCAGGCTGGCGGATGGACCAACACCCTGGTTTGGTTATTGCCCTCCTGCTGGGATGCTTCTTCCCTTCACCCTCTGTGGCTCTTGCCTGTGTTAGCTCATTTGAATCTTGACCTTTTCCATTTTCCAACCAGGGCTTTTAAAAGGTTAGGTTTACCCACCAAGTGTTTTTGTGTAATCTGCAACGATACAGAAAATTTGGGCCAAATCGTGACTTTGATTAACATTAGGACAACAGCAGTGGAGCTGTGTGGCTGTAAAGGTGGGTGTAATTTGGCTTTTTTAGTGATTTTCAGGAGCATCTGGTAACTCTCGGTGTCCAGTTTGGCACACCTTGCTGTGACCTTGCTTTTCAGAGAGCGGTGACCCCCCTGCCTGGGAGATGCTCACGCAGTAGCATCACTCATGCAGGCATCCCTTTGGCGTGTCGTATTTACCTTGCCAGGGTGAATTTATTTCTTTATTAGCTCTGTTTGCCGATTTCTCAATTCTCTTCTTTTTTTTTTTTTCTATTACTTCAACAGGAATCATTAACCAATGGCAACAGGAATCCAAGGATAAAGTGATTTCTCTATTGTTAACCCACCTGCCTTTACTGAAGCCCGGAAACATCGAGGCAAAAGTCGAATACATGAAACTCTTGCCTAAAATCCTGGCCCACTCGATCGAACACAACCAACACATTGAGGAGAGCAGGCAACTGCTGTCCTACGCCTTGATACACCCTGCCACCTCCTTGGAGGACAGGAGTGCCCTGGCCATGTGGCTCAACCACCTGGAGGACCGCACGTCGGGTGGCTTCGGCAGCCAGAACAGAGGTCGGTCGGATTCGGTGGACTACGGGCAGACGCATTACTATCACCAAAGACAAAACTCTGACGACAAACTCAACGGATGGCAAAACTCTCGAGACTCGGGCATAAGCGTCAGCGCTTCCAGCTGGCAGGACAAAAACCTGGCGTGCGAGAATGGCCATCTACCCCTCTACTCCTCCTCCTCCGTCCCCACAACCATCAACACCATCGGCACTAGCACAAGCACCAGTAAGTACCCACGGGAAGCTCTAGGGATGGCCACCCATGGCCGCTTTTCACAGCACAGTCCCCCCCATCCCGCTAGAAAATATTGCTTTGCCGTGGTTAGCAGAGGGGCTAGGTTCATCTGGGCCATAGAAAACTCCTTTTTTTTTTTTCTTTCCCCTACCTGCTTTTTTATTTCCTGCCTGCCTTTTTATATTTTTTTGTCTCTAGTCCTGTGGGATTTTAAAGACCTGGCAGCTGGAGAGGAGGGAAAAACAGCCAAGCTGTAAGAGCAAAAAATGTGCGCTATCAAAGGGAGCCCTTTTTATTTGATGTAGCTCCATGTAGATTTGCAGTTCATGTTTCAAGTGTTCCTAAAGCAGGCAGGGAGCTGATGCTTCATGTCCAAAAGTGAGCTGAGGAACTTGAGGCAAGTCCAAAAATGACCTGGGGACTTACTGGGAGGAAATGGGATTGGGGCCCTGAAGCGCAGGCATTGTTTTTGGAAGCAGGGCTCGGATCCGCGGTCTTCAGGGCATATCTGAAAATGTTCCCTTGTATCTGCAGCGCTTAGAGGTGTGGAGCTGATGGTGATCGGGGGGTTTAGATGCACAGTCCTCAGTGTTTTCCAGGAGAGTTGGGTAGCTCCTTCCCCACAGAGGCCCTGCCGGGCTTTGATGGGAGCGGTGGATGACGCAAAGCCCAACCCAAGGCTTGGACACTCCGGGATGCCGCGGAGCACCGTGGCTGGAGATTTATCACTGGTTTTGTGTGAAGATGTAGTGCAGCTGTAACTGTTCTTTTAAAGTGGCCGTTGATGCCTGTGAGCCATCCTTGGGCGAGGAGGAGCAAAGCATCTTCTCAGCGGGGTTCAAGAGCTCCTCTGCCCACCCGTTCCCTCTGTGGAGGGCTGTCGCGCCTGCCTTGCTGTCACCTTGGGTGACTGCCACCATCTCACCTGCAAGGCTGGACGTCCTCCTTCACTTTGGGGCGTTCAGGAGATGGTTGGCATCTCCCTATACACAAGGGATGCCGAGAGCACTTCGGGGAGGAGAGGCTTCTTGCAGCGAGGGCGCTGGCTTCTCTTATCAGCGTGCAGAAAGACACAATTAAATAGCTGAAAGCTTTAAAATGGTCACTTAAGGCTTCTGGGCTTTTCTCTCTCCTGTAATAAGTGCTTTTTTTAGGTGGTGTTTCAAATCGACAACGATATGAAACGCAGCTCTGGGTTTATTGCTGTAGCACCCTGCTCCCTGCCTCTCCGGCGTCCATCCTCGCAGGCAGCGCTGCCTGCCCTGCCACGTAGGGATTTAGCAGAAGGGTCTCGGCTTCTCCACCGACTCTGAACATCATGCCCGTCCTGTCCCCTGTCTGTGAAGCCCCAGCTGCTGCTGCCATGGGACTGTGTGACGTTCAGCTTCTCCGAGAGCCGGGTCCCTGCGCTGCGGAGGAGAGCTGTTTCAGGGTGACCAAGCTGCATGGGAAAGGCTTAACAAGGAGGCAGGGTGAGAAGAACGGTGAATGTATTTGCAATTTGCAGTTTGCAAGAGGTTAAACCTCTCCAGAGACTGTTTGGGGGGAGGGTTCTTCCTTGTGGTTTTTGCATGCCGGGCAGTTTGGAGGCTTTGTACACTGGGGAGGCAGTGGGAAGAGATGACTTTGGAAGGGATCTGGTTCCTTACATCGAGATCTGGAAGCAGGGAGGTCTGATGGGTGCAGCACGTCAATCATTGACAGTGGCTGGAGCTCCACAAGATGCGTTAGGTCTTGAAGGACGCTTTTCAAAAACCCGTTTGTGTTTCTTTGAGCCTTTTTGCACTCAGATTTATCTCTCAGCAGAAGTAGCGACCCACCTCTTGCCCAGCAGGGTCCCCAAGTATTAGCAGAAGGTGCCAAAACCCAGGCAACAGCTGAATTACTCAGCAGTGCCCGAGCTGCCACACTGCTGGGGTTTTTCCTGAATTCTCCAGGATTAGGTGTGCACAGCACTGGAACAGGAGCATTTGTGGATCTGTCAGCAGGGGCTGTACAGCCCTGTACTTTACCCTGGTCTTTTGCTGGAAGACCACGTCCCTCCTCCATCTCTGTCACTCTCTTTGCCACGGCATCCCCTGCCGTAAGTCCCGGCGCGGGAGCCCTTGCCCAGTCCGGTCCTTTGCGGCATCCTGCAGTATCTGCTTTTCGTGGCACTGGGGCAGCTCGCTCGCACCGTCTTGCTCTGAGCTGCAAGATTTATAGAGTCCATATTCAGGGAAGCTTTTCCCCAGGCATCACGCCATGGCCAATACGTATTTCTGAGGCTGAGTAGCTTTGCAGAGGCATCCGAACACATCTTCAGCCCAGTCTAGTCCTAAATATTAAGCTGTTGTAACTCCTGCTAACATATTTTGGTGGCAGCATGTTCAGACGACCTGAGCACCGAGCTGGAGACGACCCGACCACACTTCATGTGTTAGTTCATAAACTTCCTTAACGCAATATTTGCTCAGACACAAGCATAGTAAGTCTACAGACAGATGCTAAAAAATAAACACGGCTGTCAGCCTTTGTCCCAGCCCCTTGAGTCAATCAATATGTCTATTAATCTTTTATTCCAAAGCAAAGCCCTCAAACCGTTACTGTTTGGTTAGGGTTTAGTGTTATTATTTTTAAATTCTCCCTCTTACTTGGAGGTGTTTATCTGGGCAGGGGCTTAATCCAGCAACACCCTGCAGGGCACAGCCTTCCCCAGCCCGTCCCCGCAAAGGCACAGTCTGTTCCTCATGCCGAAATGGGGCAAAGTCTTTCCCGGAGGAGTAACGTGGTGATCTTGCCCGAGGTACTTTCTTCTGGTATTGTGGCATAATTAGGTGTAACGCTATTACGGCATAGGTTTTAAAGATGGGTGGCTGGAGCTCACATGACAATTCGCTTTGCGCTGTCCTTGTCTTTGACTCGACCTAGACCCAGGCTTTGAGACTTGGTTCAGGCTTGGTTCATCTCCAGCTCTCTCTTAACGGTGCTAGCTGGTGTTAGCCAAGGCTTGAGGAGATGTTGCTGGAGTCCTCCAGCCTTTGCAGGGCAAGTCTGGAGAGCTCTGAAGGAGTCGCTCTGGATTTACACCAGTGATGGTGATCCAGGAGCGGGACCAGCATTGTAAGTGATGGGTTTGGGTCTGGAGCAATCTGAGGGTACGGACTCACCCAAAACGATGGAAGTTCATGTGCTCCTTCCCGTCCGCTGCATCACCGTAACTGCTTTCTCAGCCCGTCCCGCAGACCTTGAGCTGCAACTTTAAACCAAGCTTTAGCGTGCTGGGAGTAAAGGTAGCCTTGGCGTGGGCTTGGGAGCACGGGTGGGCAGGAGGCCAGAGCGGTGGGACGTCCAGGCGCGGTGGGACGGGGTGAAGCCCAGAGCTCTGCGGCCGGGTCAGGCGGCGGTTGCAAAACGCCAGGATTGCACAACTCCTTTGCAGTGGAGACAGGACCTGGCAACTCTGGAAGGACAGAAAACAGCAGCTGGCTTTCAAAGCTGCAGACCAAGAGCTTCTTGCATGAGAGCTCCAGCTCCTTCCTTTCCCCTGTGTAATTGGTTCCACCTGAGTACGATCTGACTGCATGCCGGGTTTTGGTTGTCAAATGGAAGTACAGTGTAGCTTAACCCCCTGTTTTCCACCCTCTCAGAAGGGAATATGTGCAGAGGAGAAGGAGGGTCTGCTGTTAAATATGCTTGTCCAGTGCTGTGAAGGTGGGGTGCAAGTACACCGGTCTGAATTGGACCGTAAGGTCTGCAAGCGAGAAAAGAGAAAGAAAAGCACAAGGTTCGGCAGGAGCGATAGCAACTCCAGTTGGCAATAGCGAACCTGTTGAACCACAGCTAAAGAGGTAAGGATTTGGTTCCTGGCTCTGACATGCATCTGCTGGATGAGTGTCCTGGTCCTCTGCTCCCAGTACATAACCTGGGGATGACAGTATTACTTCTTTTATCAATGTATGGTGAGATTTTCCTGTGCTCTTACCTCTGGTGTGGTGCCAGGGCACTTAAACTCCCCGTGGAGAGCAGGTTCCCACGGGCAAGTCTCTGCACAGGGGCAGAAGGTCTTGGTTTTACTGCGGGAGCAACAGTAACTTGCCCCAGACATTCAAATTAAGAGCCAGATGTTGCAGGCTCTTTCTGGCAGAGGAACGAAGACCTCCTTATGCCAATACCTGCCCAGAAGAAGAGGCAGCTCAGTGCCAAGCGCGGGCAGCACTTCAGCCAGGGTGAGTGTCTCCAGTTGTCACCTTGCCTGGGGGACAGGAGCTCTGCCCAGCCTCTGTAGGGGCTGTAGTGCTGCCGTAACGCAACGGCACGTCAGGTTCCCCGGTGGGGGATGGCCCCGGAGAAAGTAAGCAGAGCTTGGTCTTACTGGAACCTTGTGTGTCTAGGAGACTATCTCCTGTCTGTGCTTCCAAAAAGAGGAGGAGGTCCCCGGACTGGTAATGGTGGTATCTGAGCGCATGACCGGCGGTGCCCCGCAGTCCTGTCCTTGGGTGAGCACCCAGTGTGTCCCCAGTGTGTGCCCTGGGTCGCTCGGAGTGGCACCAGTGCCTGGAATTATGGTGTGGGTGGCACCAGGGGACGAGGTGATGGTGTGCATCACAGATCAGTGATGGACAGGTAGGGTCAGAGACCTCGCAGAGCAGAAATCCCAGGCACTGGGGCTGTGTTCATAGAGGAGAGACGTCGCAAACTCTTTGGTATTTCAGTGTTGCTGAGCTGCCTGGATTCCCCTGTGAGTGAACAGAGAAGTCCTTGGACCAGCAAAGCTGTTTTCCAGTCTGCAGCCACCCTTCTGCTTCTGCACAAATGGGAAAGATGCCGGGTGCTCAGGCCTGCTATACCCTTCCCATGGGAGTCTCTGCCAGAAAACTGATGTTGTTTGTCTACAAGAAGAGAGAGGAGAGCGAGCAGGGCAATGCAAGAGAAATACTCTCTTGTATAACCTCCTTGTCCTGAAAAAGAAAAATCTCTGATCTTGTCCTAGAGCTGAAGAGAAGGAATAAATCAGTGTACTTCCTTCCACGCAGGAAGTCCGGATTTCCTTCCATCCAGTCCGGATTCACGGCTCTCTCCCCTGCACCTGACCGCTCTCGAGAAATGCTTACTTTTCAGAGTCATGCTCAGGTGGCACCAGCAAGACGTACTGGTGAACAAACTCCCCGTACCACAAGAAATGTAGAGATATTGGTGGCAGCAGGGCACCCTGCAGAAGGAAGGACGGTCCCATGGACTCTTACATGAAGATCCTGCCATTCTGGGAGGGCTTTCGGTCATGTTGCTCTTTCTCAGAAGAGACTCAATCCCAGCTAATTGCCCTACAGGCAGATCTGCAGCTACTAAACTGTATGTCGGCATGTGTGTGCGTGACGTGGCTTGCTGGATTTTGCCTACATTTGCCCCAGTTCTGGAGTCCCTAGTGGGAGACCAGATGAACAAGATGGTCGAGCTCTTCCCCAGGTCATCAGGGAATTGATGAGGTGGAAGAAACGGCAGCAAGAGAGCACTTGTCATGAATGGAGTGTGGGTTTCCTAACTTTTCCTCCCCTACACTGTTGTGCAACAGCTCACTGCCTACCACCGGAGGTGACCCTGTCATCGTACCCAGTATCCAAACTGAGCTTGATAACGGAATAACGGCATGTTTTAACATGCAGGACCACCCTGATTTGCGTTGGGTTGATGGGCAGCTTGCAAGTACAATGCTCTCCTCTGTGTAGATTTGCAACAACACCTGAAGGAGACTGTGTGTCCTCAGCCTATGTTTGATTTATGCAGGGCAACACGTTTCCTCCCACGCAAAGTTAGCAAAACATGCCATTTTGCTTGCTGAAAAATGAAGAGTGCAAAAGTCTTAATAAGGTTACAGTAGTGAAGCAAACAAATGTACTGTTCTTGCTGGGGGGGGGGATTAGCTTTGTACTTGGGAAACTTGTTCCTCAGTTGGCCGTGCTGTCTACTGAGACTTGGCACCCTGGCACTCATCCTGCCAGGTGGGGATACTTCTAATGTTTGCTTTTTGTCTTGTTTACTGATGGGCTGAGAAAAGCTCATTGGCCTTTATTACACTTGAGCTTTTTGGCGGTGGTAGACAGGGGCATTTGTTGTCTTGCTCATGCCCTCTAGTGTTGCACGTAACTGTTGGAGAACATTTCTAGGAGTCACCCGCTTTGCCAGGGTCCCATCGCTACAGTGTCTTGCTAATTCTGTAGCTTAAAAACAGAGCTGTTGTACAAAAAGATAACGTGAGCAAAGTTCTCGAGTCCATGTAGAATATGCACAAATACAACAGCAAACAGAACTGAGAGCGAGGACAGCATAGAATCGTAGCATCATTTAGGTTGGAAAAGACCTTTAAGATCATCGAGTCCAATCATAATCTTCTACTCCAGCTCTGAACAGCAGATACAGATTTCTTGGCCCCTCTATAAATTCAAAGCACTTGGTCCCTGGGAGATATGGTCCCAGGACCCAGGTGATACGGACGAGGCTCTGCAGACCATCACTCAGCAAGCAAGGAGATGAAGGGTCACCTGCCCTCAGCCTGGAAGCCATCAAACATGGGAGATGGTAGCGGTGGTGGAGGACAAGAGTGAAGGCCTTTTTGGGGTGTCAGCAATGCTGGGGAAAACCTGCTACTGCTCTTGAGTGGTCACTGCAGAGCTGTTTTATAGCCAACATCCCTTCCTGCTGTTGAGGCCGCTCCATTTGCCGTGTCCCTCACCCTCTGGTTAGCAGGCAGGCGTCCAAAATCAAAGCAGAGCAAGCTGTGCCCATTCTCTGTGAGCCGGTCTGCTGGCCAGGATGGTTTTAGTTGATGGGCCAGCTACGTGTGCTCATCTTACCATCACATCTTACCATCAGCCCAGCTCCCACGCTGCCCAGACCTGGTCTTCAAGTGGGGCAGCCAGGTGAGCCATCCCACCCTGGGACCACTGCAGCCACCAAGGTGGTCGTTGGCTGGTCGGGTGCAGGGAGGGAGGCTGCACCCGACGGGGTCTGTGGGATCCAGGTGTGCAGCAGCAAGATACGGGCTGGAAGAATGGGTTTGTCTAAATGGAAGACATCAGGGCAGCCCCATCATACAGTCCAAGTAACAAGTGCTAGGACGAGAAGAAATGGCCTCAGGTTGTGCCAGGGGAGATTTAGATTGGATATTAGAAACAATATCTTCACCAAAAAGGTTATCAAGCACTGGAACAGGCTGCCCAGGGAAGTGGTTGAGTCACTGTGCTGGTTTTGACTGGGATAGAGTTAATTTTCTTCATAGTAGCTGGTATGGGGCTATGTTTTGGATTTGTGCTGGGAACAGTGTTAACACAGGGATGCTTTTTTTACTGCTGAGCAGTGCTTGCACAGAGCCAAGGCCTTTTCTGCTTCTCTCACCACCCCACCAGTGAGTAGGCTGGAGGGGCACAAGAATTTGGGAGAGGACACAGCCGGGACAGCTGACCCCAACTGATCAAGGGGATATTCCAGACCATACGATGTCATGCTCAGTATATAAAGCTGGGGGAAGAAGAAGGAAAGGGAGGATGTTCGGAGTGATGGCATTTGTCTTCCCAAGTCACCGTTAGGCGTGATGGAGCCCTGCTTTCCTGGAGATGGCTGAACACCTGCCTGCCCATGGGAAGTGGTGAACGAATTCTTTGTTTTGGTTTGCTTGGGCACTCAGCTTTTGCTTTACCTAGTAAACTGTCTTTATCTCAACCCACGACTTTTCTCACTTTTACCCTTCCGATTCTCTCCCCCATCCCACTGTGAGGGAGGTGATGAGCAGCTGCGTGGGGCTTAGTTGCCGGCTGGGGTTAAACCTTGACGGTCACCATCCCTGGAAGGATTTAAAACACATATAGACATGGCGTTTAGGGACATGGTTTAGTGGTGGACTTGGCAGTACTAGGTTTACAGTTGGACTCAATGATCTTAAGGGTGTTTTCCAACTTAAATGATTCTGTGACTGTATGATTCTGCAATCTCTGCTGTGCACTTGCTCGCAAGGGCTCAAGGTGAAGGTGCTTGAAGACATTTTGGGCAGGAAACTTCTGGTCTGTCACCTTTCAGCATCCGTGTTGCTGTGTTCAGTGTTTCCTAACCCTATCGAAGCATCGTGATGGACTCTTGTACTTGAGCAATGGTCAGAACCTGTTCTACCCTTGAGACTACAGTTTAGCCACCCCGGCACTTACTGTTCATGCTTTGAGCCTGTTTTGCCACATTCCCTTCACCTCTTTGCTCCCAGAGGGTCTCTCTTCTCTCTGTGTCTGTGGCCAAAAGGCAGGGTGGCCAACAAAGGGCAACATGATGCTGAGGTCCCACCTGCAGTGCATCTCCATGGGGGTCTTAGACTGTCACCGAAGCCCATCAGCCTACCTGTTGTCTTCTCAAAGACCGCACTCTGCACTGGAAGGAAAAAAAGGAGGGGTGGGATTTACAAGGTGACACAGAGCAACCCATTGTCCCTTGCCGAACACATGGCTTTGGACGTCGTCCCCAGGCCAACGTCCAGGAGGGTGCCTCTCCTGTTCCCGTTCAGCTGGGACTTGATCTTCACAGGTAGCATCGCTCGTGGGGGTGCACAGCCATGCAGCCTTTGGGGCAGAAGAAAGAAGTTTCTTGCCAGCAGCGGTTGACTTTGGGGGGATGTGGATGGCTCTGGGGGGGGATGAGCTTAGCAAAGCAGAGCTGATGTTACCCCAGGCATCAGAGAGCACAGAGATGGGGATGAGGTCCTCCCCGCCGTGCCCGCTCTGCTCTCACGTGGGAGCAAGTGATGACGGGGGGGCATACGTGCAGCCTGCAGCAGGCGTTGCTGGTGGGCTTTGCGCCCATCCTTCTGTAGGCAGGGTGTCGAGTGAGTGATGGATACCTGCTTGCCAAGCGGAGGGATGAGGCAGGGAAGGGACCGCGTTTCCCACCAGCACGCTGCAGCGAGCGGGTTTTCACGTGGGCAGAGGGCTGGGTCTTGCGGTCCTGCCTCTGCTCGGCCCCTCGTCAGCCGTGATGCTCCGAGGCAGAGACGTCACCAAAAGGCAGAGGGGTTCTACTGGGGTCCCAAAGGGAAAGAGGGGAGGGAAGCTCGAGGCTGGGCTCAGCGGTGGCTTGTACCAGGGGGATACCGCGGGTGGTATATAAGCATGCATGGATGTCACCGGTTGCTTTTGGCTGCTGGTAGGTACAGACCCGCGCAGGTGCTCCTAAACCAGCCCTCGCGACACCGAACGATGCTTCTAGGCACTTAAATAATCGGTGTAATCTGGCCTGCCGTAGCCCTAGGAAACAGCCCCGTTGGCAGGGAAGCGGCGATGGGGGGGTGGTTGGTCTGCGGGGCCGGTGAAGAGGAGGGGGACCACTGGGTGCCAGCGGGTGGCACGTGGCTGTCCCTGAAGAGGGCATGTCACCCATGCATCCCCTGGGACCACACTGTGACTTTTTCCAAACCTGGTATACGCAGGGTTTGATCCTTGCACGTACCCACGCATCCCCTTTACAGGACACCACTCCCAAATTCACGTACCCTACTCCCAGAGCAACGGCTCCGCAGCTTCCTGGCTGGAATGAGGCCACCTAATTTGGGAACCTCTATTCCAGCAGCACCCGGGGACGCTCCCACCCTGTCGGCTTGTGAATTCCCGGTGCAATCACCAGCCGTAAGCGCTCAGGGCAGGGACCGTGCGCCCTGGTTTTGCGTGGCCGTTAGCGCGTTGCTTGTCCATTGGCAATGGGGGGTAGGACGCCATCCTCGAGCTGCAAGTTGGGGTGGGGGGAATTTGAAGCTTGCGGCTCCAATGCCCCCTCTGCTTTCCTTACAGCAGCCTGGGTGTCTCGGGGAGGGGCGTTAAGACGCAGCAGCGGTGGTTTTGTGCGTTATCCTACGGTCCTTGGGATTTCTGTCGCCAATGAATCACGCTTCTGACCTGGAAGCGCCGCTGAAGCCGCCAGCGCAGCTGATTGATGCTCTCCGGGCTGTGGAGCAAAGTCAGACATCCCCAGTAATTCTCTCAGACCCCTCAGCAGTCTCCCATGTCGGTTGACCGGGCGGTTTTGTTGATGGATGGGCCCTCCTAGACCCGAGCGTATTTTACCAGCCGCCCTGGTGCCTGTCGGATACCGGCACAGACGACAGTGAGCTGTGGTTACTCATTGCATAGGAGCTTCTTGCTCTCCCGAGGGAAGCTTTGCTTTTCCCATCGCCGCGTGAGCGCCTGTGGGTCCCCGTCTGCAGTTTCCATCACCGCCAGAGCCACTGTCGGCACGGGGCCGGGGGCTCTGGCTGGGAGCCGGGTGGTACCCAGGGATGCTCCTCAGCACCTCCACTATTAACTTACGTCTGTAAAATGCCTGATAAGTAATGCTTCCAGCTGCCTACAGCTAAGGATTGCTTTCACCAACTCGCCCCTGGGCTCCTAGTTGCCAGCAGGCACTTTTGGGGTGCCCAGCAGGCAGCTGCAGAAGGGGAGGAAGGGTCCATGCTGGCAGAGGCATGCATACCCCCCTAAAACCCTTTTTGCTCCTCCACGACAGCCTCCCGATGCCACCTTTCCCCAGCCTTCCCTCGCAACGTCATGAAAATCAGATTTGTGATGGTTTTCTGAGCATCTTCGTGGGGTGAGAAACCCCCGGAAAGGATCGCCTTTCCATCGCTCATCCTTTGAAACCATGCAACTCTAGGCTTTGGCAAGTAAAGAAATGGAGACAGGTGAGCTCTCCTTCCCCTGGCCGTCAAACAGCAGCCGCAGAGAAATGGCAGGAGGGCACCGAGGAGGGAAGGGAGTGCTGGGGCTTGGATTTATCCGAAGCAGCTCCAGTCTCCTTCCCGACTGCACGGGGGCTTGCTGTGTTCTCCTGACTCAGTAACATGCTGCTATTTAATTAACTTTTGACTTCTGGTTTAAAGGAGCAGTGCACAAAATAGTTATTTACTTCATTTGGAAATTCTTTTAATCGTTACCATAATTATAGCTTCCTCGTCTTTTTTTTTTTTTTTTTGGATATTTTTCGTAGCAGGGGGAAGAGAGGGATGGAGGGGGAATATTTGCCGCTCTCCTTGTGGTTATCACATCCTTCAAATTACTAAAAGAGGCTGGGATAATAGGTCTGGTGATTATATATAGGCACCATCTGCTCTGTGGCTGCTTCCTATCAAAGTGCAGTTAGGAGAGTGCAAGAAGGATATTTTCTCTCCAGCTATATTAAGACTCTGTTTCCATCTCGGCTCCAAAGCAAAGCTCTCTGCATGCAAATGGATCAAATGCGCTATAATCAATGGCTCAGTTTTGGCAGCCTTGAAGCTGAATTTTTTTTTTTTTTCACTTTATTTTCCCCTCAAGTTTGCTGTTCCCGTTCGTTATGCAATTTTATTCGAGGCTGGTTGCTCTGCATTTGATGTTTTCTTGTAACCATAGTCCCCCCCCTGTTTGCTGAGCAATATAGTCTCGTGTTAGCCGGCGCAGAGATCTGTGTCATAACTCGAATGCAAGGCAACATCTGAGCAATCAAGAGGATGACGAGGGCAGATTTTTAGGATGCATATGCTGTCGGTATGTAGAGGAGGTGGAAAGCTGAGCTGTGTTAATTCGGGGCAATAATGGGAAAGAATTAATACATGTTTTATGATGGCAGCTGTGGCTATCCCATTGCTGCTGGGGACTTTTGGGGAGCACTGCAGAGCTTGGTACTTGTGCAATACGGGGAGTCGTGAGGTGTCCCTGCTGAGCAGTGCCTTTTGCATCTTCTCACGTGGGGAACTGGATACTGCATTTGCCCCTCAGTAGCCTCGGAGACCCAACGGGCTTTTCTTCTCTCCTGGAGTGGGTAAGATTTTATGCTCTCAGAAGAAAAAGATAGGGGAGAAGGAATAAGACATGGCCAGCCCAGACAGAGGGTGCTCGGGGTGGGACGTGCGAGTTCCCGAGAGCTGGAGGCCAGAGGAAGCCGGTAAGGCTGAAATGCAGAGGAATTTGTCTTGCGAAATCCGGGCCATGGTGCCTATGAGAGAGGAGGACTAAATGGCTTTTTTTGAATGAGTGAAAGTGGGTAAAAAGAGACAAGGGAGGAGAAAGTCCCAGATGAGTCGGTGAGGATAGAAGAGGCTACAGTGCTGTAGCAAAGTCCTGTTTCTTTCTGGACGAAACTTCCCCGATGATGGTGGGGTGATGACCGCGGGGCGTACGTCGTGTAAGACGCACGTTGTCCTCCTGTATTTTGTCACTCCTAAAGGCGCACTGTCTCCCTGCCCTCACTCCACAGATTCTTAATGACTCCTTAGGGATTATTAGATCCCAGTTTTGTGGGGCAATTCCAGAGGTTTCGCATTCACCCCTTCCACTCGACTGGCTTAAGACCCTTTTCTTACTCCCAGTTTCCCACAGGTTGCATATTGCTATGTAAAGGATGTACGTCTTCCAGCCTGGCCTCCAGAAATGACTGTGACTGATAGAGGGGTTTCTCCATCTGAAGTGGAACGTGCGGTAGAAGCTGACGCTGTCAGTGGTCTCAGATGCTCCTCAGACCAGGGATCTTATTAGCAGCTGATGGAGGCAGTGGGGAGCACTGGCTGCTGGTTCAGCCGAGCAGATGCTTTTGGACATCTCTTCTGGGCAGAAAAGGACCGTAGGAAGGAGAGTTTCTGCATCCCAGCGCCATTTATCTGGCTTGATCCACGAGCAGGGGAGGAATTTCCCCCGGGAGCCCCTAGCAAAAAAATCAGTGAATTCTGGGATAATTACGGAGGCTCGGTTCGGCACAGCAGCGTTGTTCTTAACGGACTGGGATTCCCCAGGGGCGAACGCTGTTTTTTCTGTGGTTTGCGTATAAATGTATGAGAGAAACCACATTTATTGGCCTGGCGATCGGGGTGTTTCGTTTACCCGGAAAGCAGCATCGTTTAGGGCAGCGCCTTCTTGCAACGCGCCTCTAATCCTCCATCCCCAACCCCGATTCCCACCTCCCCCAGCCGTCATTTCGTGCATCCTTTTGTCTGCGAGTTAAATCGCGGTCGGGATGCGCTCCTGGTCTGTCTTGCTCGCACCTTGCTGGATGCTTTGGTGGGAAGCCCCACGCAAGGACCTCGAAAGCAGCTCCCCAGCTCCTGCTCCTCGGTGAGACGAGCTGGCCTTCCTTCCCGAAATGCATCCCGTCGGATTGCTGAAGCCAACCGAGAGCTGCGTTTACACGTCTCTAGATGCAGCCCCTCTCCTTCTGCCACGCAAATGAGTAAATAACAAGAACAGCGGTTCCTGCCGGAGCCAAACAGCAGGTCCACGCGTGCTCGTGCCGTGCAGGGGCTCACGAAATCCCCTGCGGTCAGCAGAGACGTCCCCTTCCCCGGCTGAGCCTGGATGGGGCCTCGCATGTGCTGCTCGGAGAGAGCAGCAACAAACGGGTTATTGTTTCTCTGTCCAGTTTCTCGAACAGGAAACTGTGTTTAAAAACGTCATTTTTTTTAAAAAAAGTTTGCTTGAGAGGCTTTTCTGCAGTCTGTGCTTCTTCCTAATTTCTCTGCTTGAGGCAGCACTCTGCTTGTATCTTCTTTTTTTTCTTTCTAACATACACAACTACCTGGTGGCTGCTTGAATTTAGGACCCTTGGTTTCAGCCCCCCTTGGCTTATATCAGCGCCTGATTCAGAAGCGAGGACATGGTTTATCCGGCACCGTACGAACACAGTTAAAGTCACAGCCACAAAACCCAGGGAGGGGGGGAAAAAAAAAAAAGGCACAAAGAAAAGGCTCCAAGGGTTAGGGGATGTTGAGCCGAAAAATGTTCCATCAGGTTCTGCTTCGGCCACGCTGGAGCTGCCTGCGGTGGCGTGGAGAGCGGGTGAATGAGGTGCCCAGGAAGGAGGCTGGGTGCCAGCCGGGCAGCGTGACCCACCGGCGGCTGTTTCCAAGGGTCCTGGGCACAAAAACGCTGGAAAAAGCCGCGAGGGTTGGTCTGCCAGCGTGGGGGAGCCTTCCTGGAGGGGACGATGCTTCGTGAGCGGGGTAGCAAAGGGGAGGCGGAGGAGAGGACCGAGCTGAACTTGGCGGTTGCTTTGCGAGGGGAATCGCAGGAGCTGCTCGGTATTTCCCCTCCGCGGGGGTGCCTCCGGGCTGAACAAGAGACCATGTGGCCTTGGTGGATTAAAAACATCCCCGCTTTCTATAGCAAATCGGGGTCAAGCTGCTGCTCCAGCTACCTACAGACCAGAAAAGGAATTGCACACGATCGGACAATGCCTGAGGATGCACCATAACCAGCTTTGCAGCCAAGAAGTGCCATTTTTAGACTAAAGACAAAAAAAACCCCATCTCCCAAAGAGTTCAGCGTGCACCTTGCAGCACCTTTTCCTCTCTCCAGCCACGGGGAGGACGTTGTTCTGAATTGTAATCTGCTGTGTGGATGATGCGCTGGGATAAGGGGTTGTGAGGTTGTTGTAAAGATCCTCTGGGTGTTAGGGACACGGTGGGGACCATGCAGCGTGGAGGGCATGCCGGGACCGGGAACGCTCCTCTGTACCCGGCAATGGATCTGGCTGTCGGTGGAAATGCTCACATCACCCCCACGTGCGTCTCGTCAAGGACTTTTGCGGTGCTTTAAGCCCGATTTAATGAAGGGTGCATTGGGGCAGAGGGAGGGTGAGCGCCTCGTCAGCCGTCGCACGCCGTGTGGAGGAAGGTCTGCCTGCAGAGCCCAATTCCTCAGCTCTAATTACAGGAATGGGTGGCTTTTCCCTTCTCAGGCTGAAAAATTGGCCCGAAACCCTGAGAAACCACAACACAAATGTCTGACGCTGTTCCACATGGTCTTCGGCGAACAAAAACCCTCTTGAAATTAGCCCTTGCTACCAAAATAGGCAACACCACTTCAGAAAGGAAGAGAAAAAAAAAAAAAAACAAAACTAAACCCAGGGCTTCACGGGGAAAGCACTTGCAGCCTCAGAGTTTCTATAAGCACGTTGTCGTGCCTGCCAGCCCAGCCAGCGTTCGGTCCGTGGTAAAGCCAGTTTTGCCCGGGGAGGTGGTGGTCCCGCAGGGATGCTCCTCGCTGCTCCATCCCTGTGGCAGCATGGTCTGCAGCCGCCTCCTGCGATGGGGAGCCCAGCACACAGGGATGGTTCCATCGTCACCATCACTCCTTCTCCATCCTCTTTTTTTTTTTTCTTTTCCCCTGGAAATATTAAGCCGAGCTGGGTTTGAAGCCTGAGAGCACTTCGGCAATGCTTCGTACATCTCAGCACGGTTAGCTCCAGGTTATTTATCACATTTTTTCCCTAGGATGCAAAACATCCCAAGCTCATCTCAAAGGCCTTATATTTACCAGCATCTGCTGGGTTGCAGCTGACCCCGATCGGGAGGCCACGAGGAGCTTCCTTGCAAGGAAACAGGTCTGGCGTGGGCTCAGCACAACCCCTACAGCCGTTCAGAGCCGTGGTGGCAGAGCAAAGAGGCGATTCCAGCCCATTGATCGCGGGGAAGACCGTCATCTTCTCTGGTCCCCATCCCATCGGATACCCACGTGGAAGGAGCCGGACCAGGCAGTGCCTTTGCAGAGCAACCGGTGGGTCCCTGGGGAGCGGATGGCTCTTGCATCGCCTAAAAGAGCCTGCGCCTGGCAGGAAAACGCTTCTAAACCAGAAGTGGGTCACACTTACAAGTTGTAGGGGATCCGTGTGCCAGCGTGGCTTGCATTTCGGAGCGGTGGTTTCCTCTCTTTGTTCGTCCGGCTCGCACCGCCGCGGCACTCAGAAAGGCAGGCGTGCCTCTGGCCACCTCCTGGAATCTTATCTTACCCTAGAAGAATATATTAGATTTCCTTTTTAAATTAAAGCTTAATATTTTTGTAATAAAAAAAAAAAAGAGGCTTGAGTGTAAGGTTATAAACTCACACTTGGTTTTCTTCGGCTGAAGTTAAAGCACGTGTGGACCATTTATTTTAGCAAAGAGACTGAAGGCTTGTCCCAGCTCGGCCGTCGGCAGCCCTGGGTTCACCTTGGACCATCCAAAAAGCACACAGGATTGTCAAAAAGCAGGGAAGGACCTACAGTAAACCGACACTTTGAAAATCATTAGCTACATCCTCTATTTCAAGAAACTGAGGGCAAGAACACAAGCAGCAGCATTAATAAATAGGTGCATTTATTAATCCCCTTTCTGAGGGTTACAAATTAAAAGAGGGAGAGGTGTGTGCATGCCAGGCAGGTGCCATCCCGGGGTTCTCAGCATTTTTGAGCCTGAGTGCTGATGAAAACTGGTAAGAGGGTTTTCAAGAAACTGTGTTGCTCACCGGTGTCTGTTACAGCCAGAAGGGCTTAAGCAGAGCCTAGCTAGGCAAGTGCTAAGAGCTCTTAAATAATCTCTATCTGGTACCAAGATTAGCTGGGGTGGTTTCAAAGAGCTGGTGAGTTTTTCTGCTTGTAGCATCCTTTGCAGAGGAATTAACCCTGCCCCATCTTGTGAAGTTGTGTGAATTGACTCACACAGTAAAAATGCTTGTGGTTGAGTAAAACGTGGTCTGTTGGACTCCAGCGTTGCGTTATCTCAGGGAAAGAAGTGGAACTAATTTTTATATGTTGCACTGGATGATTTCTAATTGTTCCTGGCCATCCTGTGGAGTTCATTATTTCTCCTCCAGCCGACACAGGCTTCTAATTAGGGGACATAAAATTAAGATGGAAGAGCAGCAGTTTGCAAGGGTATTGCTGCTCAGGAAGGAAGCTGGGCTGGATTTAAGCCAAAAATAGCCTCTCATTTGCAAGATTTTGGTGGGGAGAGAATGGCTTAAACGCTGCAGGGTACCAGCTGCTGCCTACACCCTGTAAGAGGGAGGACTAACAGAGCAGCCCTTAGCCTCCTAAAAAGGGGCAATTAGCTCCCGTCTTCCTTGCCTGTTCCCCTCCATCTCTCATTCATTCAAGAGGCACAAATATTTCCTAAACCAGAGATTTTCCTACAACAAATGCGGGGTGGCTTCTGTCACCCCAGCCATGCGACCACGGCGGGGGCAGCAGGCACAGAAGGGGCTCTGGGCAGTGCCGCTGTGATGCTGAGCCCTGCTGATGCGTTTCAACGGATTCATCAGGTTTTTTCCCATATTTCCGCCGTAATTATTTTTTTTTAATGCTAAATATTTTTTTTTTCTCCTGGGAGGGTGATGTGACATCTACAGAGCCCCCTTATGGTGCTGCTTTTGGGGTGCAATCGCAAAGCCAAGAGCTGGAATAGCTTGGCCAAGACCTTCTTAAATCCATCTATTTCCCCATCAGGATGCATCACAACTTTAGGAAATATAAGACCGCTCTGAAAACAATCCCCTGTCCTCATTGACATGCTTTTCTGGCAGGAGACTTCTGGAAGATGTTTCTATAGCTATTTAATGGGAGGGGAACAAATTCTTCACCATAAGCCATCCCCTTGTTTCCCTGTGCGGCGTGGTGTTTGTACTATGTGCTGGTAGAAGAAGATGCTTTCAGAAATGGGAACAATTTAGACGTTGCAGAAATCTGCAGGTTTTTGGCCTCATCCATCAGCTGCGTGTGGCACCAGCTGCTTTTTACAGGTGCTTAATAAAAGCAAACAAGGTCTGGTGTTTTTCTCTCCCCTCCTTTTATAACCCCACTACTTGCTCATTTTCATTCCACTTCTGGTCAGCAGGGATGGCTTTGATGGTGGGTTTTCCTCCGGGCTTTAGCTGGGAATTAAACTTTTACAGCAGAGTACAACTGGCTGGGGGTTTTCCACCAAGACTCATTTATATTTGGAAATAACAAATGGATGAGCCGGAGGAGTGGTTTTGATGAATTCCTGCCAGTGGAAAAAAGGGGGTTAGGGAGCTTTGGTGCTTTAGGAGGAAAAGCAGCGAGAACGATGAATTTCCCCCGGGTTTTGTACAGAGTTAAGAAATTTGATTTTGAAAGAAAAATTGAAAAGTTTTTGCTTCAGTTTCATATGGGCTGAAAGGTCATCTTAAGCCCTCTGCCCACAGGTTTCCCTGGAGCAGAAAAACTGCTTTTCAGATCATCTACCCCGCAATGAAGCTTACAGCCACTAATTTTGAGAAATGAGTGTCTTTCTGCAGAATTTGCTCTTGTCTCTAGAAATGAATCCTTTGTTAACAGACCAGTGCAGATGTTTTGTTAGCCGTCACGATGTGAACCCCACACCTGTACCCAGGGGCGCGCTGAAAATAGCAGCGTTGGCTTGGGTTTGCTGCAAACCAAAAAGGACCTTCCCGTAGCACTGGATCCAGAACTTGTCCCAGTTATCCCAGCAGGTGATGAGACACGGCTCGGCTGAGCGACGGCTAAATCCAGAGATTTTTTTGGTCTCAGTTATCAGGAAACAGCCCCCTTGAAGTTCAACTAATTTCACTGAGAGTAACTGCAATAAAACATTAAACAAGTGTTTTACATCCTAAGTCCGTACATTAAAATACATTAGCTGCATTTGGGGTTTAACCAGCAGTTTAGTGACTTTGCGAGTGATGGAATTTGAATTTTGTTAAGCCAACAGACCAATCTTTTCATATATTTTTCATTACAGGAAACAAAGATAGTTCGTCCATATCCATCTTTTCCTCTAAATACCGTGTATTACCCCTACTAACCAACAGACCCAAGAAAAAGATACCTAAATCTTTAAGGAGATAACTAAAAATGAATCAGATGGTACAGAAGAACAGCAGTGAAAAATGGAGACTATTCAGTAAAAATTTTATTTAAAAATCTATTCAAGTTGCAACACTTCTACCAAAAAGTGTCAGAAGATCTATGATTTGGGGTTTTTTAATACTTTAGCCTACATAAGGCATATTTCTGTACTTGACTGAAAGGCAAGTAAATACCTACCCCCTGTAAAGCCTTTCTGGAGAAATAACTCCAAATCACAGGAGTTGGTGCATCGCTTTTTTCCTAGCGGTGTTAAAAGTTATTTGTTAAAAACAAATTGAACTTGGTGGTATCAAAATTTCAGCCAGGAAGTACAAACCCATCTACAACTGGGAAGGAAAAACAAATCCAAAGCTTTCCAAAGATCATTTTTGGGGGGATTCAGCCTCACCTCTTAGTCGTGGGTGTATTTTCATGGTTGCTTTGGGTGTTTGCTTTTGTGGAGGGTTAAAAGGCGCATGCTTGGAAGCACACGTGATGGGCAGCTGAGCTGGGATGCTCTCGTTGCTGTTGATAGCTCAACTAAATGCAAGATCTTAGTAGGACTCAACAGGGCTTAGACATTTCTATGGATGACAAGTACCTCCGTGATGACGTTAGGCAGATGTGTAAATGCTCGTGCTTCAGTGCATAAGCCAAGTCCTAACCCAAAGGGAGGGACAGAGAAGCTGCCCCTGGGTCTGTGTGAGGACATTCCCGTCCTGGGGATTTTTATGCCTTTCCCAGAAAGATACAGGTCCGGATGATTCTAGCGGGGCGAGTTTCATGGCGAGAGGCAGCAGCCAAGCACTCGGCGCTTTCGCGTGCTCAGGTTTGCTGTCGGTACATGACTCTGCATGGGGAAAACCTCCAGAGCTGCTCAATTTTTTTAATTTTTTTTTTTTTTTTTCCTAGAGGTGCAATCCACGCAACGCCTTTCCTTAAGCAACCCGACGTAGCTCATGTAACCCCATCTCCTTGCAGGTACTCCCATCCCCTTTGCTTCCCGGGAGGCAAAGCGAAGAGCTCAGGGTAGGGTCCAGCTAGCCGCGGGCACTGCAAAGCCATCAGCAAGGCACTGTGGCCAACCACCACGCATTTTATAATTTCATTGAATTTTTTTCGGGGGACTCTGCTGCATCCCGGGCCGCGAGGGGGGAATAACCTCTTTGATTTTTTTTTTTTTTTTTTTCCAGTTCTCTCAGGCCAGACACACCACAGCCCTTTGAAACGCTCTGTGTCCCTTACCCCACCCATGAATGTGCCAAACCAACCTCTAGGACATGGATGGATGTCTCATGAGGACTTACGAGCTAGAGGACCCCAGTGCATCCCTTCCGATCATGCCCCCCTGTCTCCACAAAGCAGTGTAGCCTCTTCGGGAAGTGGTGGGAGTGAACATTTAGAAGATCAGCCTTCCGCTCGTAACACATTCCAGGAGGAAGGGAGTGGGATGAAAGGTGAGTGAAAAACCAGATGCCTCCCCCTCCCCATCCCCAGCACCCAGAGGCAGGAGGGGAAAAGCCTTTTTCCCGGCAGCGCGGGGCTCGGTTGGCGGTTTTGGGCGAGAGTCCTCGTAACCAAACGGGGCCTTACGGCGTTTCTTCCCGGCTTAGGAATTTAGGTTTAGGGGAATAAGTTAGGTTTTCTTTGAAGCAGCGGCTGGTCCTGATCTGACGTCTTACAGTTGGGTGCCGGTGGGCTGGTTTTGCCCCAAAATCCTGCAAGCTGCCAGCTTTCCAAAAAGCTGGATTTTTGCCATAGCCTGGGGCTTTTGGCTGCGAGTTGTGCTCTTTTCTCTCTCTTTTTTATTACGGTGGAAAGTAGCTTAGCATAAGTTTAGCAAGCCACGTGAGATTCACCATTGCGGTGTTTGGTACCCACCAAGTATTTGGGGAAGTTTCGGCTTAGGATACTTGTTTGCAGCGAATTTATCCTGTGTATTTCAGTTGTTTTTCCCATTACGCCTGCATTTCACGGAGACTCTAAGCAATAAATGTATGTGATCCTGTTGGTAAACAAGGCAGAAACGAAACCCTATTGCTGCAGTCAAAGATGAGGCGCAAACTTCAGGCTGTAGCGGAATAAATAGATAAAAACTGGGCAAACACACAGGCTGTATATTCCTGTGAACAGACAAGATGACTGAAAATGAACCCGCAGCCATCAGAGACTGATTTAAACAACTGCAGTTTTCAGTAATGCAAAGCAACTGAACTGGGTAAAGACCGATGATGTATCAGAATAAGGGACTAATTGTATTTTTTAAATAGTCACAAGGTCTGATTTTATTCTAATTACAGACAAATCTAGATAAGTGTAAATCTCTGTAACGTGGAACGGCGTTTGACTTGGCACTGTATGACTTAGATGTGCGTGAAACAAACCGGCGGGCAGGCTCGGCAGGGTCACCACGAGCGTGTTGAAGACTAAGCTGCGATCAGCGTGAAGGGTCCCCAAGGCTTTCCATGCCTGGGGCCGGATCCTGCGGTCTGTCAGGCCAGGGAGACCCTCGTTGGGAGCAAGCGGTGCAGAGGGGTCTGTTTAACACTTCAGTGTTTCTCCGGGTTTCTGCCGTGGAGCTGGCAGGGAGACCGTGGGGAGCTTGGCTCCCCGTCATCCACAGCTGCAGCTCCGGGACCTGCGTGGGTAGAAACTTCCCCGTGCAATGCAAATCAATCCGTACAGCCAAATCCGCAAAACCCAAAGGCGCTATTGCCCAGGTCGTCCACATGCAATAATCAATTAAATAAACTCTGCATATTAGGACAGCCCGTTGGAGCTGCGGGGAAGGTGGCTGCCCTTCCTCGGGCCATCCCTTCCCGGGCGTCCTCCTTCTCTGGAAGCAGGTTTGCAAACATCTAAACCTGATTCCCTCCATTGCCGAGTCAGCCAGTTTGCTTTTGTCCCGCTGTCCGGGGACGTGCGAAACAGATGTCTGCAGCCTCTGGTGTCTACGACTGTCGTGTCCTTCCCCCCCCTCTCCGCTGTATTTTCTTCAGACTGAAGCAATCCAGTTTCTTCCCAGATGGTGTTTTCTAAACTTAGGGTTGTTGTCGCTTCTCTCCGCTGGCTTTTTTCCAGAAAGTCCATATTTTATTGAAGGTGTGTTGCCCAAAACTGGACTCGGGAGCAGAGCAGAGACTTGCTTGCCGTACAGCCAGCGTTCCTGTGGCTGTATAGCTCATCGTCCTCAAATAACACACCGCTGAGGGCTGCGTGTGACCCATTGTATCCCCACAGCTTTCCTAAAAAAAAAAAATGTACTGCCCGTTCCCTGCCCTCGCTTCGTGCCGTTTCTTGTTCCTACAGAAACGCACAACTTTGTGCATTTTTATTGGGTTGCATCTTATTTCATCCAGACCAGTTGCTCCGTTTGCCAAGTCCCTTCTCTGAATTGCAGCCACGTCTCCCCGAGCGCCTGCAGGCTCTTGGGGCTTGATGTCACCCATGCCTCTGGTCAGCCTCCAGGGCATCCAGGAGGATAGAGGGGAAAACAGAACCACAACAGACCCCCATCCAACATGGCTTAGCAGTTCATCTCCCCCAGTGTCCCCTGTTTCTCTCTTTTCCATCTATCTTCATGCTGAAGGAAAAGTGCCCTTTGCTTTTTTCCTGACCCCTGGTTTCTCCAGGGGGAAATACAGACACTTTGTTCCCTGCAGAGCCCGTCCATCTGTCTGTCCATCTCGTCTTGGGGCACAGCTCGGGGTGCACCGGGTTTGGGTAGAGCTGAGGGTTTCTGCTGCGAGTATGTCCATGGCTTAGCATGGTGTGCCATAAGGGCACTTCTGAAGATGTCCTGTGTATATATTGGCCTTTGTATATATATATAATGGCAGAGTGAATTGTTTTCCTTTTAAATTTCCATGCCGGTACCCAGATATACACGTGCCAGCCCAACTCTGGCATTTAATGCCTGTAGGTGACAATGTCAGTGAGCAGCGTGGAAGTCCTCGCTTTGCTGCTCACGTCAGGCACGGCGTTTCTGACAGCCGTGCCATGACTTTGCAATTAGCTCCCGGTAATCGGTGATTAAAGCGTAGCTCCACAGGCAGGCAGCTCACTGCTCCGTGGGGAGCGTTAGGAAATTTGACTTTCCAAGGACTACGAAATCGCCTTAGATGACCTTGCACCTCCCGGTTGCCTCTTCCCCGAGGGAAGGGGGAAAGCCCCACCACTGTTCCCCTGTGTGCTGGGGTGGTTCCTTCTCCCCAGCCCGCTCCCAGGATTGCCATCCCTGCTGGCAAAGGGGCTCTGGGACCGTCGTAGCTCCCCAAAATTAGGAGGTGGTCCAGGGAGGCTTGATGCAAAGGGAAGGAAGAGCTGCTTCTGCACTCTGACCCTCTGCAAAGGTTGGAGATGGGTTTTCTGCAGGGTTTAATGTCTTAATGAAGTTGCAGCTCTCTTCTGAAAATATCTCCATGGGTTTTGCCATCGGCACAGATGTGTGCCAAAGACGTGTCCCCAGGGGACGCGGGATCAGGTAGACTTTTATTGTGTCGTCACTAAAATGGCACGGTGGTGTGTTAAAATGAAGTTGAGTGTTGAGCCTGCCAGTCCCATGCTGGAAACAGAGGGCTTTCTGCTAACAGCTTTTAATTTTTTTAAACAGAAGATCGTTTTGAGAGGCCTCTGGTAGCAGTTTTTAGGGCTGTTGTATGTTGGGACTTTTGGAAAACGGCAAAGTTCAGCTGGTCCATGCTCAGTAACTGCTTTGCCCCCATGTTTGGTGTGGGGTTGATCTCCTTCTGTGCAGCATTTGAGAAATTTCATTGAAACACGAATCCTGATGTGTGTCAGAGGACGGAGAGTGTGAGCAAAACGCAGCATTTTGGGGCCGTTTGCATACTCTGCTTGGATGCGAGCGGGGTTTGGGGTCAGCCTGGGCAGTGGGCAGCAGGAGACTTGTGGCAGATGTAAGAGTTGCCTTAGGGGACCAAACCAAAGGTCCATCTTGCCCTGTCCCCTCCAGCGACGAGGTGTTGGTTTGGGAATAGCTCTGTGACGATCCTTGACTTGCATCTGGCACTCAGCAACATGAGGCTTTCTGGACACACCAGGGGATGTCCCCAGCAGTGGGACTGTCCTCCTCGCATCATCTCATCACGTTCCAAAGCAAGCCTGGCCTCACACTTTGCAGTCGGATCGGCCTAGAAAACCTTTGAGGTTGGCTACGTTAGCGAAGGTTATTGGATGTGGCCATGGAGGTTGTCCTCACGCTGGCCTTGGGGATGGTGAGCAGAGCACCAGCACCCACAGCAGCCCCAGCCTGGCAGCAGAAGCACACAGTGGGTAGAAATCCCTCCCGAAAACGGTGCCAGCCCCCATTCCTCCTCCTCCCTTGGTGGAGGAAGGTTGGGCAGAGGAACCCCATCGGGTTAGCCTCACTGCCAGCCATCGCTCCTTCCCCTCAGGCTCTCCTGCACCGTCAGCCCCTGCCTTGCTCTGGGACGTGAGGTCCACCACCCACTCCACACGTATCCCATACATCGACTCGGGGACCATCAAAGAGAGGGGAAGGTGTTGCTGTTAATTTGTATTTAGCCCCAAAAGAGACGTTTCCTGAGCCTCCACCTGCTCTCTCCATTCAAGGTGTGGGGTTTGGGGCTGAAACACTGAGTTTTTGTTGTTACTGCACCCCACGTGGGTTGAGACGGGGTTCCCGGGTCTCTCGGTGGTGGGGAACGGGATGAGGACTAATGGACAGGGGTATTGCTGGGAGCAGAGCGCGTGAGCTCGGTAGGCTAAGGCAGAGCTATTGTCAGGTTGTAGGTGCTAAATAAAGCAGGTCCCGATTTGGCATAACGTTTGAAGCCTTTAGGATGCAAAGCAAAAGCGTCATCACGGGCACGGCGTTGTGCTGCAGCACAGATATCTGCAGCCCTCCCCCCCCCCCGCTTGTGGGGTGTCACCACAGGCCCCCCAAACCTGCGAACCCCCAAGTTGCATGTTGCAGAGGAAGGATTCCCCTCCTGGGTCCCTCCCTTTGAAACCACATTGACGTCAGGAGGATAAAAGTATTTTTGGGTACCCATCCAGCCAGGCACAGGGGTGCTACACTGCAGATAACGACTGGGAAGGAAGAAGTCATTTCAGTTAGTGCATTTTGAGGTCCCAAGTCACGCTTCTGAAAGAGGTTGTGGGACCATCTTTGATGGCACGTCATTTTTCCATGCTCAGAAAAAAGATCTCTTTATTTCTCTTTAAACATCATTCAAATTTTCAGCACATACCATCTTCCCTCATGCCATAAATCAGTGTCTGCCATCTGCAGAACAGCCATTTGCTTGTCCTAAGCTCAACCACACCATTAGCTTCGGCGGTTCCCACGTTCCTGGGAAAAGGGCAGCGAGGAGCTTGGCGTGCAGTGGCACGACCCCAGCTCCCCGTGGGCTAATTCCCAGCGTCTCAGCCACAGAAACCAAACCTCTGAGGACATGTCCTCATCCAGGGGCTGGTTCCTCCTGCCATCCATATCCATAGCACCATGTCCTCATCCAAGGACTGGTTCCTCCTCCTAGCATCCATATCCATAGCACTATGTCCTCCAAAAGGTCCGTGAAGTTCAGTAAGGTGTCTGAAGGACCGGTGGGGTGGTGGACGGCACCTAATCAACTCCTCGTGTTGCTGTTGATGCTGTCGCGCGTGGTTAAGCGGTGTCGTGAACTCAACGGGAGCTCTTATCTCCTTACCTTTGTGCTGCAGATGTCCCAGCCTGGCTGAAGAGCCTCCGGCTGCACAAGTACGCCGCTCTCTTCTCACAGATGACGTACGAGGAGATGATGGCCCTCACCGAATGCCAGCTCGAGGCACAAGTACGTCCCACGTCGGTCGTAAAGCAACCAGCCACGGTCCCGACGCTTGGGCAGTCGGTCGATGAGATGCCTCTGACGCCTTTTCGTGTCTTCATGTGGAAGGCGTTTTGCCTGCAGGTGGTTGGGAAGCAGACAGAGAAAGGAAAATTGGGTCTTGGGGAGTGAAAAAAAACCACATTGTACCTGAAAAAGGCCTTGTCCCAGATTTCTTACTGGAGTCCCAGCATGAAAGTCCCATCACTGGGAGCTGCGCTTGGGTTTTTTTCCAGTTGGGATTAAGTTCTGGAGTTTCAGGGACGCAGTCTGCCCTACCCAACTCCTTTAAGGTCAGTGGAGCTTTGGTGGCCAAGTGCCTTGTTAACCTTTGAAAATGTTCCTGCTTTGAGATTTAGCTCGGCATTATCCTCAGGATGAAGAAAGCCGGTCAGCACCTTTGCTTTCACTGTGTGAGATGTACCAGGGAAGGGCAGACTAGCTAGAAATCTCTATATTCAGCAAGTCTCTAAGTGATTTTCTATGATGTCCCCCGCTAATCCCTGCATGGACTCAGAAATTTGATTAATTTATAGCAGCCCTTTTCATTTAGGGGAGGAAGGATTTGGGTTGACCTGGCTGTCCTGTGGAAATGTTAATGTCAGGTTTTGTGCTGTTTTTGCAGAACGTTACCAAAGGCGCAAGACACAAAATAGTCATCAGTATCCAAAAGCTAAAAGAAAGACAAAACCTGCTCAAATCTTTAGAAAGAGTAAGTAATCACAACCGCTTTTGTATTACTTGTTTTTCAAGAAGCGAGGAATTAATTTTGGGGTGAAGCACTCTTCAGTTACACATATAGTTGGGATCCTTTGCAGAGAAATCTATTGTTGGCTTGGCCGCCTCTGAATGATGTCTCAAACATTTCTGTACCAGATGCAAGGTTTTATTTGGGGCTATATTTTGCAGAATGAGTCCTAATCCATCTCCACTCAGGCAGCTGGGATGGATATGCCCTGCAGGACTGGTACAAGCCCTGGCCAGCTCCAGGGTGCTCAGAAACACCTAGGCTTTGAATGATGGGGGGCACCATCCCAGCGACACCGACGGAAGGTGGTCGCCCATCTGCTGAACTGTGGTACAGGACCAGCTCTAGCCCCAACAGCCGTCGTGGTCCTCTCTGCCGCTGGAGAACCAGCTGGGCAGAGCCTTTAACCCCTGGTTATCCCTCGCCCACTTGCTTATCTCTGCCTTCTTGATGCCACCGTCCCTCTCGTGAGACCCTTCCGTGCGTGGGGTCAGCGCGTGGACCCCCGAGCCCTGCCCCTACCTCTCCGTCCCCAAAAAGAGATGGGATTTCCCGGTGTCCGTCAGGTCGAGGGCCACTGTGCTTTTCTGGAGCATCAGATGGATAACCTGTCCTCAGATAAAAAGGCAGACACCCACGTCAGTGCCTGAACAACATCTCAAATTTCCAAGGAGAACAAACAGAAACTTCTTTGTCACTTCAATAAAAGCTTAATCTCTGCAGAAATGGCTGTCGGAGAAGCAGCAGCACCACAGACTTGCTGGGAGCAGCTCACCCAACCTCTCGCTATTTATTATCGCAATATTATATTATATTTAATTGCACCATCTTCAAACAGCAAGTTGCAGAGCCTCCCACTAGGGGCTTTTAAATACTCGTGTGGTGTGTTGCTGTTTATTGGTGTTTTCGTTAGCTCACTGCTTCACTATTTATTTATAATATGGGCTTGTACTCAGAGTATGGCAGGAGCTAATAAAGCCATATTTACCTCCGTATATCGATAATAACTATTAAATCCAAGAGACAGCCCGCTGGATTGAGCTTGCTTTGGCGATGTGTTTTCCAGATGATTACACAGCCTCTTCCCCCGCTTTTCCGCCTGGGTTTTGAAATATGGTATTGATTGACTGGCATGGTGCGGGAGCTGAAGCCCAGTTCAGCTGACACAACCAGCCACGCACGCTGTAAAATACAGGCAAAAAGTGGCAGGGACTGCTTTTGAGCCCTCCTGGGGTGGGTTTGAGCTGGGCTGTGACCGTGTCCCACTGCTGGGGCTCAGAGCTGCCTGTGAGCTGCCTTACTTGGGAGGAGACGTCTCTGGTTTTCCAGGCTTCCCATCCAATTTCTTTTTGCTAAACAAGAGCATGTGTGGGACTTAATTTTTTTGGGCAGTGTCTCACTGCTAAAGATTGCTGCTTTCTTGGAAAGAGCTGCTCCACCCCTCTCCCCCAGTTAGCAGAGCAGGATTTTTTTCCCCAAAAAATAGTGCCCAGCAGACTGACACCAGGTCTTCAAGAGAAGTGGGGCTGAGACGTCCAAGAGCAAGCTGGGGGGGTGCAGCAGGAATTAGGGAGAGCAACCACGTCAGCTGGCTCACGCGCAGCCTGCGTGCCCGCTTTGTGTCTCTTCCCTAGGCACAGCCAGGACTCGCTCCAAAAGCTGCCTCTTTCCAAGCAGCGTCCCACGAGCCAGACCGTGCAGGAGCCTGCAATGAGCTCTTCTGGTCCAGGCTACATTAAAAAACAAAATGCAATTATTTCCCATCAGCGGGATGAGGATCTGACCATAGAAAGGGGTTTCTTGATCCACACTATAACCGAGAGCAAGGCTGGGGGTGTACCCAAATTCTCTCCCTCCGGCGTGGACCTCCCCCAGGATCTCCGAGCTGAATGTTTTTGCTATGGGGATATAAGTTCACCTGCAGCCTCGTGTTCTCCCCTTCTGTGTCTGACCACAACACACCCTGCTCCCCTTGAAACCCTCCCTTTCCCCTCTGCGTCCGCTCCCCCAGCCCATCCCAGTGTGGGCTCCTGCATCCCAGCGTGGTCCTGGACCCTGTGGTGGTCCCAGGGCATAAGGATGCTACGGCAAGCTCTTTGGGATTAATAGAGAGCCAGGCTTGAAGGCAGTGCTGGAAACTGGAGACAAGCCCACATTTAAAAATACAGTTCTAATTAAATAGAGCTGAAATGTCGTGAGCGTGGGATTGTCTGGGGAAGGAGCAAGATACTCGCTGGTCCGGCATTGAAATCTCACAGGCTCAGTCGCTCTCACGGAGTTGCCATCTTCCTGGTGGAAATTTGGAAAGGCTGAAGCCGGATTGTCACTGGTTTTGGGTCCCAGTGGTTGACAGGGCACGTTTATCTCTGGGGATTCAGGTCTGAATGCATCCGTGGATAATCAGACACAATCCTTGCAGCAGCTCCACACTCCCCTGGTCTAAGCAAAAGACGGGGTGAATGAAACGCGGCTGTTGACTATGGACTGCGGCAAGGTCCTGGAGCAGGAGTGAGCCTGTCAGCTTTGCTGGGGGGTAACGGTAGGGATCTGGTTCGTAGCTGATGTCCTGTCATCCCCTCTTCTCTCCACTTGAATCCTCAGGACATCCTGGAAGGTGGCAACTTGCGTGTCCCGCTGCAGGAACTACACCAAATGATCCTCACCCCCATCAAAGCCTACTCTTCCCAAAACTCGAGCACGGAGGAGCACAGCCGGGACGCGGATTCGCATCACCCCTCCTCCCTGATCGGCTCAGACAGCCAAGGCTCTGACTGCAAGGACTCTGCCGCGGGGGGGATGCAGCAGCATCAGTTGGCGGGATGCGAGGGCGAGTCGGGGGGGGCCCCTTTACCTGAAGGCGACCTGCCTGGGCAGTTCACCAGAGTGATGGGGAAAGGTGAGCGGCTGTCACTTCTTATTGACGTCCTCGCTAGGGAGAGCTGCTTCGGGGCAGGCTGCGTGCGGTGACGGTGCTGGCGGCAGCCTTTTTTCCCGAGCCCCTGCAAGCCGCGGTCCTGGGAGGGGGGATGATTTTTTTGAGGTCCCGTCGTGCCATGGTAAGAGGTAAGAGCGTGGGTGGGGAGGTGGGCAGTGATTTTTGGAAGGGGCAGCGATGGGACCAGCTGCCTGCCCCAGGTCAGAAGTGGATAGCATCCTCTCCCTGCCCCAGGTCAGAAGTGGATAGCATCCTCTCCCTTCCCATTCAGAGCCCTGGGGGCATCCCACCGGTCCGGGGGTGTTTTCAGCAGCATCCCTTAGGCTTTCTCTGCTTGTGTGGGGGTAGCACTGGTGCATGGGCTTAGCGTGAGCTGTCCTGAGTGCAGATCAGCTGGGTCCAAACCTCTTAAGTCCTGATTTAAATAGAGGACACCCAAAATACTTGGGTGCCTTTCCATGGCTGGTGCGGGGTGCACAGCTTTGCGTCAGGATTAACACACCGGGAGGTGCACAGGAGCAATGTGAGGTAGGGACCGACACCCTGTGCCATATACAGGGCTCTTTTTTAGCAAATTTGTATGAGCTTGGATGTGTCCCAACTCCCCTCGATGGGATCTGAGGTGTTGGTGCTGGCTGCGTGGAGGGAGATCTCCCTGGGGAAGAGGGGAGGGGAGTCTGGTCCGCAGGCTCACACAGGAGACCAGGAACAGAAAGAAACTCCTTGGGATGCCACAAAAAAATATCAGCCCTGTCCCTATTTCAGACCTTTTTTGCAAAAAAATAGATGAGGTGTTTTTTATATAAAAACTTGCTGCAAAATGTCTCACCAGCTAATGGACTGCATGCACAAACGTGGGTTTCTGGCCCCATTTTAAACCCACTGATGAATTCAGCCCGTGACAAATGCCTCCATCATGCACGAAGCTGTATGTATGGCACAAGCCTTGCAGGACGAGGTGTCCTTCTGGACTGCAAGGCATCCCTGCCCGGGGGCTGCGACGGGAGAGACTCGCTTCTCTGTGAACTCATTTCCACTTGCTTTTATGGCGTTAATTCCCAAAGAGGTCAAAATCCATCGGGAAAGGTGGGAATCCGTTCGCAGCGGGAGCAGATTTTGGCTGTAGGAGCAGGAGCTCTCCCAGCGCCGGCTCTTGCCTAGGAATAGGGAATAATCCTGTGCCCCTCATTTGCTCAGGTCTAATTTTGGTGACGCCACTGGTGTTACTCTGGATTTACACCATCGTAACGGAGAACAAAATCTGGTCCTAAATATAGGATGGCACGGCAGGAATTGGGGAAGGGAGTTTTTTCTCACTGATGAGAAGACCTGCCTGTGGACAAGGGAAACGGGATGTCCAAGGCGTTCGTTGGACCCCCCTGGACCCCAGCTCAGTGTCCCCATGCCCATTTCTCTTCTCTTTTTTTTTCCAGTATGCACACAACTTTTAGTTTCCCGACCTGATGAAGAGAATATAAGTTCCTATTTACAGCTCATAGACAAATGTCTAATCCACGAGGTGAGTCGTGACGGATCATCTAAAACTGTTGTTCTCATCACTTAGAAACTGTTTCCAAAGTGTCTGTTTATGTAAACCTTTTGGTTTCTAACACAAATATTTTTGGGGGGTATTAATAGTAATTCTGACAGAACAGGGCTGGAGCGGGCGGTAGCTCCAACGTGGTGCATGGAAACGTTGCCTCCCCACCCCACACTCGCTTAATTGCCAAGACCTGGAGCTGGGAAATTCATCTGGCTCTTGACAGTCCGATCAGCAGCTGGATGAAAGAAAAAAGAATCCCAGGCGGTTTCTATCAGACAGACCCGGCGATCCCTTGGCGTTGCCGCCTCCTGTTTTGCAGCACACGCGGTCCTGGGATTTTGCAACGGGGGCATCTGTTTCTGCTCCCGGCAGATCCGCCTTTGCCGCGGGATGGCTCGGGATGGCCGAGGTCGTGCCGCAGGGCTCCGGCACGCTCCTGCCCGGTGGCAGGGAAGGATGGCCGATGGCTCCGGTGTCCTGCAGCATTTCATACCCATGCTGGCTTCACCTGGCAGAACAAGCTGCTCCTCATCGCCTGCCCATATGGCAGGGGTCGGGGGGAGGTGGGACGCCCTCTTGTAGGAGCTGCAGGCTTTCTCCGTTCTTTGTTTCGAAAAAAATAACCCTGTCAAAGCACGGAAGAGTCTCCCCTGGAGAGGGCTAGTGGCTGCAAACCCCAAAATGTGCTGCACACTGCATGGACGAGGAGAGAGGCGATTTGCAGCCCCTTGCTCTGCAGCTGAAGCCGGTGCCCGAGCCACATTTGTGCAAAAGCTTGATCCGTGCATTTCTGCAGGGCCGAGCACGGGGCATCTTGAATCGGGGTGAAATAGTTGGATACCGGGCAAAATGCAAGCGCTTCATCATATTTTGTGAACTGTGCTCCCGGACACCTCTGTCGATCACGGTGGGGGTTTCAGTGCATTTTGCTGGCAGCGCTTGCCGTCTCAGCCGACGTTTGGCCCCGTGCAACACGGGATGGTGGCACCCGCTGTTCGGGTTTGCTGCAAAACAGGTTCAGAGCCGTGGGTATGGTCTTCTTGGTGCTTTACACAGACACGGGCAGTGGAAAATAGCTGGAGGGGAGAGCGTGTTGTGCTCCCACTTGCTCCCCTCTTGGAGAGCATCGGGAGCCTGGAAAGGTGCCTGGACTTTCTGGATGGCCGAGCAGGGCATCGCTGTGGGAAGAGAGATGCCAAAGAAAGGAACAAAGGTGGTGGGAGCAGAGGCCCGGGGCTCTGCAAAGCCAGGAAAACACTTTGCTGCAGAGGAGCTCGTTTTCCAGGAGCGCCCGGGATGGACGTGGTGACGCAGCATCACCCCACCAGTGCCAGGCTGTGTCCCAGGATCACCGTCTGCGTCGGCTCCAGCGTAATCAGCGCCGGGAGAGAGCATCTCCTCCCGAGGGCGGTTCGGAGCGATCAAGTCAGACGCTAATTAGCCTCCAAATTGTCCTCCGGAGACCTCCGCTCCTCTCCGCCGCCGGCGCGGAGACGTTGGGTGTCTAAAGTTAGCTGCGGTGGGCACGTGGGTGTCCCCGTAACCCACACCGCCTGCCGGGAGGTCTGGGGCGTTTCGGGAGGAGATCCGTCCCTTGCGTGGGTGACCTTCACCACGAGCTCGGGTGGGCGATGGGGCTTCACCCCGGGTGACCTCCCACGGAGGCTGTCGGTGCCAGCAACAGAGCCGAGAGGAGGGTAGGATGCAGGATGCCACGCAGCAGCTCCGCTTTCCAAATCCCAGCTTTTTTCCCACTCCGGCAGCATTTTTCTAGAGCCCTGCTCTGCCCGGGGGCTTTGGCAGCCTTGGGGCCATCACTCCGGGGTGCAGGGGACACTGCCGGAGCGTTTGCTCCACCTGAGATGAGTAAATCCTTGAGAGAGACCAGGGTTTCCCTTTGGACTTGGCCAATGGGGCTCAGCTCACGCCACCGCCTGCTCCGGCTGCTTTTCTTCACACACACACCCACATGCACATCCTTGCTCGCTTTGTCCAGAAAAATATTTATATGTTTCCTATTTTTCTCTCTTTTTTTTTTTTTGGGGGGGGGCCAGGCGTTTACAGAGATCCAGAAGAAGCGGCTGCTGTCATGGAAACAGCAGGTGCAGAAACTCTTTCGGTCTTTCCCTCGGAAATCCCTCCTGGAGCTGTCAGGCTATCGGCAGCAGAGGAGGTACGCTGGGTTTTGGGGAGGGATGGATGGGATGCAGCAGCCGGAGGGGCCGACAAGGGCGTCTCAAGTGGGACCGGTGTCTCCCAATAGGGAGGGATGGATCCTGCCAGGTTCAGAGCCTCATTTTGGGAGGGAGAAGGGTTGGAAAAGCTTCGGCAATAAAACCCCAGGCATCGGCTGGGAAGGGAAAGCAGCAGTAAGTTTGCTTGAGTGTGTGGTTGGCACGTACCCCACCGATTCCCACCGTGTCCCTCTGGCTCTGAACCCGGAGCTTCCCAGCTGTACGGCGTATCCCCGGCACTGGGTGGCCAGCTTTGTCCCCTGCCTGTTGCCCTTTGCTAATTACATCAGCGCTGGAATTTCACCAAAAAGCCGTCAACTGGCAAAAAAAAAAAAAAGCTTGAAGCCAGCAGAGGGTGCAGAGCTGGGGGGCTGCGGTCAGAAAGCCTGGGTGGGGACACGTTGCAAACACCGTGTTTGCTCACTTCCACGGTGACGCTGGATTTTGGGTGATCCCAGAAAGCATTGGGGTTATGGCAAGAACAGGTATTTTTAGATCCGTTTTAACAACAGCATCAGCCTTTTGTTCCATTTTGCTAAGTCTATATTATTGAAGTCTTGTGGAAGTTCTTTTTTCTGAAAAAAAAAGGGGTTTCGAGATAACTGGGAGCATTGGGACAGCCGGGATGTGAGGTCAGAAGGAACGAGCGCAGAACTGGAGTGTTCCCCAGTGGAATTAAATGAAATATTTTGGAATGCAAAAACAAGCAATTTCAGTGTTCATGGCAGGATCAGAAGCAGAATAGACAAGAGCAAAGGGTTTTGCTGGACCCATTTGGGTCACCAGCGCAGCGGTTTAGCTGCACATCCAGGCTGACCCCAAGCACAAGCTAAAGCTGCCGGCTTGAAATGATCCCAGTCCCTTTCCCAGAGCTGCCCAGGATGCTCTCCAATTTTCCTTGCTGCTTATGAGTTCTTTGCATTTTGCGTTTGTTCTGCTCCTGGGGAGCCGCGGGAGAGGAAGGAGCACGTGGCCAGTCTTGTTTTTCTCATGGGGATTTAATGGCAAGAGTGGTTTTTGGATGAGGTTTAAAGAAACCCCGTCGTAGTTCTGCCTAGTAAATTTATCCAGTTTTGGGATCCCAGCGTGCTCGTGTTGTCTGAAGCATGTTTGCAGCTGCCTGCACAAGCAGGAGAGATGAGGGCTGGGAGGAAGGTGAGCTGAAACATCTGCAAGGGTCATTAAGTGCTGGAGAAGGGCAAGGGGGGGAACAGGGAGCATCAAAGCAACCGCAGCTGTGGGTTTGCAGCGTGCTCCTACCCTTGGCTGTGCTTAAACCCGATAACGACATTGCAGTCCCGCTGCCCAGCTAATGGGGCAGAGACACCAAGCCAACGTTGCGCGGCGAGGAGACCCACGCTGTCTGTGTTTCTGTGGGTTACCTGATTATTTTGGTGTCATTCCTCTGATTTTAAATGCAAAAAACCCACACGGGGAGGGACGCCAGTGTGTCCGACCCAATCTTCCAAGGAGTAAAGATGATTTTGTGTCCTGAGATCGGTGTCTCGGGACGTTTGGGCTGAGTCTTGGGTCCAGATGGTTTTGGTCTGACCACAGGGAGCTGGGTGAGGGTTTGCAGTGCAGAGACGGGAGCGGGTACAGAGGCCCACCTCCACGGGCACGTGCCTTTTGCTCAGCCCTTCCCTAGGAAATCTTGGACTCGTTAGGTCATTTTAATCAAATTTTACAGAGCTTGAGAAGTCTCAGAGAGGACCGTGTTTGTAAAAATGAACGTCCTGGAAGGGGAGAACTTCAAGCCCTTTAAGCATCCCCAGTAAAGAAAACCCAACTGCACGAGCTGAACCTTTATCAGACAGTAGAGAATCCACACGCGAGAGCTCTCTCCTCTACAGCTCAAAGGCATGAAGAGTTTAAGTCAAAACCCAAGAAATCAGGTGCCGCTAGCTCCAGTGCCTAGGGAATTATCTGTGTTATTTTAGCTTGCATTTAAGAACAGGCCCATTTTGCAGGAGTAAAATCAAAAAAATTTTTAAACAGTGAATCTGAGAACTGCAGAAGAGAGGGAGGGAAGGTGACTGGCAGGAGGGAAGAAGAAAAGATGCTGCTGTGATATGCCCAAACCTCCTCCTTCCCACTGCACTTGCAGGATGGAGGATCAGCAGCATCGGGGCAGGAGCAGAGGTCACGGTGAACCCGTGGCCGTGGGATGGGTATGGGGGGACGAGCATTGGTCTGGCCCTTCACAATAACGCGACGCACCCTCGGGACGTTTGGCTGTTGGTCTGAGCACACCAACCCAGCCGCTCGCCCCCCCGCAGCACCGTCCCCTTGCAAGGGACCGATTTCTCACCCGCGGCGATTTTTCTCTCCGCAGCCGAGGCTTTGGCCAGTCGAACTCCTTACCGACAGCCGGATCTGCAGGGGCAGGACTGGGCCGGCGAAACCCCCGCCAGTTCCAGATCCCCTCCCGCAACCTCCCCACCGCCCGGCTGGGGCTGCTGGGTCCCAGTGGGCTGCTGGGCACCCCCCAGCGCAGCCCCGCCGCCAGCCCCGCCATCCTCAAGCAAGGCAGACAGGTTGGTCGACGTCACCTCCAGCTTTTTCATCCCTTCCCCATAAACTCCCTTTCCTTTTTCTCCTCTTAACTCGTCCGGATCCCCCTTTTCAAGCGAGCGAGAGGGATTTGCAGGCGTTCGGGTTGCGCTCCCCTCCCTGCAGCGGGATGCAGAAGAGGGACCGGCGGGAGAGGGGCAAAACCGAGAGCACGTGGGGCGGCGAGAGAGGGATGCGGGGAGGGATGAGCCCAAGGGCGTTATAAATATATGGCACAGAGGCCTCTGTTTTACATCCCGCACCCCTTTTTGGTTTGCTTCCCACAGAACCTCTGGTTTGCCAACCCCGGGGGCAGCAACAGTATGCCCAGCCGGAGCCACAGCTCGGTGCAAAGGACGCGCTCGCTGCCGGTCCACACCTCTCCGCAGACCATGCTGATGTTTCAGCAGCCAGGTAGGTACCAGACATTTGTTTTTTCGCTTACCCACAGCTCAGCGAGACAAGGGGAGGCTCTGAAAGGAGCCGAGCCGGGTATCTTTGACACTAGTCGGCTTACGGGATTGATTGAACCGGAGACATCACCGGAGGAATTTTGACCCTATATATAACATCTTGGCCCTGTATATAATAATGCTGGTGCCTTACCTAGCTTACTTCTGAGGGTCTTCGTTCAGGCAGGGAAGGTGGTAGCTCATCCGTCACTTTTGCTCGTGCGTGGACCCGGAGACGCGGTGCGGAGGGACCTGCCTTCGTGCAGTCGGGGGAAATTCTTTTCTCAATGTATGTGAAGGGAAACGGTGCCATGTTGGTGCTTCCTGCCCAAACACCGCAAAAAAACGCTCCTGTATATAGGAGCAAACTCTGATTCGGGGGGGTCCCTGCTGAACTTGGAGCCTGAACGTGGAGCATCTTTCCCATTAGGGACATGCATGCATTTCTCTCTGTGTATCCATTAGCCTTTAAGCCTGCCTTTTCTTACCAACACACTTACCATAACAATTTATACCGCAGGACAGGGAGTTACGCCCCCCCCCAGTATACTCAACCTCATCCGTAAGCTTCTGCCGTGGTTTCAGCTTGGCAGCTCCCCTCACGTCACACGCCTGCGGTGTTTTAACTGCATAATTTAAGCGGCAAATGTCCTGTACAGCAAAAGCAGCGTCTGTTCTCGGGTATTGATTAAACACGAAGACAAGGGCACATTTCTGCAGGAGAATAAATAGGTTTCTCTTTGCGTGTTAGCCTGCGGTGAATGAGGGCGTAGGAGGATTAGAGAGCCAAAGATGCGGACCGAGTCACGAGGAAAATAAGCAATAACGCGGGGCTGGGCTCCTGAAATACTTTTCATCAGGCTGCGGGGACCTCAACCCTCCTGGACCTCGTCCCACGTTCCTACAAGCCGGCGGCAAGCCGGAGATGCTGGCCGTCGGGAGCAAAAGCTGTATTTGTGAAGCTCTTTTTGCTGCAGAGGGGAGGGCATTTCGGTGCTGTAGGGATCAGGCCGGGGTGTTGCAGCACACCAAACTGCATTCCAGCTCCCTTTTTTTGTGCTCACCCCACCGGGGACGTGGCGTGGGTGGCTGAGCCGTGGCCGAGCCGGCCATGGAAAAGCCGGATGGATGGCGGCTCTGCCGGTCTGTGCTGCCATCCCACGTCCGAGCGCTAACCCTGCCTGCACGGGCAGCTCCCAGCCCTGCTTGAACATTTTCCGTGTATCGAGGATTTTTGCAGGGCCTGAGCGAGGGGAAAGCCTGGGGCTGCCCCTCCCAGGTCCTGCTCCCCCCTCCCCAGCATCTCCAACCAGCGCCTGAACCCCTCATTTCCATCTACCCTCTTCTGCAATGCCACCGAGTCTCCCCAGATTTACCCCTTCCCGATAAGAAACAGGGGAGCAATGACTATTTTTGCAAATATCTCTCACCAGAGGCGATTGCACAGGGAAGCGAAGCGTTGCCAGAGTCCGGCCGTGCGGTCAGACCCCCCCGGGCCATTTTTTGGGTGGTTTCCTACCCCACGTGCTCCCACGCCGGCAGCAGCAGAGCGGGCGGGGGGGGTTACGGGGACGGGCAAGCGGGGTCCCTGCCGGATCCCCTTGACCAAGATCTCCTGTCCCTTTCTCCCTGCAGAGTTCCAGGTGCCGGTGACTGAACCTGACATCAACAACAGGCTGGAGTCCCTGTGCCTGAGCATGACGGAGCACGCGCTCAGCGGTGAGCACTCCCTCCTCCTCGGGCTTTTCCAGCACATCCACGCCGCCTCCGCCGAACCCCCCGGCACCTGCCCCGTGGCCCCAAAAAGCTGGGACAGGCTGTGGCTGTGAGGGGACGGGATGGCGGCGGGGCTGGATGCCGAGATGCTCCCAGGGATGCTCCCGGAGCCGGGGGGGGGGTCGGATGGGGACGGCGGCTTCTCTCGGCGAGGTAGCTGGGGCAGGGGGTAAAAACCGAACGCGGGGCTCGCACCCAGCGCTAGTGAAGTCTGTGCTTGTTAGCCGCTAGTAAGCTTGCTAATAATAATTAGTATTAGCTCGCTAGTCTGTTATTAGTTCTCGATAAAGCCCTTGCCACCGGCGTGCTCGAATGGTTCACAGGCTTTGGAGTATTTTACCCTTCTGCCACCGGCATCCCTCATTCGGCCGAGGGGTGCAGGAGCCCCAAAAGCACGGGGCTAAAACCCTGCCGCGGGCTGCAGGGTGCTGTGCCGGGCGCTGTGCCGGCTCCTTGCCCGTGCCTGGGGCGGCTGCGGATGCCAGCCCGGGCGGGCGGATAACGGGCACGGGGAGGGAGGAGGACCAAGGCAGAAAAACAGACAAGAAAGGTGGAAAAGGCAGCGGCAGCGTGATGGAGAGCCCGCTGCGGCAAAAAGCGCCGGCACCAACAGCGCCTGGACCCCCCCCCCCCAAGCACGAAGGATGACCCCCCTCCCCCCCGGCAATGGGACGAGCACGGCCGCCGGCATCGCCCAGACCCTCCCGAATAACCAGCTCGGGTCTCGTCCCCGGCAATCCCTGGACTGGGTCGTATATACGGCTGAGGACAGGAACGCTCGGGGAGGAAGAGGAGGAGGAGGACCACCGGGCTCCCCGCAGCGATGCAACAGCCCGGGACACGAGAGCAAGGACTGTAAGAAGCAGCAGGGCCCTGGCAGTGCCACGGCAGCATCCTCGGCCGGGAAAAACAAGGACACTTCTGTCACCCAAAGCGTTTCTCCGGCGTGTGCCCAGGAGAGGCTTAGCTGTCTCGTTCCTCTGCAGGGTACTGTTCCTCCGAGTTATTTTTTTCCAGGTCGCATACCCCAAGCCTCTCGAAACCGGTCGTGCTATAAATAGCTCTTAAAAAAATAAACCTTCGGGGGAGAAAACAAAAAAAAAAAAAAAGGCGTAACAAACCTGTTTGTTTTTAGTCTTAAGGAGGGAGGCAACTGTGATGCCTTGGGTGGCATAACAGGGAGCGCTCTGTTCGGGGGCTACCCCAGGAGCCCCCCCCCCCCCCCGGCCCCCCCTCCCGGGGACGGGGGTTTGGGATGGGGGAACGTGGGGTGGTCGGGGCCAGAGGAGGGTTGGAAATGCTGTTGGGTGTTGATTCCTGGCCCCGTAAGAGCTGCTGGTGCCCGGGAGGTGGAGGAGAGGGGGCTGCTGGCAGCAGGGTCCTTTCTGCAGCTTCGGGATGGACCGTGGACCCCTCACTCCTGGGCTCGGGGCTGCGGCTGGATGCGTCCCTGCTGTCATGGGACGCTGGGGATGGGCGCTCTGGGGAGATAAAAACAACCCCTGGGGGGGGGGGGGGGGGGTTTTT